>NW_006443570.1:20575259-20595326 GCF_000325575.1 Pteropus alecto | reverse complement strand
TTTTTTTTTTTAATTTCCTTGTTCTCATTGAACAAGTGTAATTGTTGTCCATGGTACTTTTAAAATCTAGATCTCGTCCTCTGCAGGGACGGGCAAATTAGAATACACACTTGGGCCTTAATGGAACCACGTTTAACTGAAGAGTAGATATGCACAATGAAGATGAACAAGAATAATGATGTTATGAAGTGCTCAAGTCAAAATTTCTTTTTGATAAATCAAGTGGATTTTCTAAATTACTGCCTCTGGCTTGTGTGCTCACCTGTAATCACTCCTGAAATTGGGTAATTTTTTTAAACTTACACTGAGAAACCACTGCCCAAAGCCAAATAATTAAGGATGTTCTCTATTTCTAAGAGCTGTAGACCTTGGTACAATAGAGTGGCTTAAACTTCTACAGATTATCTTGCTCACATTTCTTCTTGGGTCCCTCCAATAAATGCAAGTCCTCTTAATTACCATATGTTAAACTACCTTGGGTCTAAAGAACAGTGGTGGAGATGCAATCACATATTTCTAAAATTCTAAGGTAAAAGCAAAAAAGAAAAAAGGTATCTTAACTACTTTAAGATAGGGTTAGTACAACTTTGCATTGTTGACTGACTGATGCAGGATGTTGCTGCCACTAACATAATTAGGTTTAACTTGAAGAAATGTGCTAAGAACATCAAGGCCTTTTTAGGTGTTCTTGTGAATTAGAAAGGATGTAGCAAGTGATTTATAAATAGATTGCTAGTGTTGCACACCAAGGGGCAAATTTGGACTCACTTCTTTTTTGCAGATTGTGTGAAATGAGCAATTCTTGTTTTCTGCATTAATCTGTTTTTAGAGGGGTGTGACCCTTCTTTTAGCAACCTGAAGGATTTGGCATTAGTTGTGTCTATGAAAGCAACAGAATCCAGAAGCTTGAATTACTCTCAAATAAAGGAAAACCTCAGTGTAAACCTATTCTAGAGTCGTTTTTTAAAAAGTTGTGGCCCTTTAGTTTTCCAGATGTAGAAGACATAGAATTATTTGATTTTTTTGGTGATGAACTAGATGGTTCAAATTGTTGCTTATGTTTGAGAAAAGTATCTACCTCACTTCAAAGAACTGTGGAGATCATAAGAGAGAAAAATAAAAAGTTCAGATGTGAAACTTTTACTATCTGTACTTAATTTTTATTGATAAAAGAGTCATGCAGATATTCATGATCCATAACAGGACATGTCAAGCCCTGAAATTTTTAGTTGTGGACTTTATATTGCTTGTCTTCTGTGGCATCCATATTCATAAAAGTTTATGCCACCAACTATTCTGTTTGCAACCCAAGAAACACTTTAAGCAGCCTTCAACACCTGAGCAAAAGGCTGATCAGATTTATGAGTTCACCATTTTGTCTGTGTCTAGTCTCTGCTGTTCTCTAAATTTTGTATAATAAAAGCCAGTTGATCTCCATGAGGGATTAATTGAATGAGAATGTTTCTGATTTTTCTTCACTGATTTTACATAAGTATGACTTAGAGAGTTCTTAAGGGAGATGCCATTCCTTTGGGACTCTCCTCTGTTCTGGGTACCTTTAAATTGCTGTTTCTTCTAAAGTTAATATACCCAGTTCTCAAGAACATCACAAAATTTTCATTTTCTGTTATTATATCATCTTTATTTTTGTGGAGAACTTTAGTTTGAGAAGTTGGTGCACCTATGGGGATGTAAATTCTCAATGTAAATTTCACTTCCTAAGAGATGAATGAAATAGAGTCAAACCATGTGCAAAACTGTACTTCTGTGACATTCTTTTGACCAGATTTGGTATAGATCATTCTATCACCTCCACCTCTGATGCTTATCCCTTCCCAATAAAATTTCACACTCACTTCTTAAAGTATCCCATTTCTTAAATATTCTCTTTAAAAATTCTTGAAAGTTCTCAGGTCACATATTCAGAATCTCGTCATTTGTTCTTGTAGCTAATAGTCATAGTCTGGTGTTCAGAATGAAACAGACCTGAGTTCCAGTCAGAGTTTCACACCTATAAACTGTGCAGCCTTGAACATAATATATATAAACACTGTCCACCTTAGTTTTCTCATCAATAAAATGAGCTTATAATGCCTATGAGGATTAAATGTAATATTTGTAAAGTACTGCTAATAGTAAGCACTCCGTAAAGGGTAGCTAATATTTGTTCTTTTGACGTGAGCCAAAATATAGGAGAAAGAATTAGATTACAGAGTGGTATGCCAGTCTGATGGTAAAAATTCTGTCATTTGCATCATTGTCATAATTGCACCTATCCTGAGTAAAGAATGGGAGATACAAAGAAATACAAGATAGGTTCTACAGTCAGGATGCTCAGTCTGTTGAGGATATAAGTCAAGTCAATAAAAGGATAAGAACACAATTCAGCACATGCTAAGTGCCAGATGAATGGTGCAGTTAGTTGGTGCTTTAAGTATTCAGAGGACAGAAAGGTATTGTAAATGAGCCAATTAGTAAAGGCTTAAAAGGAGTAGGATTTGAGCTGGGACTCTGACCTTTATTTCTGGCCCTCCTAAGTGTCTTGATTTGTGTAAACAGAGGTAAAGGGGTACTTGAGTGGTAAGAGAAAAGGAAGAACTAATGTGGCATGTTATAGCCATATTACAGATAGTTTTCAGTGAATAACAGCTATTAATCATTTGTGTGAAGAAGGGAACCTTAGGCTTTTGTATAGACTGATGATATTCTTTGGGAAATTGCTATGGGCATATTTTGGATATATTATATGGGCAGAATTTTTATCTAGTTTTTATTGAGTACCCTCTGAGTACACAGCCCAGTAAACCAGCATTTGCAAACTTTACATAGCTTATTTAGGAAGGCTGCCAATTTTACAAGGCTTTTGTTATTGAATCAGTACCAGTGGCTGGGAGCATAATGTGAAATCCCCACAGGCAGTATAAGAACAGAAATCATTAAACTATCTGCTAGTTGCTTTATGGTTAAAAAAAGAAAGAGGGAGAAAAAAAGCACATTCAAGTAATCCAAAGCAAAACCTCTTTCTCTGCGTCTTCCAAGTGCTCAGCAATAGATGTTATTACATCAGCATCATGTGGTAGGCACAGGGGGCTTATAATATTTACAGTGGAGTGAGCTATAAGGGGTGGGGTGTGCTGATTGCTATTTTTCCTTGTTCTTATAGGCTTGACTACCAGTTTAATGTCCTGGTTGCCAATAAATGTCATCTTATTTAGTGTTCTCTAAGCAATGTACAGCTCCTTAGTTTCTAAGTCAAATACACATGGAAACCATCCTAGTGGACATGGGGGTCTTTTACACACATAGTAAGCCTACAATTATACATCAATTAATAGAGATCAAGAACTATGTAAATGCCATGTTACATTAAGCCCAAATAATATTAATTTAAAGAAGAGTTGCTGCAACTGCTATAAATTTAGCAGTGTTTTATTATACTCTCCTGCACTGAGAGTAATGGCAAACTAAGACCACGTAAGAGAAACTACGTATTTATTTCCATTTAGTGATTCTAACTAAACAAATATAAACCCGTTGTAATTTTTTTTCAAAATTAAAGAAAAACTGAAGATCGTAGACTGGCTAGTTCTCTCTCTAAAGATTAATAGCTGTTGTTTCAATCATACTTCCTTGGAAGTACTTGAATATATCTGTTGAGAACCAACCCACTTTGACCGTGGCTGTTAATGAATTAGGGCTTGTTCACTTACGTTGCTCTTCTGTGGTCAGTCTCAGTTATTATGGTAGTTGACTATGCCCACACTGCTAGATTCCCTTTGTTTTGTTGACATTTTTGATGCTTGGAGAAATTCTTAGCAAGGCCATATTCCCCGTTGTCAGAAAATGAGAATGTTTATTATACTTTAAAATATAATTTCTAGTCTCTTCCTCAACTAAAATCAAAATCAACAAATAAATAAACAAACAAATGGCAATCTTGCAAATCAGCTTGGGGAAAATTTCCAAATGAATCGATCCCTTTTGCTTGAAAAACTTGTCTGCTTTAATATACATTAAAGTTAATATCTCATTCTTTACCACCCACTCAGGTTAAAAGTAAACTTGGCTGATTTTTCTTTCATGGAACTAGTCTTACTGGTAATTAAAAATCAACAAAGCAAAAAGTATTGGTTATTTTTTAATATTTGTAGATAATGAATGTTTATTATAGAAAAACCAGAAAACATTGAAGCATTCCTCCTCCCCACAATATATTTACTGTTAACACCACCATACATAGGCTTTTTCTATGTATATATATACCTTTAAAAATGGAATTGTGCTCTACTGCTTCATATCTGACTTTTTTTACTTAGCATATTGGGAACATCCTGCCATTGTCCTCAAATGCATTTCTTTCACATTCTTTTTAAGAGTTGTTTGTTTTCCACAGAACTAATTCAAATTCTGCCCTATTGTTGCACATTTTAATTGTGTCCAGTTTTCTGCAGTTATAAACAAAGTTTCACTGAATGATATCCTCATGCCAAAATCTTTGTACATGTCCCTAAAGAAAATATCCTAAAGCTCAATTCTGGGCTTGCTGGACCAAAGGATGTCCATATTTCTGGGGCTTTTGATAAAGTTTGCTAGTTTGCTCACTAGAAATGTACAGTCTACATTTCCACCAGCAATTTCAGTAATTCATTTTCATAGTGTTCCTTAAATAAGTAAAATTGAGATAAATACGATTTTATCCTTCAGTTCATCTGAACTACCTAGCTCAGAAAAGTTGATCCTCGTTTGCCTTTTCTATGAGGAACGTATTTCATACCTAAGCACTGATGGAAAATGCTTTCATTTGTAAGCTATTTGAAAAGAACTGGTGGATGGGTGAAATAATAGTACTTTGATAAGATGAAGAAACTAATTATTCTGAGATGTCATTGAATATATACATGTTGCTTATGAATTTAGCTTTGCTCCCTACATTTTCATTGTATTCTAAAATCATCACCATTTTGACATAGAGTATTTTAGACCCAAAAGATAAGCAAAAAGACTTACCTAGCATCCTGCAGCAGATTAATTCAGACCTTAAACATTTCATTGTTTTCCCTTTAGGAAGTGTTAAGCATAATTTAGATTTCCCATAGTGCCATCTTACTAAGGATACTGAAATTTAAAAGATAATCAAATACATTAGTTTGTTAATGCTGTGACTATACTTATGAGGTTAGAATTTCCTGATCTTATTTATAGGAAGCAGTGTGTATATTTCTCACAGGTGAGATACATTTTTTAGGAACAAGCTGTTATAATTTTTGAAACAAAAGTTTTCATCTGTGAGGCTATATGAGTATTAAATATAGGAGAAAGGAGAAGAGTGTATATATTTCTTAAAGCTTTTAAAGAATCTTATTTTGAATGTCATCAGCAGATCTAAACAGTATCCGGAGGGCCTTCTGGTGGACTTAAATTTAAAAAGAAAAAAAAAAAAATGACGAGAAAGAGAAAGGAGTGTTAGAATGCAGGCCACATTTACATGCTGGATTCAGTACTATTGGTTGCCTGCCTCTATCTGAAACTGAGCTGCTTCCTTAATGAAGGTGTATATTTAAATCATGGACAGAGAAAGTGTTTTCAGGTGAAGTTTCACTTTTTGTAGTGGCAGCAGTCCTGGACATGCTGCTCCAACACAGAGGATAAGTTCAGCACCTTCTCTTCAGATGGTATCTCTGCCCACAGCTCATCTCTTACATAGCAAGCCCTTTGTTCACCTGAGAGTGGACCTCTGTGGGTTGGCCTGTCCATCTACTGACAGAGACCGAAGGTGACTGATAAGGAGTCCAAAGGTCAAAATGGACTAATGTAGGGTCAGTCTGGCTTTGAGGGGAAAAGGCATCTTTTTGGCCTGCAGACATCAAAAACTGAATTGCTGCCTGGGAAATGTTCAATTCATCAGCTTCAGCCTTTCAGCTCCAGTCAATGAAAAACCACCAGCTGTTTCTGCAGTCAGCAGGAGCAGAAAAGAAACAAAACATTACTTAAAGAGTGTGATTTAATTGAATTGGATTGTGTTAGGAATTTCATTCCAGAGATGACTTCTGTGGCAGTGTCACTTTGCTTACTGTGAGATAGCAGATTTCAAATCAGAAACCAAAGATAATCCACAATCACTAGAGTTCTTTACTGGGTTTTAGAATGGAAGGTCAATTACATTTGATTCAGGTATTTCATTTACTAACATCATCTTTTGGCCTGTTGTTATGATATAATGGAGCATAAAATTGGAAAGGCAAATAACATTTACATTTTGAATTTGAGCTACTGCTTTTTAATTAAATTGGCTTTTTCTAGTATTTTACAATTTTTCAGAATTCAGATAATACAAATATGTAATCAACAAGGAGACTTGATTAAAAGTCTCCTTTTAGTGATAGCCCTTTAAGTTAGCAGTGGTCCTTGTATATGGAGATATTGAAACTGTAAAGCTATTGTCCTTGTCTTCTAATCTAGTGAAAAGATTGTGAGCAGGACCAGCTCCATAATTTGCAGGGCCCAGTACAAAATGAAAATGTGGGGCCCCTGGTTTAAAAAATTAAAAATTTCAAAACAGCATCAGCAGAGCCTTAAACCACATGTGGGCCCCTCCAACCACTGACCCTTTCAACTGCATAGATGACACATCCATGAACCTGGCCCTGACTGTGGGATATGAAATTAAATAGACATGAAGTTGATCAGAGCTTTGCTGCTTATTCACATGTATCTTTCTGACCCTGTGTTCTCTCTTCATTATGTATCTTCCTATTCTCTTTTTCCTGTTCTGTTCTATTCTTTCACCAAAGTTTGAGAACCTATAGCAAAGAATTAAGAATAGGTATACTTCTACCCATAGTCCATGTGAGCACATTCTGGAATATTTCCTTCCATTGGGCTGGTAAAACAAAGAAGATCAGGATTTCTTTAAGGAAAGGTAATTAATTGAATGAACTAAAAATACAAATTCTGTGTTATAGTTTAAAAAGTGTTTTCACAACTAATATAATAACAATGATACTTTTGAGGCAGTATTTTACCCCTCATGTTATAGAGAAGAAAATTAAGCCTCAGAGAGGTTAAGAAATTTTTTTAAGATCAGCTAGCCGGTAAGTGAAGTTCAAGCCCATCTCTTCTGATGCTGTGCTTTCTCACTACTTCATTCTGCCTCTAGGTTCTTCAAGACCAAGGATAAGGTGACAGTAACTTGCTTTCTCAAGATTAATCTGTTTTAGAGAATTTTCTACCAATTTTCCAAGAGTAACTGCTGGAATTTAATCAATATATGCAACAAGTTTTTACCTCTGTTAATTCCTATAACCCTTGCAATTAAACCCCATATAATAATATTTCAGCATCATTTTAAAGGAAAGAGATTGAGGTTCAGAGATAAAATGACTTGTTCAAGGTTCTGTAATAAGTGCAAGAGCAGTGACTGAAATCCAAGCCTTATTACTTTATGCCCATGCTTTTGTGCTATGCTATATTTGCCTCTAATTTCATATCTCTACTTAGTAAATATCTATTCATTCATTTATTGATCATCTAACAACGTTCTAGGCACTGGGAATACATCAATGATTCAAAAAGACTCAGCTCTTAGAACTTACTTTCCAGTATGTAAAATAAACTATTATAAATAATCAGTTGATGATATTGCTATACAGGAAAAATAAATCAGTACAAAAAGATGGAAAGTAAGCTGGGAGTTGGGGGTGCTATTTTAGAGAAAATGATCAGGAAACTAATTGTTGTTTAAACCACAAACTGAAGTGTAGACATTTGGTATAAATGTGTAAATCAATTTTAATATAAACAATATGAGGCCACTGCATTTATGGACATAATAGTGATAGATGAGGGTTGTAAACTGTTATAAACATTAACCTTTATGATAAAATTTACACCTAGCATTTAACCTATTTTCCCATGTAGCATGGATCATAAAATCATAAGATTAATGAAACTCTAAATGTAGTCACTTCCTTATGCTGAATCACCCCATAGAGCAATGTTTAATGTATTGGTGATCTTAGATTTCTCACACTCTTAGAAAATAAGTACTGTAATGGCATAGTACATGAAATGGTGTGCTCTGGGTAGCTGTTAAATTTTCTAGAGCATCCAACAGATTTAGGACATGTAAAATCTCATCTGCTAGTCAGATTTCATTTTAATAACTTTCAAAATCTTGTTCAAAATCCATTATTGTATTGAAATTCTGTTATATCCAGTATTGCAGGGCTTCAGTAAGTGAACTTTCACCTAATGCTTGGGCATCTGTATAATATAAACATGTTTATTGTAGAGGAATTTTCAGAAATAGAGAGAGGAGGCGGCATGATGGGACAGGTAAAGGATCTTTTCATGGGATTTGCCTCTTATGTGCTTTAGAATGGCAAAGGCCAAAGTATTAATAGATCTTTAGAAAGTCCTAACCCTTATCTAATTCATGTGTGTTTCCTCTGGTTTCAAATTTAAATCCAAGCATCAATCATTCAGTGTTGTTTACCTCTTATGAAAGCTGCATTGTTATCTGCTAAAAAATGAGGGGATAGTTTTAGGGACGCTATTCATTCCCAGCAGCCCATAGTTTTTTTAGGGTACTTACCAGGTTCCTTTAATCTAGAGTTTTAGATTAAAGTTTGTGAATGAAATCATATGCAAAGTGGATCTATGTATGATTAGTGCTTTTTTTTTCTGGAGGAAAAGTCCCATAGCTTTCATCAAATTATCTAAGAAATCTAATAACCTTCTCCCTCAACTCCCCTACCCCCAAATTAAGAACCTGAAATAGATTGTTCCAGGAATTTGATTTAGAAATTAAGTAAACCCTTTTTGAGCTTTTCGAGATTCATTTACCCATTCTTAAACAATCACTCATGATTTCCCCACACTGATTTTGAGCTAACAGTTTATCTCTATTAAGAATTAAGCAGCCTTTTGAATTCTCTCTCTTGTAATAATCTTGGAATAAACATTCTAAGAATGGTACTTATTTAAGGAAAACTTGGAATATTACTGTAAATCTTGGATATTTGTGTCCTTAGCAAATAGCCAGAACCTATGTCATGAGTGTACAAAGAAGCAATATTGTGGTAAAGTAGTTCTGGTACTTTGAACTAGGAAGGCAAAAATGACAAAGTTGTTACTGTATTGAAGAAAAAAGTGAGGAATTAGGAGAATTTTTTTTTTTTTTTTGAGAATTTCTAATTGCATTTTATCCAGATGCTTATCAATTATAAAGAGCTTGTTGGGAGGGGACTATTACCCTGGGCTTAGACATTTAGTGTAATGAATGTGTAATTCAGTTGTGCACTGAGGGTCAAGAATTCTCCAACCCATTAAACCATTCTGTATTATTAATATCAATTTCTGCAGGCTACCATGAATAGTTATGAATTTTCAAAAGTGTGAACTGTCAAGTTTTATGTGCCATTTTTGCTTTCTTGCCATCTTATATTATTTATTTATTTAGACCTTAATCCAATGCCTGTTTGCTCTGGCAAAAAAAAATTCTGGGTTTTACATATAAAGCCTTGAGAAAACTCAGACCAATGTATCTCTTTTAGAAATTAAACACTCTATTAAAAAAATTATTTATTTTAGATTTTTTTTTCTCCAAGAGGATTATTTGAGTTTTTCACTGTCCATTAATATTTAGATATAGGTGTGTTTTTTTTTTACTAAGTACGGTTTTAATGCAAAGGAAACAGAAAATGGGGTTTTTCAAAATTCACTCTTAAAAATGTTAAACTATTTTTGTAGCTTTTAGTTTAGAAGTAAATATTGGAAAATGAATATACAAGTATAGTGTATACAAGTATGTAGTATATAAACTGTATACACTATACAGTTTAGTTGTTTTCTCTTTGGTAACTATTGTTTAAACATGTTACTGTAGAAATGTTAAAATATATTATGAAGAGAAAAAAACAACATTCAAAATGTCTTTTTAGCATTGACTATTAATCTGAAAAAATGTAAAGCAGATTCCATAAGCCTCTTCAGTGACACTAGAAAAACTTTGGGAAAACATCCAACATCTGCTTATCTTTCCTGCAGTAGAAATATTCATAATTGCAGTATGCAGTTTCCTTTGAATGAAGATAAACAGATTTCTATTTGTTATACTTAAATGTCAGAAGTATGTTTACCACATTCTTTAAATGTATTTAATTTTTTTCTCCTGACAGTTGGGGAGGTACTAAAGACATATTATTATTATTAGGGTTTTCTTAGCTTTCTCTTGAAATAACTCTGCTTTTTCCCCACTTGGATCTTCCTTTGTTGGATGCTGGGTCCTGGAGGCTGTCAGCTAGACACTGCTGAAGGACTCTACCCAGTCAGACCCTGGTGTTTTTGATATAGTGGTGATTCTGGGTTGAAACCTGTTTGTTCCAGTACCCAGGAGACCAACCTGCTGAATATTTTACCCTGTTGACCTGGGCAGCTCTTTGTCTCTGGCTAAGGCATGGCAGGCAGTCCTGGCAAGTGAGTTACCCAAAAGATATTCACTGCTTTGCTTTAGTCATGACTGTACCCCACTTAGGTGTGGTAGAGATTGCTCTATACATACTAGTGATTATACATCTATTCAGAATGAAATAAAATTGAGCATTGATTGTTCTATCGGTTGCCGAGAAATGCATTAATATCCTTTTTTTTTTTTTTTTGTTAGTGTCTTTCACCCTTGGCTGAGGTAATAACCTCACTGCTGTGATCCTAAGCCTTGGACTAAGTCTCCTATCTTTAATGGGGGTATGCATACCTAGTCTAAATATAGTGAAGCGTGGACTTGGCTAATATGGAGAGGGACAGTAGAATGACCTTAGCCGGTCTTCATTACTAGTATTACAATTTTATTTAAAGAAATAGGAACACTGTTAGTTCCACTTTATAGGCTGAAGTACTCTTTCCAGCTGCTTAGCTTCCTCAGGTAAAAAAGTTTTCTGCAGTAAACCAAAAAATTATTTTAGAAGCTAAAGCAGATCACTTCAGAAAGAAACCAGGAGTTCGTTTCATGTGAAAACATGTATAGAGGGTGATTTCTTTTTCTGCTTCATTGACTAAAAGTTAACATTTATTCAGAATGTAAAGGGAAAATCTAATAACTTTAGAATAATAACTTGCATTTGTATAAAATTGATACTTACTATTTTCTAGAAAGCTTCCACAAACTTTGTCTACTAAGAAGAAAGGATATTTTATCCCTAAGCATATGAGACAAGATAGATATTAACTAATCCTATTTTACAGATGAAGAAATTCAGGTAAAATGACTTTCTAGATGGCTAACTCAGTAATATGGCCAATACAGGTGATTCTAGTATACCTAACCTTTTAGCACAGGCAGCCAGCCTTCTTTTACCTTTTATGAGTGTAAAACTATCCAAGCAGCCTTCCCATCCCTTTCTTTTTCAATTGACCAACACTGGGGTGGGGGAGTAGTGGGGAATTTTTGTGTGTTTTGGAGGTTTTTTTGTTTTTGTTTTTTAGAAAAAAAATTTCTGGTAGAAGCAGGAATCCAATGAAGAAATTAACTATTTGGTTATTGAACATAAACCTACATGGTTTAACAGTCACATTGGCCGAGTAGCCCAGCCCATTGTGACGTAACCTTTAGAGGCCTTTTTGAGAGTTACTTCTTCTGCTATGATAAACCTAGTTAATATTTTTTTCTGGTTAATATTTTTTATTAATACTATAGAAATATGGTGATCTCATCTTGAACTAATAGAATACTTTTAAGAATCCTAGTGATAATCTTTTTTATAAAGCTTAACAGTTTATAATATTACATGAAGAAATTGAGATCTGGTTCATTAGTGACAGAGCAAGAACTCCAGGTCATCTGACTGTCAGTTCTATGCTCTTTCCTCTCTTCTTGTTTCCATGCAGCAGGTGAGATACTACTTTTCTCTTTTGTGAATAGAGAATCTATCTAAAGTCCTAAAACTGACTCAAAGGCACCCAGCCATAGGTAAAGTGGGATTAGAAAACCCAGGTCAGTTGAGTCCTGGCCATGTATGTACCAACTGTTTACTTGCCTTCCCCTGAGTCAATGAAAATGTGATCCAAGAACTAGAAGACTGTGTAAGGTTTGGTACAGCCACCTTACATTTTTCATCATATTTTACTCTAACATCTCATTTAGTGTTATGATCCCATTTGTAGACAAGAAGAAGCAAAGTTAGTTGCCTATTGTAACATGGCAACCTTACTTAGATTTAGATATATATTGAATCAGATATTCCTCAGATTTAACTCCAGTCCTTTCCTCTGGATATCCTGTGGTTCATCTTTTTAAATTCTCCAGCAGCTGTTTTACACAACTACTGATTTTAGAGATGGGGAAATTATCTATGAGAACTGTCTTATAGATAGTCTTTAATAATGGGTAACTTAATTTAACTGAGAACCAGAAAGATTTAGCATTACTCGCTTAGCATTTCTTCACTAATGTGCTTTTCTAATGTAATGCAGATGAATTAGTAAAATTCAGTTGCTTGCTTTTGACCGAAGTTGGTCTCAAGTTTCTAATTCATCTCTTGTTAGTTATTATGTTCAGACAACTAAGCTTTATTTCTTTATGACTGGTTTAAAATGGTGGTTTCAAAACTTAGTTGCATCATCTTTCATTTAACTTGAGCCTTGACTACTTATCAGTATATTGTCATATCCGTTGAATAGGGCTTAAGGAAGGAGGGAAGTCTTATGTAAAAGCATTCTCTACAGCTGTTCGTCCTTGATGCTTGAAGTTTGGTGCCTGACAGGAAATGATATAGACGTGTGTGATAACAAAGTGACACAAGGAAGAATTGCCTAGCTTGTCCAGGATGATTGTCTGTTAGCTGGCAGATAGGTTCAGGCAGATTTGATCTCCAAATCTGAGGATTAGCAAAGAATAACTTAAGAGAATATTGAGATAGTAGAGGAAAACCCTATTTTGAGAAAAGTTTGGACAAAAGCAAGTGGTGTGAAAGTTAATAGCCGTGTAAATAGACTTCTTTTTGACCCTCATGCCTGAGTGTTAAAGGGAAGGGTCTATCTGAAGAGTCAGGAAGTATGAAGAAAAAGATGTTCTTTGAGTACACGGAGTTTGCACATATCAAGACTTTTTCTCAGGTTTTTCTTACAATTTTTACCAAAAAGTAATATAGATATCCCCCCAAATATCCGTCTTTTCTTTATTCCCATTAGCAGATCAGACCACCCTTCTCCCTTACTTGGACTCCTCAAGTAACATCTATCTCTCCTTTTCTAAGTCTTGGCCTTTTCCAGTCCATTCTCCATACTGTAGTTGGAGGAATCTTTCTGCAAATGCAGACTTTGATCTCTGTTATCCTCAGAGTAAAGTCCAAATTCTTTGGCAAATCATATGAGACCCTTCAGATCTTTACCCTGCTTACCTCTCCCCATCTTTACTGTGGCCCTTCTTCTACTCTTTTCCATACAGTAAGATGTTAGTAGTTTGGGTAGCATTATCCTAACAAATGTGTATATATATATACAAATTATCAGCTTCGCTGTCATGTTAGCAGTAAAGGGAGCTCATATACGACCTAGAAGAGGCTAATGTGCCTGAACAAGAAATTGCTAAATTTTTTTGTAGTTGACTTGCCCAGAAGACAGATGTAGGATAGTAATCCATACAACACACCCAACTTCTCAGAAAAAGGAAGTTCACAACGGAATACCAGATTGACCTTTTTGAGAACTTTGCAAGTAAGTTTAAAGTTCTTTTGTGAATAAAAGTTCCCCACTGGCATAAGTCATGATTGAAGGCTGCAAACAAGAACAAGTAAGGCAGCCTCTCCCTGTAGTTTGTGTTGTATACATGTGGGCTTACACAACAGCCACATGAACAAAGAAGAGGTTTTAAATGACTTTCATATTTTATTATTCTCTGAAGTATGCTTGAGTCTTCAGAATCATCCCTGTTATTTTAAGATCACCTGTAGATTGGGCACTATATAAAGCAGTGTGAAGGCACTCTCCCTTCATTGCCTTATACAGAAAAAGCATACAGGATAGACCTAGGAGTATTCATCTCACTAAACAGAAAGTTTAACATACACCAAAGCAAGACAGTAGAACAGATGAACAAGTGTGTGTATTTTTGCTTTTACATGAATTTTTTCTGTACATGATAAGCATTTTTATTTAGAATTGGAATAAGAAGTGGAGAGTAGCTCACTCTCCAAAATCTGAGTGCTTCCCACTCAGATTTTTATACAGTAGGTTATCTCACCTCCCGCGGAGATAAGCTCTCTGCAAAGAGCTAAGTGGCACTGCTGACAACCTCAGCAGTCACTTGAGTGGAGACATTTGGGCAACTTGAGGCCCCCTTGTTTGAGTAGTAGATATTGCTAATGGCAAAGCATTTGGGGCAAAGGTGGCTCATAAATGAGGAACTTAATCTAAGAAACTGTTTCTCAGACCTAAGGGTTTTAATTGTTGGTTTCTTCACAGCTCACTTTCTCTCAGGCCCCACCCCTCACTTTGGAGAACTTGTTGACTACAGCTTTACTTTTTTCAAGTCTTGCACAAAGGCAGATGTCTCTGAAAATGCAGCTTACGCAAAACATCTGTGTGCTTGACTCGGTTCCCACGGTGTGTTTTCCTGTACTGCTCCCTCCCGCTTTTTGGTCCTTTTTAAAAATTGAAAACACAATATAACAACATCATGGAAAAGAAATTTGCAAAAAAGAAAAAAACACCCACAGTGCCACTTTCCTTACTAATATTGCCATTTCTACTCCTACCATATTACTTTTGATTCTTCACTTAGCTTTTTGCCTGTTTATATTATTTTTCTTAAGCAGAAGTTCAGACATTTTGTCATCCAGCCACTTCCCTGTTTTTTTCCTGATTCTGGCACCATCTTTTGGTTTTTTGGTCTTGAGTTACCGAAAGGGCTTTGCAGCTTATCAGCATTTTGTCATTGAGTCCTGATTTTATTTTCCTTTTCTAGACCCTAGTATTCTAGTTTTCAGAGTATAGCTCAGATGCAACCTTTATTTTTAAAAGTAAGACATATATACGTGTAGGATTTTAAATTTTCTTATCATTTAAAAATTGATGTTTTAAATTACACTGACTTTCCAAACACATTACTGTGCCCACCCCAGGGCAGCCTCATGTAGAAAAAAAAACATGTCTACAAAGTAGAAATAATGACTTGCTGCATTAAATATACTTACTAAAATTTAAGGTAAGCATGTGAAAAATAGAAATAGAATGTATATTTTTTTACCCTAATAGATGAAAAGAAAGGAAACATACAAGAAAAATAAAAGCAGGATAAATAGAAAACACAGAATTAGTCCATGTATCAGTATTATAGTAAATATAAATTTATCAATTTATACAGCCAAAAGGAAAACCCGTATCTACACTTTTTTGCCCTTTCTTTGTTGCAAGCCTCACCTTTCCCTGGTTAATCTTGTCAGTAGCAGTGCTGCACTTGTAACTGGTTGTCTACTTATCAGAGCTGTCTCACATTTTGTTTTTTTTCTAGTGGTAAATAAGTCCACATCTCTGCCTCATTATTTTTCCTTTCTTGTTTGACAAGAAAAGGAACAAAATGAACTGTGTCTTCTCATTTTGGTAGATTGTTTAGATGTTGAGTATCTTCAACCACCTTCCTTTTAGAAACCATGGTCCCTTGAGGTTAGACATTTAAAGAGTGGACCTCTGTGGTGTGTAGGGTTTCCTGATGACTAAGGAAGTCTGTAAGACTTAATGTATAGCCACACTAGCTGTCTATTGCCATGTGAGAAGATATTAGACTTTCCTTAGGATTGCAGCTTTCCTTCTAATCATTGTACAGAAATTTTGCCTTTGGCCGTTAAAATTTCCTTTTGTTCTTTATGTTTTCCTGTGTCATATGTTGCCTTTTGGGGTAGTTTATAGGACCTAGTTCAACCGGTAACTAAAAACAATTTAGGCAGCAAGTGTGGGATTGTACTGCAATGTTTGTTCCTACATTGGAGCAAATATATGATGTTTTAACTTCTTTTCCTCCAGAAAGTTTAAAACACATATGAAATTTAAATTTATTCTTGGATCATTTTGATTTGAATATTTTCCTCTTTTTTCCAAATCCTGACTGAAATGTTTGGAAGTCTCATTGCTTCACATCATACTCTAGAGTATTGCAAAATATTATGTGTGATCTATTTGTCCTTAGCTGTCTGATTTGTTAGGAATACTATCTGGAAAATAGAGGGGAAAGTGCTGTGGGGTCATTGCTTTGTCATAAATTTATCTTAAAATGTACATTTAGTGATTTTGAAAAGTAAATTATTCAACATTACATCTGGCACCAAGAAAGTTTAATAAATTAAATTTGCAGTGAACCAGTAGAATAAATTTTTCATGTGTCTTAGTGGTGTAATTCTGAAATGATCGTGTAAGGGGGAAGAGAGTAGGAAGCAAGGAACACTGGGTTGGTTAAAAATGAGTTAATTAAGGCCTGCAACTGACACTTGCTTTCTCTTTTTCCCTTTTCTTTGACAACTCATTAAATTGTCCTTTGAACTTTACCTTTTGCTATTTATTTTCTTTTTCTAATCCTCTTCTTCCTCCTGCTCCTCCATCATCATCATCAGCATCATTATTATTACTATTTTGCGAAAATTAACTGCTTCTGTATGTGACCAGACCTAAGCACTGGCAGCAGTGTTCCTCCTGGATTTCATTATGCTCTAGGACAGGGCCAAGAGGATCTGTACTATGAATTAAAACAATTATAAATATAAGGATTTTCCCAAGCACTTTAAAAGTCCAACAGTGCAGTGATAGTAAAGAAAACCAGGCAGTAAATTTAAGAGAGATTTAATGTATTTTGCCATGCCTATGTCTTGTCTCCTTGGTTTGATATTTGAAAATTAATATCTTTGAGGGACTTTTAAGAGTGCCTGTTGGCAAATTATTTCATTTTCTTTGCCTAGTAAGGTAGAAAAACTGTAGAAGAAATGGTTTGATAAGTAATATTGGTAAACTAGTGTTTTACAGACCAGATTAAGTTTTTGTGGCCAGCGAATTTTAAGAATTTATTGTAAGGCTGCAGTAAAGTAGTGCTGAACTGACTCAATTTAAAAACAAACAAACAAACAAACTTGGTTTTCTAATATTGAGAATTCCCTTAGAACCTTATTGGTACCCTGGTGGTTAGGCTACAGTGAGACTGCATTGTGCAGAACAGGCAAAGACTCCAGACTGCTAAAGAAATCATGGAATAGAGTTTTTGTTGTTGTTGTTGTTGTTGTTTTTTAAACTTGAAAATAGGCCTCAGATTTGATCCCTGCTTTATCATACTGATTGTGTAGTTAGTAAGCATAGGCAAGTTACTCTCAAAACCTTTGTTTCCTCATTTATGAAATGGGAAGAATGACTTCTGTTCACGGAGTTCTGAGACAGTGATTGTAAAGAAGCAGGCATCAGACCTGACCCAGAGTGGGTATTCAGTAAATGATAATTACAATGTCTCTTTTAAGTTTACTTCATAGTGCTCAGAGCCAGCACCTAACCACTTCCACCACCATCACACAACTCCCATTTTGATGGACATGCTATTGTACTAGATTCCAAGTTTTCACAAATAAAAATTTGTGAAATAGCAGTAAAGTTGTTGCCATTATCATCAACAAAATAGCTATATGTAGACGGCTGATGGTATGGGTCTGGTGCTCTAGTAATAGATCTGAGCTAGAGAGCCAATGCGGGAGTTTTGGCAGCCAGCCTCCGTGATGGTTCCCAATGATTCTTGCCTCCCAGTATTTATATCACTGTGTAGTCTCCTCCTATATTAAATAGGGCTGACCTGTCTAACTAACAGGATGTTGCAGAAAGTATGGTGTGTGACTTCCAAGGTTAAGTCATTGCACTTCTTCCTTGTTCTCTCTGGGATCTTACTCTAGGTTTTTCAAGTAGAACAGAGAAGAAATTTACATGGCATAGAACTGAGGCCTCCTATCAATAGCCATGTGAGGGAGCCACCTCAGAAAGAGATCTTCTAACCCCAGTCAAGACTTCAGATGACTGCATCCTGTTTAGAGACCATGAGCCAGAACCACTCAGCTAAGCTGCTCCTGAATTCCTAACCCACAGAACTTTTTTGTTATATTAGGCTTCTAAGTTTTAGGGTAATTTGTTATACATCATTGATAACTAATCGGGAGTCATTGTATATGGGATAGGGCATACGGATAAAGGCACCCAGTAGAGTATATAGAGAGCAAGAAGAGGAATGGTGAGAAATCATAGAAGACTACCTATATTAAATGTTGGCAAAAGAATAGGAGCCTACAAATAAAAATGTGATGGAATAGTCAGAAATATAAAAGGAATACTAAGAAAAATACTAAGAAGGTATAAGATTGTCAGTACTATCAAATGGTCAAGAAGGACTAGGATTGAAAAATGCCCATTGGATTTGAAAGACAGAAGAAAATCCCAGTTGCACTGTATTGGAAGGTGAATTACAAGTTAGGAGACATTGAGACTTGTACCACTTGACCTATCTCTTTGATCTCATCTTCTACCACATGTTGCTGGCTCACTACATGTAAATGCTGTTGACCTCCTTGCTGTTTCTCAAACCAGCCAAGCACGCTTCTGCCTCAGAGCCTTTGCATATGCTCTTTGATGTTCTTTTCCCAAATAGCCACATGTTTCAGCCACAGAGATCTTCCTACAGTTCTCTGTTCACATGTCACCTTAATCAAAGAGACTTTCCATGACCATACCTTATGACACAAATATACACAGCACTCTCTGTCACTCTACTTTGTTTTTCTCCATAGCACTTAGCACTATGTGATATCTAAAGGAACAACCACTGCTCATCTCTGGCCAGTTGTTGCTAGGTGTGAATGTGAACATATATGTTCAGATTTTCTCATCTTTCAGGAGAAACTGAAAATTCTGATTTTTAAGTACAATTAGTTGTAAATGGGTTTCAAAGTACTATGAAGGTCAGATAATAAGAGCAATGAGTAGGATAAGATAGGATACAGTATCTGGCAAAGGGGCAAAGGATATCAAACTGGGATGTTTAGAGAGGTACCAAGTGAACTCAGTGTCTTAGAAGTTATGTGGGGGAGAGTCAGAAAGAAGAAAGTGATTTGCTAGTACATATCAAGGCTCCAGGTGCTAAATGAAGAACAGATACTGGGGTTAAGCTAAGACTGAAGGATCTTTGTCCTTTGGATCTATCACTTGGGAACTCACTGGCTGACTTAGGATGGGGAAGAGTTTCCGAGGAGTAGTGAGATAAAAGCAAGATGGCAGTGGGTAGAAAAAATGACTGGTGAGAGAACAAAATGGGGACAGCGAGTATAGATTTCTCATTAAAGAATTTCAGTAATATAGAGGATTTGGAGAGGAACATAGGATCAAGGACAGGTTTTATTTTAAGGATGTGCAAGAACAGACTTGAGCATGTTTCCAGGCTCTGGAGAAGCAGTCATTATAGAGAGGGATGGCTAAATGATAAAACCAGGAAATGAAAGAATGGGGTCAAGGACACAACTGAGAGGGTTGACTTTTGACAGCTGGAAGCATCATTCTCTCAGATTGGAAAAGGGAGATAAGTCTGCCCATGAGAAAAAGTAATTGAGAGAAATCATACCAGCTAGCCTCCATTTCCTTGATGTTGTAGAAGACCAGATTAAGTATGGAGAGTTGAAGGAAACAGGAGTTGGCGATGGGACCTGAGGAGAGTAGGAAGAGTTTGGAATAGCAAAGGAAAGGAGGAAGGGGGCTATTTGGAGGTGTTTGTATGGCCAGCTGAGCCAACTCAGTGTTGTTACTGTCACCTCTGACATCTTTGGCACTGAGACCATGAATGTGCTGCGGCATCCAGATGCATGGTTTTACAATCTTCACTGTTGTGCTGCCTTTCTCTCATTTATTCAATATATATTTATTGAACATCCACTTAATTTCAAGCACTGTGCTAGACATTAGATATATAACACTAGGCAAGGCAGATATTCCCACTCAGTGAGCTCACTGCTCAGACGATAATAAATAACTCATCAAATCCTATAATTTTAAGCTGTAGTATTATGAAGG
>NW_006443570.1:20526135-20575235 GCF_000325575.1 Pteropus alecto | reverse complement strand
GGGAAACTTACAGTTAGGAAATAGAACATGGGACTAGGTTGGTTAGGGAAGGAAGAAAAACCAAAAAGGAGTTGATGGCTTGGAAGAAAATTGAGAAATTGGGGACTAGGAGTTTCTCTCAGGTTAAAAGAGAGAGTGAAGACATGAGTCACAAGAGATGGAGGTTGTAGTCAGCAGGTGAGAGAGTTTGGTTTCTGAAATCAAGTTCATCAAGATCTGATGCCTTCCAAAGGGACTCTGGGATTTAGAAGTCTAAATGGAGTCCAGCTGAGGATTTTTTAGGATTAGGAGGACGAGAAATTTGGGGGCAAAACCGTCAGATGTTCATCTATATAAACAATAGAATCTCTTAAGATTGTAGTAGGAATCAGAGTGAAAGTAGAGAAGATTGAGCAGGATAAGCGGTAAATAAAAGATAGTGCCAAGGATATCAGAAGATGACAGCAACTAAGACTAGAAGATGGCCTGAGCCTCACAAGAGGTTTTGCATAAGGGTGAAAGAGAAATGGTCTAAAAGCAAAGTTTGACTTTTTGGCGGTACTTGAAAGCCCAACTTGCATTCCTTCTACAGGTGTGTTTTAAATACCTGGAAAGGCGATTGTTGAAACATGCAAATGAAATAATTTTTCAGATGTTGAACAGTTTTTCCGAGTTAATCCCCTTTTGTTTATTACCACCAACTATTTTTAAATTTGGTGCCAAGTAATGTTGGTCATGTCTCTTAGTAATCAATACATCCAGCATTTTAAATATTGAGAAAGAATTGTTCAGGTCTTTTTTTTTTTTTTTTTTGTCCAGAGAGCTTTTAAGTTTTATCTTTTTGAAATAAAAGTATTTAAGTCTAGAGTACAGGGCCACAGGACTGAGAAGCTTTGTTAATTCAAGGTATAAAAGAAATAGGCTCCTTTGAGCTGAGTTAGTTTCTCCTTTCCTTGAAGTTGGACCTTCTTGAAAACAAGACTCCCCACTACTGTCAGTCACCAGGAGGTCTAGGATCAGTTGTGCTGGGAAGTTGCCTAAGACCAAGATTGTCAATGAGCACCTAGGGGTTTTTGTTGGGGCGGCGGGGGGGGAAGGGGGAGGGGATTTTGTTCTTTTGTGGGGGCGTATTTTGAGATGGCTGCTGGAGACAAGGCTGAAGTTTGCTAGGGTAGCTGCAAAAGGACAGAGTCTAGAAGGCAGCAGTGGTGTCATGAGTAGATCTGGTCTCTGGTCTCAAAAATGTTTTGGGGCCAGGCTGCTCAATGTAAGTCCAGGAGTAGAAGATCTAGAAGAAGAGTGTGCTTTTCTCAAAGGTATTCAAAAATTAAAATAATTTTACATCTGCAGCCATCCTACCCTGAACAAGCCCAATCCCGTCTGATCTCGGAAACTAAGCAGGGTCGGGCCTGGTTAGTACTTGGATGGGAGACCACCTAGGAAGACCAGGTGCTGTAGGCATAAAAAATTTTTTAAAAATAATAAATAAATAAGGAATTGTAAGCCGACAAGGTCCTTGCAATCTGTGAGGTCAACCAAGGGTTGCCTCACCCAAAAAATTAAAAAAATAAAATAAAATAATAAAATGATTTTACATCCATGCTGTTCTCACAAAATGTGCTGCATTAGGCCCACCTGCTACTAGTTGGAGCCCTGGCCTAGAGCCTCTCTAAGGTCCCTCCAGCTCTGACCTTTCATTATTTGGTTTTACTTTTAAAACCCAAACCAAAAGCTAAAAATTTTAAATCCCTGAAAGGAGGTCAAGTGGATGCGTGACCACGTAGCATCTAGTAGAAAGAAAGCCTTTTACTCTCAGAGAAGACTGAAGAGGAACCAAGGACTGGGCAGGCATCCACTTCTTTTCCCATGTAGGCTTTTGTGCCCTGCTGCCTAGACCCCATGGTCTTCCTCATTTTTTGTTTTTGGATGTAGTTTTTGATATTTTTAAAAAGCGATGTTTATTATCTAACATACTTATTAAAGAATAACAAAAAAAGAAGCAACTTTAGGAAATAGCATGAGAAGATTTGCCTCGTGGGAACATGTCTAAATCTTCCCCACTCATACCTGAACTTTGTCTTCAGGATGCTATGAAAAATAGAACAAATGTCACACCAGGCTTTACAGTGAAATCCTGCCTTTGTTCTCTTTAGATGAACTGACCAGATGTGTTTTTAACTGTTGGTTGCTTCAAATTATTAGGTTAGCAATATGTCCTGTTGTAGTAACATCTAACTCAGGATAAAGGGTTAAAGTGCTGCCCTGGGTGTCAGATGACATGGGGCTGAGTCTAGTCTCTGCTACAAGCAGTGTGACTTGGGGCAAGGAATGAAAGCCTCTGAACTTCACTCCATGTATCAGATTCTCTGTTGCAAGCTCAGAAATGAATTTTAACTATCTTAAGCAAAATATTTGTTAGAAGAATGTCAGAGCTCACTTAATAGATGGGAGGCTAAAATACCAAACTTCGAGAACAGGCAGGGACCAAAGACATTCAAGGAAGGCCAGGGAACAGGGACAGATTGGTCTGTACCTTGCCACTTTCCCCATGGTAAATGTGACCATTTCCCCACTGTCGCTGTTCCCTTGGGCCACTTGCCTAAGATTCAGTGGAGAGTTTCCAACCGGCCAGGCTTAAACCACTTGCTAACTTCCTGCAAGGCCCTTTGCAGTTCCAGAGTTGGAGGCCACCAAAAACCGTGCATATTTGGGGGGATTCCCCAAAAGGGTGAAATTAGGGAGGAGAGATCTATTGCTGGACAGCCAAAAACAATTGTCAACTCAGATGTATCCCAGTCTGTAGAAATTGGAAGGTGGAATTGTATGGCCAGCAGTAAAATTATTGCTCCTGGATTATGTTTGTTTCTGAACGTTTCTAAAATGCACATGTTTGAGGCAAAAATGGAATCCATAGTTATAAGATCATATCAGTAAATGATCATTCAAAATGAACAAATCAAAATTTCTGGGGTTTTTTTTTTTTCCACATCTTATTTATGGTCTATAGGAAGATTAGTCCTATTGGAATTTGTCCCTCAGCCTTGAACAAACAGACCTTTTTGTTTTTCCTTCTTAGATTGTAGAAAGTAGGAAAGAGGAAAAACAAATAGCTTCATCTGAGGATAGTTGTGCAACAGTTTAAGTGGAAGATTAGCTGGAACTAAAATGGTCTGATGGTTATAGTTAATGAGTAAGAACTGGATTCTTAAGCTCTTCTCTACTTTGCCAATCATTGCTCTACTAATGCACCCCAGTCTCTACTTGTCTGCTGGCAGAAAGACAAGTAATTCTGCCTGGATTCATAGGCATATGTCTGGGAGTTTATGTCCTAGGAAAGGGGGTTCCAGGTATTGATTGCCATCCTAATATAGTCACTTGAACATATGGCCATATATTATAGAGATGGGGGTGGGAGTGAGGATTGTTTAATTACAGGTAATAGTTTCTATCACATTTGGATTAGAATTTTCTCCCATTGTAATCTGAGTTTCTTTAAGATTACAGAATCAAACTTTTCTCACTATCTGGTATAGTGTGCTTTTGACTTTTGCAGCCATGTTTTATACATCAAACCACAATTACCTTTTCTTTCCTGTTTTTGGAGGTTTAGCCAGACTGTTTTAGTAGGCACTAGCATTGATAGCTCTATAGTCCTTTGGCCTCTGGTCTGATATTTGAAGCTTTTTATTATGAAATTTCCTTTTTATGTGTTTATGTTCACACTAAGTGGAGACATGAACCCCTTTCCACCTAATGAGATTAACAGAAGCTTCATTAGTGTCTTTAGTTTGAAAATCAAACAACTAAATAAGCAGAGAAAGCTTATCAGGGCAGGGAGAATATTAGGAGGGTAGAAGGTATTTGAAAGTTTCCCCTAGATGAATATTCTTCAAGACAGAAATATAACAGTTTAGATTATGTTTTAGATTTGATTTAGTTTAGATTTAAATTTTACATATATTCCAGCCAACTCATCTTGTACAATTATATTGTGTGCAATCAATATTATTACACAATAATTTACCTCTAAATTTTGGTTTCAGGCAGAAATACCAAGCAAACTCAAGAGTTTGGCATTATAAACATTATAAACATAAAAACCTACTTCCTTCGTCTTGATGTTAAGATAAAAGTATTACACCCACTTGCTGAAACTTGATTTTCCATGGTAAATAATTTCTTCTTGTGTGTTGCATGTAAAACAGAAGAATGTCTCTCCAACTGACGTTCAGCAGTTTGGCCAGGTGTGTTGTTGCTTTGTTTTGCTTTCTTGGCCTACCTGCTGGTCATGGATGATCACCCTGGCCACATTCCTTAAAGATTATTCCAACCACAAAACAGTTAAGTATTTTCTTCCCTTAACTGACCTTTTCATCTACGCTTTGCCTGAGACGAAATTACCAGTTAACAAATTTCATGCTTTAAGAAGTGATTTTGATTGGGAGGAATTGGCACAGAGTGCTTCCCCAAATTTATTTAAAGCAGAGTATTCTTTCTTCTATTTTTGAGACTAAAATGCTACTATCATTCCCAACAGAAGTTACAGTTCTCTCTCTACTGTCTAGCCCATCTGGATTCATCTCTCAGCCAGATGTTCTTCATTTCCTTTAGTATAGTCCCTCTGTTCATGGCCTTGATAGAGGGAACAAAAAAGGAATGAGAAGAGTTGAGAGCTGGATGGATTTCAGTTCTTCTCTCACTTCTGTACTCTGCTTTTAAATTCTGTTCAAAAGCTCTGTAAGGAGACACATATTTCATCTTCTATAAACTATATCATGAAACTAGAGCAGCACAGTAGAAAATGATTCAGAGCATGAACTTTCAAGTCAGACCTTGGTTTGAGGCCTTGCTCTGAAGATTACTAGCTGTATGATCTTGGGCAAATAACTTATGATCTCTGAGCCCTGAGTCTCTTACACGTAAGTTGAGGGTAAAAAAAATAGTACCTGCTTCATAGGAATGCTGTGAAGATTAAAAATGTAAAGCGCCTAGCTCAATGCCTAGCATATAGTAGGCATCTAATTAAGTTAGCTATTGCTAGCTGATTTCATATATCTAACTGGAGATGAGTTTCTCTTTGTTGAGCAAGTGATCTTATGGCAAGAGAGGAATAGATTTTCAATTGTATTCTGATAAGGGTGACAACTTTACTGTCGCTGTGACAGAAAGATGATCCCGTGTCATTTTATCAAGCAGCTAATTTCTCTCCATTTTTAGATCGAGAATGATAGTCTCTTTATCTTGTGTTTTCCTTAATATAGGATTTTTAAGTCCTTTTGGGTTTGCATTTAACTTAGACATCTGTAATCATGCATGGATGGCTCCGTAGAATTTACTGGAGAAGTCCTATTTTTGGATCCAGACTAGAGAGAACTAGTTAATTAAGAAAAAGTATAAAAGTTTTCACCTGACATAAATTTTTCATTAGAGACCAACTCTATGCCGATTGAATCTTCGGGCCACTGTTTCAGAAAGACTAATATTTACATAAATTAATCTCTTGCTATTCTAGCAAGATATACTAAGCTTTCCCCTTACACTGAAGTATGTGTGATTAAATTTGCATATAATTTTCATATGCAAATAAAGCATTTAATTTTCAAGTTGAATTTGATCCACCTCAACTCAGGAGGTTGTGAATTTGATTTTTTCACTTCCCTGCTACTGTAATGCCATCACATCTTTGATAGCATTTATAGAGTTTTGACATTTTATAAGAGATTTTTGTAATCTGCCACATTCATTCCTTGTGACCAACAGTATATGCCACTTGTGTGATAACTCGAGAGTCATAATCTGGGGTTACAAAATAAAGAGGGTTAATTGTATCATGTAGAGTGTGTCTGCTATGACTCTGTGGGACCCTATGCTGCACCTAGGGCCGTCTCCTGGCTCAGCTAGATCTGTTGTGCACTGTTTTATCACAAAAGTTTATTGAGAATTGTGTAGATGATTCAAATAGAAAGGCATCTTTTCCCTTTGCCACATGTGAGTTTGACTTCTGGTCTTTCTCTTATAAACAGAAATTTTCTAGGTAACTTTGAGTTAACCAAAGGCCCTTGTCCACTCACCCAATCCTCCCCTTGTGAAAGCACTACATACATTTTAAAGCATACTTAGATATGCTTTAAAGTAAAAGCAATAAGTGTATCTAAGAACAGTATTACAGAACTCCAAAAACCAGGAAGGTAGTTTTTAAACTAGTATTTGTCAAAGAGAAACTACTTCTCTCAGAAAAGGAGTGACTGAAGTATGCCTGGTTGTTTTCAACTCTTAACAAATATACTTCTTTTGTAGATGTAGAGACTACTTTGTTTACAGGAAACCAAAGTGCCCGCAGCTGTAACTTTGTCTGGTGATAGGTAGAATATTTAGCCTTTATTTTTAAAATATTTTCATTTACTAAAGCAGACAGTTGCTGTGTTGGCAGAAGTGTGAATTTCATTTCCTGTCTGTGGTGTACCCCACTCATCCTGTCACTCAGACATTTTGTTTTAGGTTGTTCCCGTAATGTGAGTGACCCACAGCAGGGGAACATGTGCATACCACGAATGTAACAAGAGACAAGACTTGTGCAACAGACCACAAGAAGAGCGCAATGCTTTATTTAAAGATGAAAACAAAACAACATAAAGGCAGCCCCTCCCAGCAGCATACAAATTTTAAAGTGGTGTCTGTGGATTCTTACGTTTATTTTTAGAAGCCATGTTCCAATCTCTTTGGCAGGTTACCTCAGAGGTTTATCAGCTTCATGCCACTTGATTAAAGGATAGAATTGAGTCAGCAACTGACAACATTAGCGAGGTGACTTAATTTCATTTGCTAATTAATTTATCATCAAACATTTATATTTTATTGTCTGTTACTCTGCCACATATGTTGAGTTCTGTAACAACAATTTTTTACATGTGAGATTACAGAATTTCCATTTTCTTGTCTTAAATTACAGTTCCTGCTGTAGTGATGAGACAGATATAACAGTGTGGGAAAAACCATGGCGTGAATGAATTCGATCATCAAATATCTATTGAGCGCCCGATATGTACTTGGCACTATTTCCAGTGTTGTGGATACAGTGCTGACCAAAATAAAATCCTTGTTCTTCGTGAAACTTATATTCTATTATAGGAAGATAACCGCAATCAAGTATACAAGTGAATAAATATAGTTTTAGTGCATGATAAATATCCTGAAGAAAACAAAACAGAACAAGATAGAATATGATTGGAATGGATAGAAGGGGAGCTCTGACTTAGTGATAGGGCAGGAGAAATGTGTCCCAAGTAGAAAACAAAAAGCACAAAGGCCCTGAGAAGGGGCCTGAAATATGGAAAAAACACAAGGCATTGCAACTAGATCATAGTAAACAAAAGAAGAGATGGAACAAGATCAGAGAAGTAACTTATCAGATGTTACAGGGCTCTGAAGTCCAAGCTAAAGACTTCAGCTTTTATTTATAAGCTCAAAGGGAAGCCATTGGAGGGTTTTAAGCAGGAAAGTGACATGATATATTACCTATAAATTTAAAATACAGAGATCTATAAACAGATTTATAATAAATCACTCTGGTTGCTGTTTGGTAAGTGGATAGTAGCAGTGCAGAAGTAGTCGGAGACGGACCAGTTAAGAGGCTTTATGGTGATATAATATCTGGGATTAATTTCCCTTCGGGGATAAAGCAAAGGATGTTAAACAAAATTGGCCATGAATTAAAGCTGAAATGTGTGAGAACATGAGAGTTCATTATGTTATTACATCTACTTTTGTATATGTTTGATGTCTGTAAAAAGAAAAAAAAATGCTTTAACAAAAGCTTTTTACAGTGGTCTGAGTGAAAAATGATGGTGCCATGGACCACTGTTAGAGTGGTAATGGAGATAAGTAGACAGATTCAAGATGTATTTGAAAGTAAAACTCATAGGTTTTTTTTTTTTTTTTGGTAGGGAAAAAGAGAAACCAATGATGACATATATTTGGCCTAGACAACTTGAGTGGATGAAGCTAGGGATCAGGTTTACAGGGGACTCAAGAGATTAGCTTTGGCAATGTAATTTTGAGATGCCAATTAGTTTTCCAAGTGGAAATGTTGAGTAGGCAGCATAATTTACAATACATTAGCTAACCCTGAATAACATACATACTTATATACAAACTTAGAACTCTCCGTTATATGTTTTACAAACAAAGTGATTTAGGCCCAAAAACTTCACTCAGGTAAGACGTAGCAGAGCCAAGATTCAAACCCAGGCATTCTGGTTCCAGAGCCTTTACCCTTTTTGTGTGTGTTTCCAGAGGCTTTACTCTTAACTGCTACTATGTAATGCGTATAGAATATTGTATAAGTTTCGTTTCAGAAAAATTGTCTAGAGTAGAGAGGGCTGTGTGAATGACCAGTCTCTTTTGATTTTATTTTTACTTCATCCCGTGAAGTTGGGATTTTGGAAGAGAGAAGAGAGAATGATACCAAAGTGGGTCTCCATCTTACTCTTTAATTTCCTTCCTTAATTTATTTTCTTTTGACTTTTTCCTTATAGCATCAGCGAGAGCTTTCTAACTGTCAAAGGTGCTGCCCTTTTTCTACCACGGGGAAATGGCTCCTCCACACCAAGAATCAGCCACAGACGCAACAAGCATGCAGGTAAAGTTTGACATAACCCATTCTTTCTTGGTTCCTTTGATTTTCTGTTCTGAAAGTCTGGCTACCTCATCCGCATTTCACCAACAGTTCTGTAACAGTGAAAGAAAGCACTAGACTCTGCTATGATCACTTTTGTTTCACTCTCATAGATCATTTTTCCAGCACTTAGCAGAATACCTTATACATTTAATAGATGTTCAGTAAATTTTTGTTGGGAAAATAGTAAGTTACAAAAATACTCTAATAAAGTCTTATATGACTTCTCAATTAAGGTTTTGATAGGTAAAATATGTTCAGATGTTCCCTCAGATCTATGCAAAATCATTTCAGTTAACCAAAGGTTACAGTTGTTTTTCCTGTCTGCTCTCTAGTGATAGTATAAAGAAAAATGATATGATATGATAGATAGTTAATATATATACTAAGATAAATAAAATAAACTCAGTGTCATGGTTGTGATAACAAGAATTACTATATCACATATTGAAATGCCAGTTCTTAAATGCCAGAGTCTTCTTTTTGATTGTGTTTGCATTAAAAAGACTGGAAATTTAACTCAGAGGACTTTTATAGAAACAAAGAGTCATCAAATAAATATTCATCTAGAGATGAGTATAAGACTCTGATTTTGAAATAACCTGTTAATCTGTAACCAATTCCAATATGAGGATTTCCCCGCCACATATCCAAGCAATTCTTGGACACCAAGTGGGTGTCCTACAATTAACTCAATTCTGACACTGTTTACCTGGAGGTAACATCAGATCCCACAGGTTAAAGGCTTATTTGTACAAGGTTGCCCGCCAGCGACCCCCCCGCTCCCCCTCCCCCCGCTTTAGATGTCAATCACAAATCCAGGTTGTCTGTGGATTGGAGTTTCCAATGATCTTCTCCTTGAGTTCCATTAATTTACTAGAGGGGCTCACAGAACTCTAAGAAACTTATTATAAAAAGGTATAACTCAGGAACACTCAGGTGGAAGAGATGCATAGGGCAAGGTATGTGGGAAGAGACACAAAGCTTCTCTGCCCTCTCCAAGCATGCCACTCTCCCCAAATCTCCATGTATTCACCAACCTGGACACTCTTTGAACCCAGTCCTTCTGGGTTTTTATGGAGGCTTTATTACATAGTCACAATTGGTTAAATTACTGGCCATTGGCCATAGACTCAACCTCCAGACCCTCCCCAGGTCCAGACTCTTCCCTCTTCTGTTCCCCTGCAACCAGCGTCTATGCTTAGGTGCTTTCCAAAAGTTATGTTATTAACAAAACAAAATACACCATTATTGCTCTCATCACTTAAGAAATTCCAAGAGTTTTAGCAGCTCTGTATTGGGAACAGAATGAAGACCAAATATCTATTTCTTATTATAAATCATAACATCACACTCACTAATAGTAGTAAATGCTTTTATATTTCCATATGTTGGATTTTTCTAAAGTCAGATGCACTTGTGCTGATGAGGTTAAGAAACAATCTAGGGAAAGTGGTCTCTAGGTATGGAATATTCACAGTTTAGAAAGATAATCAGCTTCATGCATGTCTTCTAACAGCAAGCCTTATTTATGTCATTTGGGGGAAAAAATAAAAAGAACAGTAAGTGGAGAAATCCTGATCTGTGCTATACAAAGAGTGGTTGCTTGTTCTCATAAATGTGCGACCGTAATGATGTGTTACCTCCAGGAGTGGAATAAATTGGAAGTAGTAGGAAGAGAACAAAAAAGACTGCAAACTTTGAGTGTGTAGGTCAGAGGTGAAAGCCAGAAATACTAGATCCCATTGAGACAGTAGTTGAGTTAACAACAATCCAGATAATCTCAGCTGTTTTACTGGCTGTCCTATTTGTTATTTGGACCTTCATCTAGTTGCAAATGTAGCAGCTCAGAATTATAATCCATCTCATTGGATTATAATTATAATTACAAAAATTCTCGAGCGTGGAAAATTTTTTAAAGAGTAAGGAGAAAAAAACTCTTTTGAAAATTAGCTTTGGATTACACTTTCTAGAACCTTCCTCTTCAATGCCTACCACCAGCGGGGAGGGACACTTATCCCCAAAATATGAATCCATAGAGGAGTTGACCTGGCTAAGCTTTGTATTTCTATTTCACATACATATTTATCACTTACAGTAAAAAGAAGACAAATTATTGGTTTAAATCCAACTTGCCTTACTAAAATGTTAGGCAAATTGCTCTGTGGCATGTAAAGTAGATGGGTCAGTGGCTTTGAAAACTCCTCACCTTGGTTAGCCTTTTTCTTTGGTCTAACTTCTACACTCAACTGCCATCCAGGTTTCTACTTGACCTTGTTCACTTAGCTTTCCCCATACTAAAGAGAAAAGCAGATTTAACACATAACGAATGGATTTAATTTGTAATCTAGACCAGAAAAGATGAGGCAGTATGAGTATAAACGTAGCTCACAAAGCCAGATCTTCACATATGCTGGAGCTGCTTTCGCTGAGCTCGCAGTAACTGAAGGATGATGGCAGAATTGAGAGCAAATCAAGGGCATACAATGTCTAATTGTACTTTCTTATGCATGTTTCTTGAACTGGTTAGAATTTCTTATCTGGGCTTCATTTGAAATATCCAAACAATTTTTTATAATCAAAAAATGATATTATGAGTGAATATCTGCTAACATTTTAAAGGGAAATAGCAAAAAATCTTTAAAAATCGAACTGAAATTGAAACTTAGCTACTCTCAGTGAAGTATATAGAAAACTCTAAGGGAGGGATCTTGATGGTACCACTATATTTCTTCTATTAGTCTGTGAAGAACAGTTTCTCAGTAGGAAATATCCAGTTTTCTCATGACAATATTTTCACCACTAACAACCCTGAGCTTCCACATACCTAAGCTTACAAGAGGAGCTTCGCTGTGGGAGAGGCAGGGCTCCCTCCCTGACTCTTGTCTGACCTTCAGAGACGGCAGCCGGATCTTTGGGCCAGTAGTGCTTGGAGTGGGGACTTAGGGCTGCTGTTTGCCCAGAAATTGTTCTCCAGAAGTTCTCCACCCTGACAATCCTTTCCTCAAGTTATTTGTCCTGATAGAACAGAAGGAAACTTGTTAAAAAGCTTTAGCTACTTAAGTCAGTTGTAACTTGTTACTCTAGTCATTCTTCGTTGTTTACACCTAATACTTTGTCTCCCCACACTGGGTCCTTTTTTTTTTTTTTTAACAGCTTTATTGAGATGTAATTCACATACTATATAATTGACTCAATTTACCCATTTAAAGTATACATTCAGTGATTTTTTTAGTATAGTCCCAGAATTTAGTATATTCACAGAAAGATGTGCAACCATTAGCACAGTCCAATTTTAGAACATTTTCATCACCCCAAAGAAGAAACACAATATCCATTAGCAGTCACTCCCTGTATCCCCCACCCTCCCTCCCAGCCCTAAACAACCACTAGTGTACCGTCTCTATAGGTTTGCCTATTCTGGGCATTGTATATGAAAAGAACCATATAAACAATATTTTGAGACAGGCTGCTTTCATTTAGCATGTTTTCAAGGGTCATCCATGCTATAGTATGTATCAGTACTTCATTTCTTTTTATGAACATAATATTCCAGTGTATGGGTATACATACCACATTTTATTTATTCATCAATTGATACACATTTGAGTTGTTTCCATTTTTTGACTAATATGAATAATGCTCTGTGAACATTTGTGTACAAGGTTTTGTGTTGGATTGTTTTCATTTCTGTTGGTTTTATAGCTACAAGCCCACACTGGTTCTTACTCGTGAGACTTAGAGTGTCTCTGGGTTTGAAATGTAGTAGAATTTTTAACAGCTTTATTGAGATGTAATTCACATACTATATAATTGACTCAATTTACCCATTTAAAGTATACATTCAGTGATTTTTTTAGTATAGTCCCAGAATTTAGTATATTCACCTGGCCAAACATAATGACTCTCTTTTTTAATTTTGAAAGTTAAAAGAGTCTGCAAAAATGGAATTGGTCAGAAGCCAGCAGTGAAAATGGAAGGCGGAGAGGGAGGAGGGTGAGGAAGAAAGGCAAAAACAAACAAACAAACAAAAACTATTCTCTAGAAGGAAAGGTGAAAAAAAAAGAAAAGGCTTTCAGACTTGCAGACCTCTTAGACAAACCTGTTTGCCAACCTACTTTTTTTTCTTCTTACATTTCTCCACTTCATGCATATATCTGGATTTCATCTCATAATTAACAGCTATGAAGTTACTTAGAGGAAAATTATGCATGTGGGTACCAAGACCAATGTGAGAACAGGTTACACTGGCATCCATGATGTTTATGTGGCTATGTCAGTCACTTTAGACTCTTAAAAAAGGGCTGGACCTGGATGGGCAGAAATGAAGGTTTTTGTTCTCTGATTGTCATCATTTATGACAGCACATTATCTAATTATCTCCTACTAGCCACAGCCTCAGATTTCCTAGTGCAGAATAGGAAATATGAGGAAATCTATAATAGTTTAATACAAAGAAATTGCAACTTAGTTTTGTATATAAGAACAGTTGGTTGGCCATTTTAAAGCACCTAATAATATATTCACCATATACATCACTTGATATCTGCTATATTTAATACTTTCATTTTAATATCAACCACTAATTAAACCATTGACATTATTCTAGAGGGAATCTAAAAATTTTCTTAGGTTAAGTGCTACTGGAGATTACAATTACAGAAATACGAATGGCAGATTCCTTCATGGTTACCTTCTGTGGGCCTGAAAGCACAGCTAGTGTTGTATCTGCCCAGCAGATCTCACCACCACTCTCATCAACATCCACCATAGTACAAAACAGATTAGTTTCAAGTGTACCTTCTATAGCATAAACGCAAAACAAATTTTAATGTAGTATAGACTAAAAGTGAATGTATAGGGATGCAGGCTACCATTCTTCCCATTAGAAAAGAAGTCAATAATCATATTAAGACACCCAATTTGTGTCTACTGTAAAGTCCTTCAGTGAACCGGAACTTTCTTTTATACAAGTCTTTAGAGTAGAAGGAATCCTCCCTGTTGATATTACAATGGAGAATAATTATCCTTTGTTTTGTAAATTTCACCAGGTGATCTCCAACAGCATCTCCAAGCAATGTTCATATTACTCCGCCCAGAAGACAACATCAGGCTGGTAAGTTAGCGGTATCATTATAACTTTCTTCCTCAAAAGACTGTCTAAAGTAGTGAACATTAAGCAGTTCCAGGAACTCTGTAGAATAGAAAAGAATGACATGTCCCTATCATCAGAGAGCGTAGAATGTAATTGAGGATACAAGCTAATGTGAATTGACGTGAAATAATTTGATGGTTCAAGACTTGGCGCCAGTTTGTAAGTTATTGACTATACAGCAATTGAAGTTCAGAAAAGAGAAAACTTGGTGACTTGACCTTACTGAGGAAGGTTTTGTGTGGACAGTAGAATTTGAGCTGGGTCTTGAAAGATGATGAGATTTAGATTGGCAGAAAAACAAGAGACAGTCATTCTAGATGAGGACACGACTGAAGAAAAAGCCCGTATAGGAAAGGACAAGAAGAGAGTGACAAGACCAGGGCTTTGTGCTGGTCTCAGAGTTGGGAGACCTAGGCATCAGTTTTTACTACTCATCTGATGTTGGACAAGTTACTAAGCCTGTCTGTGCCTGTTTTCCCATCTCCTTTCTACCTCGCACAGTGTAGAGAATCAAATAGACATGAAAGCATATTGAAGAGTATAAAGTGCTGCCTAAATATGGGAATTATTGTTACTATAAGGAAGATAAGATACCAGAAAACAAGGCAGGCAAGTAGGGACTTAATACTCTAAACTAGAGGTTTCACACTGGCAGTCCATAGGCCAGAGGTATGTTTTGTTTGGACCACACGATGTTTTGGGTTTTTAAAAATCTCAGCCAGAATTTTAAATTCAATGACTTCACATAAAAATCCACAGTTGGGGCTTTTCTTCAAAAATCAAAAATGCTGGCAACACTGAGACCTTATTCTCATGCCAGACTCTGCTAGCCATGGAGAAGAGGGCATTGGTGGCTTGGGTTCGTAGTTTACCATAATCCCCATACCCTATTTTCTCCTGGACACTAAAGCCAAATGTCACTGTTTGTCATCATTCCTTCAGTTTTCTTATAGTAGAATATCTAATAGAAATAGGAAAAGAAAAATGGGATGAGCATGTTTCTTTGTGGAAAGTGAAAAGTATTTCTACTCATTTATAATTCACATGGCCTACTTTACTCATTTATATTCCTTACCTGACCCTTTAGATTAATATCTGGAGGTGGTACCTCTACCTCTTCAGTAAGAAGTAGTGAAGCATAACAGGTTTCTGAGCCAAGGAATGACTTGGGACAGCAATAGTATTTAAGAAAGCTTCCTTAGAAGCTAATATAGAACAGAGGGGAGGAGGTGGCCATCTTAATCAGGGAAGCCCATCGGATGGTTATTGCAGTAATCCAGATGTGTGGTGATGAGCCCTTCTAGATTGGAGGTAAGTTGAAAATTGGATATCCGTAGACATGCTACATTCAAATAGTTAATCTCCGCTTTCTGTATGAGAAGAGAAATAAAGAATAGAATACAAGAATGACTATGGAAAGTTGATCAGGCCTCTGAATTCTAATAATTACTGATTCTTCATTCACTTATTCTGTGTAAATTCTCTTTTTTTTTTTTTACTCTCTCTCTCTCAAATGCTGCCTCTATCGCCTCCTTGACATGGCCACTAATTTTTGTTGAGAAACTTCTTTGAGATTTAAAAGAATTGAAATAAATCCTTCCATAATTATTTTATATCCTAATCCTTAAGTAACATTATACACTTATGTAAATTTTAGGTAAATCTGGGAGGGTGTGTGTCTATATTTCTTAATATACTTCTATCTTAAACACTTATTTATAAGTGAACAAAGTGGGCGCAGTTCTCACAGCATTAATATTCCAAAATAGTGATACTCAAACTTTAGATTACATCAGAATCACCTGCAGAGCTTTGTTAAACTGCTACTTGCTGGACTCTACCTGAAGAGTTTGGTTTGGAGAGGGGGAGGCAGTGAAATTTGCATTTTTAACAAGTTTCCAAGTGATGCTGATGCTGCTGGTTCAGGAGTCACACTTCAAGAACAATTCTTCTAAATCTGTAATAACAGTTACTTGTACATATTGGATGTCCAATACATATTTGTTGATAGTTTCCAAAAATTTTGTAGTTTGGTAGAACTAAAGCTGACATTTATTACTCACTTTATCTTTTTCTCATCGATAACCTCTGGAGTTAGGATTGTACTTCTAAATGTTAAAATAATTTTAACCACAAGAGCCATGGGAGAGCATTAAGAAAGCAGTTAGGAAGGCAGAATTGGCAATTCAATTTTTTCTTTCTCTGCTAAAAGCAATTTCAACTGCTTTACATTTATAAAATATAAATTCAGAAAATGTAACTGATGCCTCTAAATTAATTCAGAGTTCAAATGACAGGCCATTTTACAGTTGTTTTGAATTGTTACAAACACATAGTCATTATGCTTCAGATTATTGAGTGAGTCATCTTTAAGAAAATGAGTGAATACATTGTGAGCTTTGGACAAATTAGCACTTTTCTAACTGAAAGGAGCATTTGTAGACTCAAAGCAAAGCCTTTTGTCTTGAGTTAAATTTGGAATGCTAAAACTCTCATACTGGGACTTGTGCATAAGGTTAAGAGTTTGATAGTCAACTGAAAGTCCTGCCTTTAATTTTTTGATAACCCAACAAATTCAGTCACCAAATCCCACATTCTGCTTTAGCATTGAAAACACGACTAAAACAGTATTTCCTCCAGAGAACTCTGTGTTCAAAATACAGTCTCAAACATTAACTATAGTACTTAGGAAACTTAGCTGGTGCAGGGAAGACAGTGGTTTTATAATACTCTTGCACACTCTCAAAGACCCATTTATTTAATTAAAAAATAGACTGGGAAATTAAGGACTTTCCTGACATTTGAAGTAACATCAACTAATGTTTTTAACCAGAGCTGAGGTGCTAGTAAGATACAAGGAGGAGTTTTTGAGTATGTTGCAGAAGAGTTTAAGAAAATGAGTTTTTCTTTTTTTAGTACATTGATTATTTTCCTAAAAAGAAATAGATTTTTTTTTCTAAATATAAATGTATTATTATTTTTTTAATCAGACAGTACAGCAAGAGATAAAGAACAAAGTAAAAATTACTTTGTATCCTATATGCTGAGAAAACCATTCTTAGCTCTTTGGATAAGTGTCCTTCTAGCCACGTGTGTGTGTGTGTGTGTGTGTGTGTGTGTGTGTGTAATCATACATGTCAAATTCTCTGAGATCTACTCTTACTGAAGTGGACAGTGACAAAAATAGTTAAATCTGAGCATCAGAATACCTTTCTAATCTAGCAAATGCATGATATCTGTAGTTCTGAGAAGCAAAAGTATAAAGTAATTTTAAACAGTAAGGGCTTATGTCTGAGAGGGAGGAAGGGGGTGTGTGCGTGTGTGTGTGTGTGTGTGTGTGTGTGTGTGTGTAAAACTGACAGTGGTAACTGAGGACTCAGCAATGGATAAATCAGGTTGTTGAGGAGGGGTATATGTGTATAAAAGTCTAAGTAATTTTGAGCAATATGAAAATGTCTTACTACTGACCTTTATAACTATGAAGGTTTCTGTATTTGATCTGAGCTCAGAATTCAAAGAAAGAAAATAAAAGTGTATGGTTTGGGGGTTTTTTTTTTTGTTTTTTTACAAAAATGAGATGAAAATGTGCTATTTATAACCTGCTTTCTTCACACTTTATCATGGATATTTTTCCATATCGGTAAATAAATCTATTTTAAATGGCTATACAGAATATGTCAGATTTTTTTAAATGTAAGAATTTCATGATGATAGATTAAAAAAATAAAATAAAACCCAGAGACTCCCTCAAGCTCTATTTCTTTTGAAGACAGTAGTCTTTATTAGTGTCATATCTGAAGTCTCTTTTAATTTTTAGATATTGACTTTGCTTTGTTCTTTTGGCTAGAATTTAATATTTACATACTTTTGAAACCTTTTTCTCTGATGGATTGGGTGAGCTGCCTGTCTAGACATTGAGACTTTATAATGTGGCTTCCTGAGGATAAACATTGCATGCGGGGACATGATGTTAGACTCTTGGCGGAAAAAAAATTAAAGGCAAAGGTGCACTGTAAGCTTAGAGGGGAGTATTTTCTGATATTAGATGATGCTGAAAAGAAAAGTTATGTCAGATAGTGTTTGTGAACTGCTTGTAATCAAATTTAGCATCTAAATTAGTTACTGAGGAAAATTTTAACATCACTTTTTGGTAGATGAACTTGAAAGCAGGTTAGATTCTTACCTCTCAGAAATAAAGCAGAGTCAGGAAATGACTTCCTAGACCTACCTCAGTTCAAGGATTGCAGGATCCAGTTCACCTGAAACTTGTAGTAGGATTCTAAATTTAGATAGTAAATGGACTTTCTTGGAATAATTCTCTCAGTTGCCTTTGCTGCCAAGTTTTAAAATCCAAACTATTGTTTTGTTTGGACAATTAGAATAAACTTCAGTAGTATCCTTTTCAATGAGGACATTAGCTAATCAGATGCATCTGAATCATTGTCTTATTCAAGTCATCTATTCCATGTAAATTCTGGAGACTGCAGAAACATTGGAATTGCTGCCAATTCTAATAATAGTGTATTAGGTACAAACTACCACCTTAAATTACATTTGTCCGATCGGCTTGACGAATTAAATTATTAGATTTTGTTAATCTTCTCCCCAACAGAGGACTATGCAATGAACCTCAGACCAAGGTAGATATTAGGTTTTTCTTTATGATGTAGCTCTTAAAATTTTGTTGAATTCTTTAATCTAGAATCTTAAAGCTTAAAAGGAATTTTGAAGCCTCAGCTCCATCCCCTGACATTACTAGATTTTTTCTGTAAAAAAGTTCATTTCATTCTTCTAATTAGGATATAAGAGTCAAACTAATATCATGGCTCCTGACCTCCTGATTAAATAAAGCTCCACTTCCCTTTAGGAAGAATTTAATAATTACTTATAGGTACTATCTAGAAGTCCGTGATCAAATCCCAAAACCTCTAAATGCTGTTCTTCCATCTAAGAAGCTTAAAATTCAGTGACTCTGAGATATGCTAGTTACTCAAGCCTAAGTCAGTATGGGATGACTGGGACTTTTCCCATTAGTTTTAGGGTCTTCTCTTGTGATTAAATTAAGCAAGGGAAGGCCAAACATTTGAAATGCTCTTAATATGATTGATTGATTGATTGATTGATTGATAGATAGATGATGAAAGAAAGAAAGAAAGAAAGAAAGAAAGAAAGAAAGAAAGAAAGAAAGAAAGAAAGAAAGAAAGAAAGAAAAATACACCGACTACACTTTTTAAAAGGAGGCAGCTAGTGTTTATACTGAGTACCACAAAGAAACTCTTGCTGCTTACTTGCTAACTTAGCCTGATAACTTGCATTATAGTTAGTACTTATGGAGGTTATTTTTTTTCCTTTTATCAGCTTCAACTTAGCCAATCAGTTGATGTAGAAGCTGTGGATAAATTATCAGAAGCACAGTTCAGTCGTTCCCATGCCATTTGTATTTGAGCCTTGCCAGAAATTCTCAAAGCTTTGACCAAGGATAAAAGAGCCTTTAATATATTCAGGAAACTGAACAGTTAGCTCAAAGCTTGCTGAGGCAAGCCCAAGTTTAGATATATAATAATATCTGACATCTTGTTTATAAGAAACTCTAGTTTACTTGCACTGGGTTTCTGGTTAGTTTAATATTTTGTCAATCATTTCTAGAATCAAGAGAGTCAGTGCTACCTCCCAGTCCTCCTGTGCATTTACTCCTGTCCATCGTTCTATGTGTATAATGCTCACTTGGTCTCAGCCCACTAGGGCTAGACCTTCATTAACTTAAATATTAGTTCCTCTTAGCTTCTCACAAGTGAATTTATGTTAAAATGCTCTGTTACGTCATGGAACATAGAGCCAGCAGTACAGCTCTCTACCTTGCATACTTGGAATCAGAATGGTGGACATTACATTCTTCTCCCATCAGCTCTTACTAGAAACAGGCTTTAATGTAGCCACTTCTACTGTTAGTGCTTCCCTGGCTTTTCCTAGGAATATCAGAATGGAGTCAAAAAGATAGCCTGGGGAATCTCACCTCTGCCTTGCTAACTGGGTCATTTGAGCTGTGTAACTATGTCTTTTTCTCTTTGCCTGGCCACTTTTGGAATAGTGACTGATGTAAGGGGAAAGAGATTCCGAGAAGAGCAGCACTGGAAGAATTCCAAATAGAAATTTTTGTCAAATTTCTGACAAATGTCTTGAGCCAGTTGATGGGTTTGGAACTCTGTTTCTCTTCTGAAATAAAGAATGGGAGATGGCATATTTTATACAGAGGAAATTGCCTCCAGTGTACATTTTCCTGGCTTTTTATTAATAGATAATAAGAAGAGTGAACTAGACTGTGCGCTCTTTCTCTTCCTCCCTTGAATCCTCAGCAATTGTACTCTGATTGTATGTATATACAGTAGATATATAGTAAATATTTGAATGAATGTTTACTTTATTTTTAAGGTATATAAAGTATCTTTTTGAGTTTCTTAAGAAAATTTCCAAACACATGAAGTAGAAAATATATCCTCATGAACCCATTACTCAGCTTTAATAACTATCAACATTTTACCAGATTTCTTTCATCTGTCCCCTTCTTTTTTCCTTTCTTTGTTGGAACGTTTTTAACCATTTTATTGAGGTATAATCGACATGCAAAATGTTGTACATATTTAATACATACAACTTTATGAGTTTGGAGATAATAATATACACCCATGAAACCATCACCATAATCTATGCCATAAACATATCCATTACCTCCAAAAGTTCCCTCCAACCCTCTCTACTGATGATGATGATGATGATGATGATGATGATAATGATGAAGATGAAGATGATTAGAACACTTAATATCAGATCTACCCTCTAAGCAGATTTTTTTTTAAGTAGACTTTATTTTTTCGGAGCAGTTTTTAATAACATTTCATAAAAATGTTGATGAGATTAAACTGTAGGAGCATACCTCTTCTTTATATCAGTTAGCCTGTAGTAAAACTGTTTTTGTTATACATCATTTTGCTGAAATTCACAGAATCTATCTCTATCAACAATGTTGAGAACTTACAGAGATTTCTCATATACCCTCTATTCCCACTCATGCATAGCCTCACCCATTATCTCCATCTCCCACCAGAGTTGTACATTTCTTGCAATTGATAAACCTACACTGACACATCATTATTAACTCAAAGTTTATAGTTTATATTAGAGTTCATGCTTGGTGTTGTACATTCTATGGGTTTTAATAATGACATGCATCCGCCACTTTAGTATTATACAGAGTCATTTCACTGCCCCCAAAATCCTCTGTGCTCCCCTAACCCCTGACAACTAATGATCATTTTATTGACTATACTTTTACCTTCTCCAGAATGTCATATAGTTTGAATCATATGGTATCTAGCACACATATTGGCCTCTTTCACGTAGCAATATGTATTTAAGTTTCCTCAGTGTCTTTTCCTGACTTAAGAAAGAGGCATAACCACAATGTCATTATCACATTAACAGTAAATTCTTAATATCATCTAAGACCCTGTCCATATTCAAATTTTCCAAAAGCCCTTTTAAAGTATCATAAATTAACAATAAAAAACTTTTTGACAAAAAATGATATAAGCTTCTGAAAAAGTAATTTCTTTGTTACTGAAACTAAAGAAAAGCTTTAGTTTTTAAAAGTAGTGTATAATCTGTAAGACTTCAATAGAGCATCTCCTTAGATATTAATAGTTTACTTCACATTATAATTGTTTATGGAACATTGATCTGTGTGTCCAATGTTTACATTTATGTAACCTCACATTCCCCGATTCAAGCTTTAGAACATGCCCTGGTAATTGTTGTAAACTGCTTATCGCAAACATTTTTTGAGCATTTACTCTATGTCAAGCAGGTAAGCTTTGCATGCATTATTTCATATGATCCTTACAACTCAATGAGATAGGTATTATATCTCCTGTCAATTAATTTAGTAACTTACTGAAGGTTTTATAGTTAATGCATGAGTCAGGATTTGAATTTAAGTCTCCTAACTATGGGTTCTGCTATCTCCCTGAGTATGCTTTAAGATGCTGATATAAAAAAAGATTAAGATTGAATGATCTAAAATTGAGCTTCTAAATTTCTTAATTTCTCTATTGTCTTTTAACCTTCAGGCTGTAAGGCTAGAAAGTACTTACCAGAATCGAACACGCTATATGGTAGTGGTTTCAACTAATGGTAGACAAGACACTGAAGAAAGCATCGTTCTCGGAATGGATTTCTCCTCTAATGACAGGTATGAGAGGATGAGAAGACTCCTTTTTAAATAACCTATTCCAGTTGCCTTTTGAGTTATTACAAAAACATCTTAGGCAGGTCTACTCTTAAAGTTTAGTGCCTTAAACCAGAGAACACAAAAATATCCTCACAATCTTGAGAAACAAAAATGTCTAATGAATGTCTTTGGTAGTGTGTTTCTAATTGACACTATTCTTTACCTTCTTCTCATCTTTAGGTGGTAATGTTGTAAAGCAAATGGTTTAAATGTATATCCCCAGGAGAAAAAAAAAAGCTGCGTTTTCTTTGTAGTTAACTTCATTTTAAGCAGTAAAGATTCACTTTGGTGATTCTAGGGCACACACCTTTTGTGATATTGTGCCAATGGCTCCTGGGTTCAAAGAGAGCCCACTTTAACTCCAATCTCTTGTATTTATCCATGGCCTTACACCTTGCCTTTATGAAATGTTTTGCTTTATTTTTCATTCTGCGTTAAAAAAAAAAAATGGGAGTGGGGGTGATTCTTTAAACTCTAAAACAGAACCTTTTATAATCATGCACCTTTGGCTTTAGTGGCACGTTACATCATATGATTAAAGGTATCAGACATCACACAGAACCTGGCTTTACTGTGTCCCTAAGGTTTGTTGCTTTCCCTTTTTATATTCCCACTTTTTCTGGAGAATCCTTGGGAAGACTGTGGAATGTGGCTGCTAGGCAGATCTCTACATTCTAGATAATGAGCCTCAGGAAATCCTGCCAGATGTCTCAAAGCATTGACTTCCTGGCTCAGGACTAGAATGGAACTGTGGTGTAGCTAGGGGTGTGACCCAGGCCTGGGAGATCTTAGCCACAAAGAGAAGAGGAGACTGAGAGTGATTCTAATTGTCCTGATGGTTGGGAGGAGGGGGACGGATCACATTGTCACTAGAAGTTTTCCAAACTAGTGTTTACCAGAGCTTGTACATAACAATCGACCTGAAAATAATTTGTGGGTTCATAAGGATCACAAGGCCAGAGTCGTTACTTTGTTTACCAGTTACAGCCCTTAATTGTATGCTCTGAAATGTGGCTTCCTAAATTGTAAGCCACATTTAGGAAGCTTTTCCTCCTGCATGGTTTTAACCTCTGGTGCTAGCTCAGCAACAGACCTTTCAGTAAACATTTATCCTGAAAGAGCACCTACCTTGTCTACATCCATTAGTATTTTAAGGCTATGAGTAGATTTTTATTCCTTTAGATCTGTACTGTACAGTATGGTAGCCACTAACCACATGTGATTATTTAAATAAATTAAAATTAAATAAAACTAAAATTTCGGTTCCCCAGTCACGACTAGCCACATTTCAAGTACTCCAGCTATATGTGGCTACCATATTGAACAGGACACATATAGAACATTTCCATCGTTGAAGAAAGTTCAGTTGGACAATGCTGCTCTAGATCTTATTTCCTTTGTTTCATTCGTCCTGACTCCTCCCGAGGAACTCTCATAAAACAGGAACTGGGGCTACATGAAAACTTCACTTGAGTCTTCCGCTAGAGAGAAGGCAACAATTTCAGATTCTCCTGACCCAGAGTGTGAGAAATCAGATGTCCAATCTTATCTCTTTTACTTTATCCTGAATATTCTCAGAAATCATAAGACTGCTTATTAATATGGGTGCCCAGTATTTTATCCTCAGTGAACTGCACCTATCTTCAGCAATTGTGCCTGAATCATATCTACCAAAGGAAAATTTTAGTTTATGGAAGACAAATTGATATGAAAAGCTATAAAAACTAGTTTTCATTCTGTTTGGCAAACTTGATGCTATGAATTTCCATAGATCCTCTGTTTGAATGAGCTCTTGGATAGTAAGAGAAATGCTGCCTACTTCAGAATAATGGTGCTCAAGTAATCTATTATCATTTTTATCTTAATTTCTGTTGAAGGAATTTGTATCATTTTGTATCTTAGAATATAAAAAGTTAATGTTTCAAAACAGTATTAAACCAAAATAGAAACCAGATTGCTTATGACATACTTTTCCCAAGTTGTTCTCAAAATATGTTATAGCAATTCATTTAGCCTATTTACAAGTTCTTTGAGTATTGTGTCATATTTTAAATACTAATTTTTTTAGTACACAGCGTAACCTTGGTTTCCAAATTGCATTGAATATATTTCAAGTTATAAAATAATAGAAGTTTACAGCGTTGTTTTATAAAATTTTTCTTTGTACCCCCAACACCTTGATATGTCTAGTACTTGTAGACAGTAAATATTTGTTGAATGGATGAGTATCTATTAAAATAAGTAACTATAATGAAGAAAAAAATCTCATGAGATTCAGGGTAAACTGGATAAAAACACAAGGTGCCTAATTCAGGCCTCTCTTTTATATTCTGTGAAAAAGCTATTTCTTACTGTAAAAAAAACACTCTAACCTGAAAAAAAGCTGAAAATGTGATGCTTGGTTCCTACACATCATTGTCATCTGTCCAAAATTTAACTGGTGTCTGGTTACAAGCTCATAACCTTCTGTATCTTATGTAGTTGCTTAATTTCTAGATTTGTCACTAGGTTATCAATCCTTCATCTTTATACCCAAATTATAGTTGTCGCTAGGAATCTGGCTAAGCACTTAATAACAACAACAACAAAAACTAAACTAAAAATAGCTGCACTCCACCTTAGGAAGCCATTTTCGAAACAGGTTTTCCTCGCACGCACTCACCTCATCTACTGAACAAAAATAGCTGTGGTGCTATCTTTCTCCCTCCCAGACTCTGGCATGATAGTTGTGCGTCTAGAGTTCAGGCCCAGGGTTCTAGTGTGGATAAGCTGTTGCAATCTTAATTTGAATCCCCTGAACTCTGGAATCGCTAGTGGAGTGTTAAGTAACACCAGCAAGTACAGTGCAGACACGGCCCAGCTAGGGAATGCTCTTCATTAGCCCTGTAGTGACTCCAACAGTTAAAGCTTGGTATTCCTCATGTTGTTTTTAATACATTTTCATAACGTTCCCCTCCCCCAAAATGCACTTTTAGAGCACCCATTACAGATTCATAATCAACATTTGTTTTGTATCAGTATATTGATATATATTGTTTCACTTTAAATATTAAAATTTTTAATGATAATCTTAGGAGAGTAGGTTTTGTTACCACCATTTTAAGGTGAAGAAATTAAAGCTGAGAGAGGTTAAATAACTTGTCAAAAGGAATTGAAGTACTGAAGGAGATCAGATTCAGATCTTTTGACATAACTGCTCAATAAGTGGTAGTTAAACATTTTTTGGTGTATTATCTAATTTAATCTTCAAAACAGCTCAATAAAGAAATTTCTATCCCAGTTTTATAGATGAGGAAACTGGAGCACAAAGCAATTAAATTATTTGCCTAAGATTATACAGTTAGTGCCAGAACCCAGGTTCCAAAGGCCTTCTGACTCCAGAGCCTGTACTCTTAACCCTTCGCTGTTCCATCTCCCACATCCAAGGTTCCTTCTACTATACTAGTTTTCTTGCTGGGCTAGTGTGTGATTTAAGTAGTATTTTAATGTAATACTAGGGCTACCCTTTTTTGGGTGTTAACGTTCCCCCTATTCACTGCCTTTCAGCAGTTCTAGTTCAGTGCACAGTCACCAAGCACTGTTGTATTTAAGTTGTGTCTGTTTTGTCTCTCTAACTCGATCACAAGGCATTAACAATTACTTTTTTGTATATTTTAATTCCCTTTCCCTTTTAGACTATTGAGTGTATTCTGGGGTTCAATAAATCTGTGTAAACCTCAGAAGTAGAATTGAGCAAATCACATAGAGGTCCTCAGCAACCAGCAGTAGTTCTTGGTATTAGAAATAATTCTTGGAATTGAGTTGGATGCTGTGACTTTGGGCTGAAACCTGCCAATCATAAGTCAGCCGCAGTCACCTGGATTTTTTAGTGCCCATTTGCAAGACAGCAATACAAGGAGCTCAGTCAATGTTTTTTTGTTGTTGTTGAATATTTAAGGACCTAACCTGTTTAATACAGCTCTTGAACACATACATTGGATTAATAGTTATATAGAAATTTCTTCACTCTAACACTTATGCTAGAATTTAGAGCTTAGAGGCTTATCTTTTGTGTTGAAAGAGTTACTAAAACAAAGAACTGCTGCCTACAATAACAGGAAGTAACTGGACTATTTCTTGTCTTGCAGTAGCACTTGTACCATGGGCTTAGTCCTGCCTCTCTGGAGTGACACCCTAATTCATTTGGATGGTGATGGGTAAGAGCTTTTTCTTTTTATTCTCTTACAGAAAGCCAAGGGGTGGGGTTCCATCTTAGTGCCCATTCATTCAGCTGAATGGGAGGCCCAATGTGCCCAACTGAACTGTCGTGTCAGCAGCTCAATGAGTCCTTTTAAACTCCTGTTTTGTAAAGTGGAGTGAAAATGCAACTTGCCAGGGCCTCTCACTTCTGTTCTTCTAGGCTGACTATGGTAAGATCCAAACAAAGAAGAACTAGTTTGTTGGCTCACTCTTTAATCTGAGCATGTGGGACTGTTGCAATGCTCTCCCAGAGGATGATATGTTCTGTTTCAAATAACCTCTTGCTGCCTCTGCCAGCTGTCAGCCTACAATATAACCCCTTTTCTGTGCCAATTCCTTCTAGTGACCCTCCACCCCCACCTCCTGGTGTTTTTAGAATGTGTCCCCAAGAGACCAAGATGTTTGCTCCAGTTTATAAAACCAGAGTCAGGTTTGCTAAGAACCCACGAAACTTCCAAATAGAATTATATAGCAGAACAGTTTGTCCGTAGCTACAGCTGGGAAACTGTATGTAATTCCCTAATAACTCTAATGTAGGAGTCCATTCATTCTGCTCAAGTCCTATACTCTAGTTCTTCATGACGTGTCTGATGATTCCTTCTACTGAGCCAGAGGTCGCTAGCCTGAGAAACAACCTTGAAAACTCATAACTGAAATAACCCACTCTCATTTGTGGATTTTTGTCTCATTCTCTTTTTTTTTTCAGTGGGTTCAGTGTATCAACAGATAACAGAGTCCACATATTCAAACCTGTATCTGTGCAGGCAATGTGGTAAGAGGACGTTTAATATCTCTATAAAACTTTTTAAATATGTTATTGGAGCATTATTTTGTGAGAAGTAGTATTTGAAATGGTACAATTCTCTATGAAATGATCTGTTTATATAGAATTTTTTGTGATCTGTTTGTGTGGTGATCATAGTTAAAGATGACTTAGAAGTTCAGTTTTCAAATTATCACAATGGAAGGTCTTGAGCATTGGTGAACAAGTAAAATTCAGAGGCATTCTTAGACTTTGGAAGATACTTAATGGATAAGATAGCCAGTTGGAACTGAGTTTTAAAAGGACACATTGACTAAGTTAGTAGCAGTCTAGAGCCAAGTCTAGAACATCATACCACCACTACTATGCCTTAAGCTTTCATTCTCTTAAGGTAATCAGGGATAGCACTGACAGAGTTACCTTATAGATAGATTTTCCATTTACATTGCTGGCAGCTGTCTGCCAGACTGTTTGCATAATGCAAATCCTAGAAAAAACATCATAGTTATTAATAACCATCAGCTGGTGTACTAACACTTTTGGGTTACTTACTATAAGTGTCAGGCACTGTGCCTAGTGCTTTACATGGATTACATCTAATCATTACACCAACTCCCCAAAATAGTATTATTAGCTCCTTATTATGGATGAGAAAACATTTTTTAGAGAGGTTACATAACTGGTCTTAGAGTATCTCTTATGTTTAAACAGAATAGACTCTTATTCTCCTGTTCTAGATTATCTAGAAAAATTATCTAATAACTAGGGAATGATGTTACTCTAAGATTCAGAGTCTGTCCCCTAGTCAGAGATTTGAATTTTAGTTCCACATTCGGTTGCCTATTTTGTAGTAGAAGTCCCCATGAGAAACAGAATGGACAAAACACAAGCCAAATAAGAAAGAAATAAAGGAACCTGAAAAAGACTCCAGGGATATCATTTACTCCTGAATAACAGAATTGATAGGCTTAAGGTTCATGGGGTCCTGAAACAGAATCAACTCGACAATTAACAGTCTTATCATTTTGTGCAGTAATAGGACTGAGTTTCAAGTGATGTATTTAGACCAGATTTTTAGATTTAGGGCATATTTCACAGATAAATTTCTCATGTAAAACTTATGACTGCCTTTGACTAAGGCTCAGTTAAAGGCAACTGACTTATCTATTCCCAGGTACCAAGTAAAACCAAACAGCATAATTCCCATCAGTGACAGTGTATTCAGTTATATTTTGGGGAGGAATACAAAGCAGTCTTAATTCTTAAGACAGTGAAGATTCAGTAATAACCTTAATTCAAGCTTTGATGTTCTAAAGTAGACTTGACTAGTCCTAGCTCTGTTAGGTTATTGCCGAATAAACTATTTTTGTTGTACCACATGGAGAGTAGTAAACTGAAAGTCACAGGAAAAAAAAAAAGATAATGTATGGATCAAAGCAGCATTTAGACCAGGTGTTTCCTTCACAGGAAGGTAGTTAACTGCAGCCTCTCACTACTGTATGCAGCTGAAATCTGAGGTGGCTAAGCCTTGAGTGTATTTTAGGGCACTCGCACCAGGTGCTTGTGGCATATGCTTTTGAAGCACGTGTTTCCTGGTTGACGTAAACATGCATTGAATATCCTATACATTGCACTAAGCTTGCCCTTACCTTTGAATCTGTGTAATAAAACTGAAATTCACTGAGAATTTGACTTATTCTCTGAGAGTCTAGCCTACTTTGAATAATTGAAAGCATTCTAAAAGATTCTGCAACTTTGTTTTTAAGGAAAAGTCTGTTTCCCTGATAAAAATGGACTGGCATGTTTTTCCCTTATCAAATTGGGAATGGTGTTTTTTAATTTACATTATGTGGGATCGACAAAGACTTATGAACAGATGTTATATATTATTGGTGGGAGAATGAACTCGAACAACCTTTCTGGAGAATGATTTGCCAGTATGCCTTATCATTTTGCATGCCCTTTGACCTGAAAATTCTATTTCTAAGGATTTACCCTAAGGTAATAATTATGGGTGTGTGCAAAAATTTTATTTATATGAATTTTTATGGGTGTTCTGATAATAGCAAAAAATAGAAAATAATTTAAATGTCTGAAAAATAGGAATCAGTCAAATTATGATATATCCATGTTACTAAATATGAAACCATTAAAATTGTCTAGTTGAATATTTATTGACATGGAAAGATGTTGGTGACAAAGGAAAAGGACAGGTTAAAATGGTATGCAAAATATGGTCATCTTTATTACAGATCTGTGCATAGACAAAAAGACTAGGAAGATCTATACTAAAGTCTTAACAGTGGTTATTTCTGGGTGTTTGGATTACAGTATATTTATGCCTTTTATAGGATAGTTTTGCCTTTTACCTGAGGTCCCTAAATTTTCTAAAGTGAACAGGGATTACTTTTTGTTACAAGAGAAAAAATAATAGCAAATAAGACATTTTATTCAACAAATACTGTGCTCCAGCTATGAGTTAGGAATTCTTTTAAACACTTGAGATACATCAGTAAACAAAACAGAAAGATCCCTACTCTTGTCGAACTAAATTTCTAGCATTTCTGGCTTTAGCTTTTCCCAAGTATATAACCGAAAAGGTACTTTTCAGTTTTGTTTACTGTTCTTGGGTTCAGGAGTTCAGAGTCAGAGATTTAATTAGCCTCAGTATAACCAGAACTGTTCTTAGAAAGTAGCACAAGTGTTTAAAGTAGCATAGTGGTTTAAAGAAACTGAGAGACTAAGGCAGCAAGAATGATAAATGACATTAGATCAGTACTTCTTGGACATGTTCTCAAGGCTTAGGGACATTCATCTGTGTGATCTTTGTGGAGCGTTTAAGAATCATAGGTAATGTACGATTCTGCACCAGGAGAAACAAATCTTACATATAGTAAATGGCTGAAATCTTTAGTTTTCTAGTGATATGGCATATTCACAGCATGGTTCCAAATATAGGATCATGAGTTCTGTAGGTACCCAACCTATTTTTTACAGGTGGGTTCCCCTGCTTCTCTCTATTCCCACCGTAATAATGCATCCTATCTTTCAGCAAGAAATGTGTAGTTGATTGCTGTGAGTAGATAATATAGTATAATCAGAATCAGAAAATCTTGAATTCAGGGAGTAGATTCCAAAGACTAAATTCTATAGGATTTAAAGATTAGAAGGCATACGTGGATTGTTGGCCTTTTGCTACCTGCATAGTCCTACAGTGCTTATTCCCAGCATATCTTTCAGGTCTGCACTACAGAGTTTACACAAGGCTTGCGAAGTGGCCAGAATGCATAACTACTACCCAGGCAGCCTTTTTCTCACCTGGGTAAGTTATTATGAGAGTCACATCAACTCAGATCAATCATCAGTCAATGAATGGAATGCTATGCAGGATGTGCAGTCCCACCGGCCCGACTCTCCAGCTCTCTTCACTGACATGTAAGTCAATTTGCTGAGGATCCTGGAAGTCCTCTCTATTGTATCCTAGGATGTTGTAAGCAACATGTTCCTCCCTAATCTCTCCTTTTGGGGAGCTAATCTTACCCAGCAATATTAGTCATTGTCTACACTACAGGACTGGCACAAAAAGCACCCTATTCTTTCTGTTGTCTGCAAAGGCCTGAGAAGTTTTACTCGTGGGCATAATGGAGTCTCCAGAGTTAAGAACTGCAATACCATAAAATCTCATTAATTCAGATGCCACTAATTTGAAATTTGAGTTTAAAAGAGTTGGGCTAAAGTCTGCCTTTGCATTATCTGGAAAAGAAACATTTGGTAAGCAAATTAATGACATAATGAAGCTTTTAGAGGAATGTTTCCAATACTTAAGAAACGAGATGTTTCCTGTCAATTTAAAAGAATGCCTAGGTTCTTATGCTAATTTTAAACTGATTTCTGTTCAGATTTTTAAAAACATATTGTATAATTCACATGTCTTAAGTCAGCCCCACCTTTGCCTTGTTAAGTCTTTCTCAGTAAGATTTTACTGAATCTCCGTGGTGTACTGAGTTGGATAAAGGCCTGAGGTGGAGCTGATGTTTATTCTCCTTTTAGGTCTATGTGTTGAAACTTATATGGCTATTTTAGAAATTTTTTTGTGCTTAGTTCCTGCTTTGAAAATTAATCAGGATGTTTACTTTGCTCTGAATTGATCTTTCTGCACTTCATTCGACAGCTGGGAAAGAAGAATAGCTGCTTACTATCTGACCTTACAAATTCTTGCAGATTCCTAAAGTGATCCCAAAACAGTTTATGATTTTTTTAAAGGCTTAATTTAGATAATATTGTAATCAATGATTTTTACTAGAACAGGTGAAATTTTCAAGAATTGTGTGAACAGAACAATCAGAAAAGCAATGGAAGCTATTTTGCATAGGGTGTCATTAGTACTAGGACCTCTTCTTCACTAATCCTAGTCCTTTCAAGATCCCACAATAACAAAAAGATAAAGATTAGTTTGGCCTTTCAGCCGGAACCACTATCTTCTAGTAAATCACCAAAATGACCAACACAAAAGGAAACAGGAGAGGCACCCGCCATATGTTCTCTAGACCTTTTAGAAAACATGGAGTTGTTCCTTTAGCCACATACATGCGAATCTACAAGAAAGGTGGTATTGTAGGCATCAAGGTAATGGGCACTGTTCGAAAAGGAATGCCCCACAAATGTTACCGTGGCAAAACTGGAAGAGTTTACAATGTTTTCCAGCATGCAGTTGGCATTGTTGTAAATAAACAAGTTAAAGGCAGGATTCTTGCCAAGAGAATTAATGTACATGTTGAGCATATTAAGCGCTCAAAGAGCCGAGATAGCTTCCTGAAACGTGTGAAGGAAAATGATCAAAAAAAGAAGGAAACCAAAGAGAAAGGTTCAAATGAAGCGCCAGCCTGTTCCACCCAGAGAAGACACTTTGTGAGAACCAATGGAAAGGAGCCTGAGCTGAAGATTAATTTGGCTTTCAGATTCAGGAAATGTTACTCATTTCCTGCTTTACAGCTGGTTGATGGATATCAAAAATGGACATTCTGAAACAGGCTTACATGAAAGAGAGAAAACCCTTCTTATTTTTTATGATTTTATTAAAGAAAAATTGGAAATTATAGAACACAACAACAACAACAACAAAGAAATTGCTCATAATCTCTCTATATCCCCAAGCAAAAGAAATAATATAAAATATAGTCCCTGGCACATGGTAGAGGCTCATTAAATGTTAGTTCTTAGTATGTACACTATAATCCCAATTTTAAGAAAATTTTTAGACAGTGTTTATCTGTTCATAGAAAAAAACTGAAAGCTGTCAGTCAGTCTCAATAATGATCGTCTCTGGTAGAGAGATTTTCAGTGATTTTTATTTTCTTGAATTTTTATGTATTTTCCAAATTTTTCTTCATTGAAATCTAGGGAGAAAATGTGTTTGTGTTGTAATGCTTTTTCCATTCTCTCTTCCTCCCTAACTGGACTAGAAAAGTCTTAAAAAGTATGCTGAAACCACAGGAAGAATGTGTGCCAAAATGGACCTATGTGCTCTACTATGAAAAAGTTTATGTTTTAAAACCCTAGGAAGGTGAAGAAGGGAACATATGTGTATGGTGCCTCCAATTTCTGTCAAATGCTATGCCAGGCACTTCATACATGGTATCTCATTTAATCCTCATAAGAACCTCAAGACAGATATTATTACTATCCTCATTTTATATAAAAGGAAAGAGACTCAGAAAAGGGAAGGAATTTGTTCAAGGTCACACTACTAGCAAGAAGCAGGGCTGGGATTAAAACCCAGATGTATCTGTTCTCAAACCACTCAGCCTCAAATGTGAAGGATTAGAGTAAAGGTTGCTAAACTAGGGAATCTTGACCTTCATACAGGTGCTAAAGTTTGTTTTTACCAGTACTTCTTTTTGTAAAAGACTAATGTGTATAACTTTCTACCATTAAGCTCTGTCTAGAAAAAATGGTGGAAAGCATGTTTAAGAATTTTAATCTTAGTCAAGACGGGGATGCCTTGCCTAAATGACAGGGAAATGGCACAAGTATAAGCTGTATTCTGCAGGGTTCATGGGAAACTAAGAGGCCAAGTGGTAGAGAGCCCCAAGGTTGTGGAGTCAGAGCATCCATCTTTGGAGATTACCAAAGCTATTTTTGCAGCCAGTGATAAGGCTGTAGGCAGCAAGGGCAGGCAGGATGCCTGAAAGCTTAGTCCATTTCTATCTCCAAATAAGGAGGTACAGAGCAGATACCATTTTTGAATAGGTAGGAGGGAAAGAAGAGACAGAAAGTACTCTCTGTCAGATTCACTCAAATTCTGCATAATATGAAATAATGCTTTTAGAGATAAGCATCCAGTTACATTGAACCAATACCTGTCTAGTAATTGGAGAATCAGCTTCCTAGTTTGATTTCATATTGAAGTTCCAAGGGTAATTTTATTTTTAAAAGAATCAAAAGACTAAGGGAAGTAACATAATCCTGCAGGTAGAGTGTTAGGTTGGGCTGAGAGTTCTGGTTCTCCTGCCAGTGTTTGTGATCATTGGCAGGTCATTTAACCTTTCAGCTATTTATTTCTTTTATCTGTAAAATGGGGATAAAAATTTCACAGAGCTATTATGAAAGCTTTTGTGGAAAGGAAAGCATTTTGGATGGAAGCACTCCAGGTTGTTAATCCTTGAAACCCATTTTGGAAGAGAATTTGCTTCATTGAAGAAGGCAGAAATCATTCTCTCTCCTTCCCGCTTTCTAGAACCATAGCAATAAATAATGAGCATTACATGGCATTTTAAGGTACAGAAGATCGAGTTCCATAGTGGGTCACACCACTGGTCTATGCATCTTGGTATTCTAGCTCAGCAGGTGGTGTTCAGGAGTACTTGATGGGAAAATATGGATTATGGTCCTCCATTAAAGTATTACACTCAGTATGGCCTGTTTGTTTACTCCTTCATGGATAACGTGAATATATATACGTGAATATATTTAAGGGCTTTTAGACATGTACAGCCTCTTCAAGTAATAATTTCTGTATGTTTACATTCTATACATTCTGAAAATAAACTTTTTAAAATATCATTTTCTTTTAGTCATGCCTTCAGTATATAAATTTGAGGGTAATAGAGGCAAAGCCTGCCAATTTGGAAACATAATCAGGTGGCACATTCATTAACTTAGTCAAATTCCTACCTAAGAAAAATCACCATTTCTCTCTTCTCAGACCAACTGAACGTGAGCGAACAGAAAGACTAATTAAAACCAAATTAAGGGAAATTATGATGCAGAAGGATTTGGAGAATATCACGTCAAAAGAGGTACGAGAACTTAAGTCTTCATTGTTCAAGGGCTAAGAGTGAGATGGGTGTGGGGCTAAAAATTGTGAGTGATTGAAAGTATAGGGGGACTTTACAGAGATTAGTGAAATATATCATCTTTGTTTCAGATACGAACTGAATTGGAAATGCAAATGGTATGCAACTTGCGAGAATTTAAGGAATTTATAGATAATGAAATGATAGTGATCCTTGGTCAGATGGATAGCCCTACACAGATATTTGAGCACGTGTTCTTGGTAAGTTTGGGCGCCACTTTAAGTAGTATGTCGACGCTAGTTCATATCAACTTGTTGCGGGGAGCAACTGTTAAATTTTATTATGTTTGAATAAAATGTAACTTACATTAAAAACAAAGGTAATAAATACTCAAACCTCATCACTTTCTAATTATTTCACTATTACCTGTGTTCTTAAGATTATTTACATCTGTTGTATGGTAGAAATGTTATACAATGGTATGCTTCTGCTTATCTCTTCCCAATTCCTTATTCAGTGACATCAAATTGGTGGATTAAAATTGACTATGATGGGAAAATTTACACCAAGGAAATTGGCATATGTTACAAATCAGGCCTTTTTCCCTAGGGATTATTAAAAATCTCATCTGTTCTTCATAATAGCAGAAATCTAAAACAGACCAGTCCATAATAGTTTTCTACAGTATATCCAAATAGGATGATCCTTTAAGGTCACTCTTTCAGATCTGCCAAATGTGTCCAAGATCTGATATATCTGAGAAAAGCAAGTGGGAACTAATTACAACTCAGAGGCTATTGGACTTTTAAACATTTGGAACCTTGTAGCCACATTTTGAGTCCCCGAAATACTTTTGCAATTACTAAAAATTCAGTGACAAAATTGTTCTTCATGATTTTCAAACATTCAGTTACCTACAATTAGCCCAAGGAGACCCTTCTGACAGATAGATTAGGAGAAATTCTAAAATCTTAAGACACATTTTCCTCTTATACATTAAAGAGTTCTAGTTTTCTTCTGTACATAGTAGTGAGAACAAAGTTAACAAGGATAATTAAAATGGGGAAGGAGGGTGTGCCAAAACCTTGTTTTTGTTTCCACTTCTAATACTTTGACCAAAAATGCTAGCAAAGAACTAACTGATTGGTTTGAATTTCACTTCCTTTCTCTGGTGAGGTCATTTGTGAACCGTGAAATGATTAGAAGCTGGGAAACAGAAGAGAAAGGAATAAATGCACAGGAACTGACTAAACTGGATTGTTTCACCTTGAATATTTAAGAGTTTATTCACTAAGTAGTCAGACTTTGTGACATTGAAGACTTCTACCCTGAATTAACTTGTTGACACTCTAGAGTGTGTGTGCTTGTGGAGTGATTCATAGTGGTGTATAGCTATGAAATTACTCATGAAAAACTGTGAGCTGGGAAGACAACTTCTTTTCCATTACTTTAACTTGCCCAGTGTGTGTTGCCATTTCTGGCTGTAGATCATACTGCAAAGCTGTCATTGACCTTTCCATTTGTAAAGCACCTGTCTTTGTTGGCTTTTATGTATATTTCCACAAGGATTCAGGTATTCCATGCTCTTTTATTTTGTTGGAAAGAATTTTTGTGTTATCTATAGAAAACTTGAGTCACTCATTCAAATGAACCCTGCCCCAAACTGTCTCCATGTATCATGACGTTCTTCTAAAGGGAAAGTGCCTATAGCCACAAATAGCTCATGTTAGAAAGTGACCAAAGCTGTAAACTTGGAAGTCACTTTTCTGTTGAGCTTGGATTTTAAAATCTAAAAAGGATATAGACATGATGAATATCAAATACAATCAATATCTGACTGGTCAGCCTGTTTAATTTCAGTCATACTTCCAGTGTCTCCAATGCCACCCCCTCAAGAACTACCTTCTACTTACCTCCCCTCCTTTAATGGTGTATTTTAGGACATATGAACAATTTTAATAGTACTCTAAGCAGAATAATCCAGTTCTCCCCAAATTACAGTCCCTAATCAACTACAAATGCATTTGAGTATTTGTACCAATAGATTCATCCTATTATTTCGTGATTTTTGGCACATTCTTGTGTCTTGGTTTTTTTTTTTTTTTCTTATTACAAAAATAATTCATGTATATTGTAGAAAACTTAGAAAATTTTAGAAGACAATAGATAACATTAAATCATCACCAAGAGAGATAAGCACTGTTATCTTTCATTATATAATACTGCCTTCGAGTCTTTTTAATTTTTAGAGTTTATCTATGTACATATTTGGGCGGGGGGGGAGGAAAATCTATTCCCCTTCAGATATAATTCTGTTTTCAAGAGAATGAATATGTTTTTTCCATTGTGAATATTTTTCTAATTTGGGAAAAAACATTCAAACTGGAAAATTCTGATATTTAACTCTTATTCAACAAAATAAGCACATAAACAGGTTGTCTAAATTTATTGTACTTCTTCCTTGATGGCTTCCTCCCTTTGTTTGCACCACCATATCCTGTGTCCAAACTCCTATCTCTTCTCCATTAAGTCTGTGCTCTGCTGGCTTTCCCAGCAATTGACACGGAAAAAGAGGTCTTATCCAAGCTGCTAGTGGTGGTGTTAATTTTCTGCAAAGTCATTTCATCTTGTGCATAGCTGCCATGCCTGGAGTGCAAGTAGATTGTGTGAAGGGAAGCAGCAGGATTTCTCCCTTCACTTTGGAAGAACGCACAGCTCTGCAGTGGACTGCACAGAGATGTTTATTTGGAAAGGTGTCCAGCTGGTATGTAGAAAAAAAGTATAGAGCATAGTTTAAAGAAAATCTGCAGCAAAAAGAGAGGATTCGTTGGTTGGAAGCCAGGGTGTTTCCAGAAAAAGAAGTTCTTCCACACCCTTAAGAGTGTACTATTTCTCTGAGCTGGAAGCCTTTGCCCAACCAAATCTCAATATCAACAGCTCTCCTGGAGGCTGTCCGATTTGGCTGAGAAAAAGCTCGATGTGAACAGAGACCCTTTGCAGAAAGGCAGACAGCTTTCTTAGTTAAACAGGGGAAATATGGGAATATTGTACACACAACCAATTATTTTGTTCATGGGAAAAAAACTAGTCAGAATTTTTACTGCCAATTGTTATCTTTTTCCAGATTTGACATTACAAATCCTTTTTAGAATAGTGTTTATTTTTCATAGAAAAATTAAGCCTCAGATTGGTGGTTACTTTTACAGTAAGTACAGAGAAAAGAAATCAGTCACTTGAGTCTTTGGGCCAGGGTACAGTATGGGGTACCACAGTGAAAGATGGAAATGAAGTTACTTAGAAATGTATCATAGTCCCAAGATTTCATTTTACATTTCAGGAAAATTAGAAAATGCTTTGCATAATTACATAGAACATAGTGAAAACCCTCATAGAATTATGTCATTGTAAGCCTGAGAAGCATGAAGGGAAAAAAAAAAAAAAGATTGAATCTGTGGAAAACCCCGGGGGGCTGATATGAATGGCATTTGTATTGAGGGCAGGAAAGTAATTACACCATGTTGACTCCAGTTCTTTCTCTCAGGTTGAACTTGAAACAACCCTAGCCACAGCCCAAATCACTTCATACGGGTTTCCCTGAGTCAGTAGCCAGTGCTTTTAATTTATTTTGTTTCTGGATATGTGTCATTTCAGATTGTCAAACTGAATTTTCTCTGGCCAGGTAGATGAAAACCATGGACTTTTCCCATCACGTCAGAGTTATTTTCATCCAGCTGGACAGAGTTCCTCAGAGGATTTAGGTTTCTAAATTAAGAAGTTAGATAGTCACATTTCCCTGGCTCCAGTTTAGCCACTCGACCCTTTATTGCTTGGCTTCTACCTCCTTGAAGTCCTTTGTAGTTCTTCCTCTTTCTCTGGTGTGGGAGCCAGTTTTCTAAGGTTGAGCACAAGCTTTCAGAACCTTCCATATTTTTTGAAAGCAAGTCAGCTGAGCCCTGGTCTGTAGAAAGGATCAGTTGTCCATCACTTACTGGAATTTCAGCACAGTATCCTTGAGATCTCCCAGTTCAATGGTCAAATTACAGATCACTTGTAATATGGTGATAGTGATTACATAATACCTAACAATTTCAAAGCACTTCATTTACTTACCTCATGTGATCATTCATTCAACAAACATCTGTTGATCTTTATTTTTCCAGGCATAAGGCTAGATATTTGTGGAGTGTGATCTAAAGGAGAGAGTGATGAACCATACATATCAGATAGATACTCATAGAAGGCCAATGGAATAAGGATACAAAGGTGACTCTTGGATTAGACAATTAGAAAAGATCATTTGTAACATTAGCAAGACTGATGAGGGCAGAAGCCACAGTGCTGTGGGTTGAGACACATGGGAAATGAGTAATGAGAGAAAGTGAATATCAGATTATATTTCTATGAATCTTGACTATGAAGGAAAGGGGAAGAGGACAGTGTCTAGAGGAAGATTCAGAGTGAAGAGATAGTTTTTCCATTTTAATATGGGAGAACTGGGTTTTGTGTTTGTTTCTTGGCTTTAAACAGCAGAAATTTATTTTTCATTGTTCTGGAGGTTGAAAGTCACGGTACCTGCATGATAGAGTGGGGGCCCTCTTCCGGGTTGCAGACTTCTCTTTGTAATCTCACGTGGCAGAAGAAATTGGGAAAAACTTCGCAATTTGAAGGGAAGATACCCATTAAATGTATAGGACTACAGTAGGAGGAGTGTTCCATTTTATAGATAAGGAAAGTTGAAGACATGTTAAGCATTTGGCCCAACGTCCCAAAGTAGGAAGGAGAGTTGAGACTGGAACCCAAGTCTTCTAATGCTAAACTCCATTTAATGCGTAATTCTGAAATAGGTAAATTCTTATTGTTAAATGTTTGCTTTTTCAAAAGACATAAACAGGTAGCTCAAAGATAAAGTGGACCTGAAACATTGAAAAAATTCTCACTTTTAAGAGAAATGCTAATTGAAATTACACAGAGATAACATTTTACAGTATCAAATTGGCAAAAATTCAAAAGTTTAAACATTTTGTTGGTAAGGCTGTAGGCGAAGTGGCACTCATATATTGCTGGTGGAATGCAGAATTGTTTCAAATTCTGTGGAGGGGAATTTAGCAATGTGTAACAAAACTATGCATTTACCATTGACCTAGATAACTTGCTTCCACGAATATGAAACATCATTCATAGCAGAGTAGTTGAATAAACTATATCACTCACTACCTAATGAAGTACTATGCAAATGTAAGAAAAAATAAGGCAGATCTCTCTGAACTGTGATATAGAGTGATTTGCATATGTTTAAGTGAAGAAAGTGAAGAGTAAAAATATATAGTAGTATCCTACTTTTGTGTAAGAATAGTAATAAATATATATTTGCTTATATTTCTTTCAAAATAGAACATAGAATAAACCAGAAATTAGTGAAAGTGGTTACTCATGGGAATTGAAGAGATATAGGGGTGGGAGTAAGACTTCAAGTTTACTTTCAAATAAGCTTTTGATTTCCAACCATGTAAAATTTTACATATTCAAAAAACTCAAAGAATGGAAAAAGTACACCGTAAAATTAAATACAAACAGGAACAAATGAACCCAAATGTGTGTCAAATTGATAACCTCAGAGAAAGAAATTAATTCAAATAACTTTTAAGCATAATACTCTGATTGTACCACATAGTGGGATATAATAAGGAAAAAAAGAACTGCAAAGAAAATTTGAACTTAACAGCTTTGTTATTGGTTACGGTATTGGTGCAATAATGTTGAAACTATTTGGTAAGTAGAGCAAATGAGAACCAAGGTTCTCACTGTAGAGCAGGGAGATATAAATGAAGCTGGGGCGAGCAAGAAAGAAAGGAAGAACCTTGTGGTATAGAATTTGAATCAGAGGTACCAGTATAAACTTAATATAGTTTTGGAAATATTTCCCGGATCTGTCCACTGAAGAGTTTTAGAAGCAGTGACACCCAGTAGTTATGAGCATACCTAATTAATTCCCAGATCTTAATTAGAAAATACCATTTAGATATTCCCTAAAAGAAGCCAGGACTCCTTGGGGAAATGGCAGATTTCACTCACAAAGTGACTCTAGAATGATATTTTTGTACTAGAAAGTAAGGACTTGGTAAAGACTGATGGGGTCATATCAAAAGGAACCTGCTTAAAGAGAGTCTCACTGGCAAAATTCAAGACAATTTGAGTTTCCAAAATATATATATATGACGGTAATGGATTGTAACATACGAAATACAAAAAAAATTCAAAAGTCTGTAGTGACACTCAAGGGATGGAAAGATTGATTAGATGAAGCTCTCTTGCACAGAAAAATGCCAGCTAAGGTGCATGGGAATGATAAAATTAGAAAATCACCATTGTGAAACCTCCAGTAAAGTAATTGATTTAAACTAGATCAGCAGTTTATGCTGAAACCATAGGGTAAAAGATTATTGTGAAACAAGATATTCACATGGCTTCAAAGATTGTTAATACCCAAAGATTACTAATTATTTGTAAAGGAGCCTTTACAATAGAAGGATGGGGCAGACACAAAGGTACCTACCAAGAATTCAAAGTCAGCATGATAAATAATGAGACAAACTGACATATGCCTCATGATTTGATGCAGTAGTAAGTACACAACATCACCCTTATAATATTCTCGCCAAGAGTGCTTGGCCTGACTCTAGTCATCAATAAGCATTCAGACAAATCTAGATTGTGGGGTGGTCTCCTAAGATTGCAGACCCGTAGTCTACAAAAATGTCAATATCATGAAAGTCAAAAAAAAATAGGTAAGAGTGGACTGTTCTAGGTTAAAAGAGAAACATGGCAGCTAAATGTGAAGTGTGATCCTTAATCAAGTAAAGTACATTTTGAGGATGATTTTGAAATTCAAACATGGATGATGTATTAGATTGTTATTGTATTGATGTTGTTTTTCTCAGTCGTAAAAATGGAATTACATAGGAGAATGTTTTTATTCTTAAATGGTACATGATCAACTATTGAAGTATCATGATGCTCAAATTACTTTCAGAATTGTCAGGGGAAAAGGATATATATTGAAAGAAAAGAGTGGAGAGAAAGTAAATGTGTCAAAATATTAAAAATTGATGTATCTTCCAGATAATCTGTAGAATCTCTCTTAAATTTTTCATATTGTGTTTTCCTCATTTGTTTGACAGAAGCTGCTGTTTCACTCACACACACACACACACACACTCACACACTCTACTTCTCCAACTTCTTACATGCAACATAATGAACTACAAAGAACTACATATTTCATTCTATGGGTTTTAGAATGAAATCTAGGTTTAATTCATAAAAATGTCACTTTGTTTATTCAATAAATGTTTATTGAATACCTGCTTGGTACCAGGAAGTGTGCAGGGATTCCTATAGGAACAAGAGAAGCTTATATTATAATGGAGGAGAGAGGTAGTAAATAAGCACATAAATAAATATACAAGTAAAAATTGTGATACATGTTATTAAAAAAAAATCAGAGCACCATAAATAAGAATAACAGACATTTAACTTAGTTTAGAGGATGGTCGAAGATATGTATTTCCAGAAATATGCTCTTGAGCAAAAGTTACTTGAATTCTATAAGTGTTGGTTTTCTTATCTGTAAAAATGAAGATAACTTTTTTTAACTATCCTTTGTGAAAACTAAATGTGATAGCATGTAAAGTACCTGGCACTTAGAGAGGAAACTCAGTAGATGATTGACCCTTTTTTTTTAGAAACTCTGCTTTTTCCCTCACAGGACTGCTGTTCAATTATTGTATTTGGTTCCTATGTTAATACTCCCTAACTTTGTCTTTTTGGTTCCACAGGGCTCAGAATGGAATGCCTCTAACTTAGAGGATCTACAGAACCGAGGGTAAGTATCACTGTTTTATCTTTACTACGTTTTCTAGTCAAAGAGGTGTCAATAAGTAACTTTAAGCTTAAGAGTTAATGCCCATTAATTCTAATCAGGTGTAATGTAATAAAAATTAAAACTGCTGTTCTCGCACTGTTTCATCTTCCCCCCTACCAAACTGAGCAGTTTAAGGATTCCCAGCAAAATTGAAGAAAAGGGACAGAGATTTGCCATCTACCCATTCCCCAACACGTACATAGCCTCCCCCATTAAGAACATCCCCACCAGAGTGGTTCATTTGTTACAACTGATGAACCTACATTGACACATCATAATCACCCAAAGTCCATAGCTTATGGTTCACTCTTGGTATTGTACATTCTATGATTTTGGACAAATGAATAATGTCCAAATTATGGTATCACATACTATTTTCATTGCTCTAAAAAATCCCCTATGCTCCATCCATTTATCCCTGCACCCCTAACCCCAACAATCACTGATCTTTTTACTCTCTCCATAGTTTTGCCTTTGGTTCCTGTTTTTATGTAAGGGTACACAGGACTGCATATGTTGGGCTCACAGCTGTTCATTTAACATTTATTGAGCATCTTCTGTGGGCCAAGCACGGTGCTAGGGATCCAAAGATAAATGAGACTCAGTCCCTGTCCTTTTATAGTAAGGTGTTTGAAGACTAAGCAGGTTATAAATGTAAAATTAACAAGCTTCTGAAATTGAACAAGAAGACTTACCTACCTTTCATTAAGAAATGTGCGTCTAAGAAACATAGTTATTGAGTTTTATTATAGCAGTTGAGACAACTGTGAACATTCAACAGGCAAAAAGCTGCCATTCTTTCCTTTTTACTCCTTAGCTAATGCGTAAGTTTTTCATTGAACTTGGCTTTAGGAGGTCAGATCATCCCAAAAAGACAAGAGAAAATCATGTCTGGAAATTAGCCATGCCAACTTTTCATTGTGGACATAGATAAGACCTCCTGAGACTCAGAGATAATGATGGCTGCCTGGCTGGCTGCTGGCTGCCTGTTTTCTCAGCTACAAGTCAGCCTTCTGGTTATCTTTAACATGATTAGGTACATTCTCCCTACTTTTCCCCCAGAAGAAAGGTACCTCATAATTGCTAAAGTGAACTGGGAGCGGGACGTAAGCCAAACGATTATATAAAAAAAAAAGTTCCAGGGGGAATCTGGTTACTTAATTTAAGATATGAAAATAAATAGAACTTGGAAAGTTTAAATTGATAAGGATTAAGTCTAGAGTTCTTGAAAGCAGAGATGGTGTCTTAGCTTTGTGTAAAACATACATCTACCTAGTTCAGAGCTTTATACCAAGAGGGTACCAGTAAATGTGAAGGAACGATAGAAAAATTGACAGTATGACTTGTGGGATACTAGCACCTAGATACAGTGTTTAATATGAAATCTGAGATTTGATATAGCAGTACTTGCCAAATGCATTGGAATTGCATTATGTATACATACACTTTACTTTAGAATACACTGACTTTTGACTTATAACCCCAGCTGGAGATGAGACCTATTTATCTCATGTACTACTTATAAGGCTAAATTATAAAACACAGTTATATCTGTTTGTCTTAAAAAACAGTATGGTTGGATATTCAGTCATCTACTTAGATCTTGTTTCTTAAATTTACTGATTCTTAAATGTCAGTGGGCGAAGAATTACCATTCAGGGATCTATCTATACACAAAAATGTTTACTTCCCCCTGTGGATGATTTAAGGGATTTTTCTAGAGTAAGTTTGACATTAAGGTCATCTTCAGCCAATCTACTGACTTTAGAACCCCCCAGTTAAAGATGCTACTCCATATCGAGATAGCAAAGAAGTTTCAAGGAGTGACGATTCCATTTGGTAGTGGCTGCTGAGAGTCCTGTAATGAAAAGGATTGGGAAGCCCTGTCATGCCATAATCCATTACTGAAGTACAGGATTGGAGGTGGGAGGTTGCTCACCTTTATTTTAAATAAAATAAGAGAAGTGTGCTTGCCTTTTTCCCAACCAGTTTTACTAAGATATAATTCACATACTATACAGTTCACCCTTTAAAATGTACACTTAAGTGGTTTTTAATATATTCCTAGCTGTACAACAAGCAACTTAAAACATTTTCAACCCAAAAAAGACCTGCACCCTTTAGCAGTAACTCCCATTCCCCTTCCTCCCCTTCCTCCCTGGAAACTAATACACTATCTGTCTCTATAGATTTGCCTCTTCTGGACTATTTCATTTAAATGGAATCATCCAATATGTGGTCTTTTAAGAATGTTTTTTTGTTTTTACTTAACATTATATTTTCAAGGTTTATTAATGTTGTAGCATGTATTAGTACTTCATTCCTTTTTTATTGCCAAATAATATTCCATAATATACAACATTTTGTTTATCCATTCCCCAGTTGATGGACATTTAGGTGTCACTTTGGGGCTATTATGAATACTGCTATGACCATTTATGTACAAAGTCTTATGTGGACTTATGTTTTTATTTCTCCTGGGTTTCTATCTAGGAGATGAATTGCTGGGTCTTATGGTAACTCAATGTTTAACCTTTTGGGGAACTGCTAGACTGTTTCCCACAGTTGCATGTGCTTGCTTTTTAAATTCAAAAGAAAAAAAATTCTTTCTAGTAATGGACTTTAATGCTAAGTTAAAACAGATTCAAATTATGTTCTAGAAAATTTTAGTCTCTTAACCTTAACCACAGAATTGGTTAGCTATGGCTCTCCCTTGCTGTGGTCATTTCTCTGACTTTAGAGATTGGATTTGTAGAACCCCACATGTATTTCTGAGAAGGAAGCAGCTTATGCAGAGAAAAATTAGTGAGTCTGTGTTGTGTTGTTGGAGTGAACTCCAGTGTGTCTAAGTACACAGCATTGAGAAAAGATAATCCTGTGGCAAATTAAACCCTAGCAATTGAGGTTGCATAGTGAGAGAGAGAGCAGAAGAAATTTTTGATACAGAAACTCTTTTCTGCAGGCCTCTCAGTATGGGAGAACTCTCAGACACATCTGCTGCCATAGCAGCCAGGAATGCATCTTAGAGAGTTAAGAGAGTTTTAAATCCAACTTTCCTCTGACCCTCCCAGCCCTGGCCTCATTTGCATTTCATAAAGTTTAGAGAATAGTAGAGCAAAATCTGACAATCTGGCATTTAGGAAGATAGGATGGAAATTTTCCCCCTTTCTGTTTTTTTTTTGTTTTTCTTGAGGTACATGATTTAATACAAATGACTTCCAAAGAATAATATTACTGATAATTTTAGTGACTGAAGAGGAATTGTCAGATCATAGGCCTCAAGTTGGTTCTTTGGAGTAAAATACAAGACATGTTTTCAAAAGACTACCAGAGATGAGATTGTATACATTGTATAATTATACATAAATTGAAAATGGAATTTAGATGTCGAACTTGGTAGACAGCTTTTCTCCCAGTAACTCCCTGGTATCTAGGTATGCCCAGGACTTTGTCATACAATTTCTGTACTAAATAAGTATAGCCTCTTAGTTTTTTTGTTTTCTTCAATTTTTTAGTGCTTAATTTCAGCCTAGGGAGTAAACAAGTTTTAAATAAGAAAAACAGTGCTAGAAATTAGATTTAGCTTGAGTAGTAGAGCCCTTATTCTCCCTTGGTTTCCTCACAGGGTGCGGTATATCTTGAATGTCACTCGAGAGATAGATAACTTCTTCCCAGGACTCTTTGAGTATCATAACATTCGGGTATATGATGAAGAGGCAACAGATCTCCTTGCTTACTGGAACGACACTTACAAATTCATCTCTAAAGCAAAGTGAGTAATGGGTCCTGAACACATATGCTTACACCTGTTCCTTGTGCACCATATATGGCTGGGGCCTGGAAGCTGTATATAACTTATTAATGGTACTTGTCGAGGGGAAACGAAGTAAAGAAAAAAAGACTGAGATTTCTTAATCCTAGGGAAAAGATGACTTAGTTACTTAATACTTTTCCTTTAAGTAGATGAAGCCCCTAGAAGAAAATAATCTCATGTTGGTTATTTCCATTGAGCACAAAATTAAAGTAAATAAACAAGCTGCAGCAAAAGAAATAGAAATGAGGAAGGAAGAAATTCTGAATGAAACACTTATTAAGTTGCTAATAGGGACATTTGAAAGTTATATAATAGAAATTCATCCAGATAGGTAGAATACAGAGTCCTCCTCTTTGAAGACAAGGAAGTAAACGTAATGAACTTTGGAAATCTTTTCTCCTTTTTTTTTAATTTTACTTTTATGATACTCTAGTGAAATTTTTCTCAGGCCTTTCTTTGATATCTTTCTTAAATTGGTCCTTTTTTAAAAATTTTAATTGGTTCTTTTAAATAGCCAATTAAATTTTTAAAAATTTTTAAAAATTTAATTGGCTATTTAATGTTCTTAATTTAGTGTTTCATATTAATTAGTATTTAATATGTCAACACTGATTTTTTTAAGTTTCTTGGGATTTCCTTGTCAATCTTATTTATGATTTCAATAGAAAGAACCATAAATGAGAATGTTAGTCATGCTCTCCTTTCTGGTGGGACCACATTCAAATCATCCCTGGCAGATGAGAAGCATTTCTGTTTTTAAAGTCTTCCTTCAAGAATGATTCCATACTTCTCTTAAAGACTTTTCTGGTTAGGAAATTCTTCCTTTTAGTTATCCTGAATTCCCATACTCTAGTTTTGAGCTCATTCTCTCAGTCTCTAGCCAGCACCTGAAAGCATTTTATATTCTTGGATCCTATTACTAAACTATTCTCAATAATAATACCACTCGTAGCATGCTTACTATGTGTCAGGTATTTTACATTTATTCTCTCATCTTTTCCAAAACTCAGTGAGGTATATATTGTTATCCTTCTGTACAGATGTGGACAGACTATAGAGTTAAGGTTCAGAGAGGTTAAGTAACAAGTGGTGGAGCTAGGACTTGAATCTAAGATCATGTCTCATATCAAAGTTCATCAAGTATATAAGAGTGGTCTAGTCCCTTACAGAAAATGAACTGGAAAAGACTAGGCAGGTTGTCAGGGTCACAGCTAAAGAGGCTAGAGTTCAAGGTGAGACCCCAGTCTCAATGAAAAGAAAAACTGATTTTAACAGGGCTGGAATTAGGGTGAGGTTCATGAGGCACCCAGGTTACATTTAAACAACTCTCACTCTCAGGTCAGCATCTGAGAGTGAGTACCTCCTTAAATGGCACCCTGGGCACCTCATGTGTTTCACCCTAATCAGGGCCCTGAATTCCAGACTGTACAGATGGGTGGGTTTAGGATTACTAATGTGATGCCAGGCTTCATCTGGACAGTCCAGCACTGGGTGTGGTTGGGAGGGAGGGAGGCAGTTGTGGGGTGGGTGTTAAACCTAAAAGCTAAAGTTGGATTAGGTGAGAACTGACTTCACATCTTTTGTTACATGAGTAGGAACCATCCACTAAAACAAACAAACAAACCCAATTCAAAATGATGAAATGTTTTCATGGGAGTGGATTTCATAATTGTGTTTTTCTTAGGGTTGTCCACGTTTGAGCACCTTCCATGCCTACAGGAATAGACCTGAAATTTAATGTGTTAAAGTTGTCAGAGCTTGATGAAAACAGAGAGAGTAGGTCTGAACTTTCATCTGAGTCACTGTGCACTGGCTTCCCAACTATAGTATAAAGGAAAACCCTATGGTGCCATAAACAAAATAAGTATTTCCTAGTCACTTGGGATAATCTAAGCACACAGAGACACATACCACACCAACCTTAGGACACCAAAATTTTGCATCTAATTGCAAGGTTTGAGGTTGATCTTCGTTTTGAGACTGTTTCAATTATTCCAGACCATTCTCTGCATTCTTGTATCTTTTCTGGCTCACTCATGTTGGCACTTAAACCCATGCTTCCTTGCATTGGCACTTAACTCTTTCATGTGTCTTTGTCTCCAGCTGAAGGATTATAAGCTTTTGGAAGGAAGCTTGTCTATTATAATACAGTGAGTGAATGAGTGAATGAATAGATTTCCTGTTAAGCTGACATGTGCATTTTTTTTTTAAATTTATTGGAATAGCCACTTGGGAAGAATTCCAACCTGTATATATTATCCTAGTGATAAGAGTAAGCACTTTTTTCCAGATTTTAAAATGTTCCTACTCATAGCTGACATCTAATCAGCAGATCCATAAGTTTGTTCATACATTTAGCAAATATTTGAAGGCTTATTCTGTGCCAGACACTGTTATTAGCAGAATTAGCATAACTGAGTAATGTTCCTATCCAAGGTAATACAGCCTGCATCCTAAGACTAAGGGGTTTTGTTTTGTTTTTTAGTATCACTTTATGGTAACTTTGTTTTCTTGTTCTTCCACTCCATTAAAAAAAAAAAAAGGTAATTATTCATTCCACCCTCCTCACTGAGAAGGCCATGTGGTACATCACACATGGTCCTCTCCAGCTCCACAGGTTGTCCTGCCAATCCCTAGACAGAATATGGGTGGTGGTGTGAAAAATAATATCCAGGGCTACATCTGAGTAAAGAGGAGGGTTAGTTTCATTTGGTTTGTGCTTTCCTCTAGGGCCAGAGCCCTTACTGGAACTTGAACTGGAAGCAGTTCAGAACACTTGGATAAATTAAGTGAATCACTGCCACACCTGTAACTCAAGAGCAGGCCAGCCATGAAACATGCCCCTGGGGCTATGAAGGGACTGGCCTCCAACCACATACAAAATGAGGTCCAGTCTCTAAACTGAAAAGTCTTTTGGGACACTCTGACCAACTGTCATTGCAACTACCATTTTGCATTTTAATTGTGCTTCTCTTA
>NW_006443570.1:20518913-20526124 GCF_000325575.1 Pteropus alecto | reverse complement strand
AAAACTTATCTTTGTTTTGCAGTATCTTGCTCATTGTCTTACAAGTGAATGCCTAGTAAATGTTTGCTAAATGAATTAAAGAGGCTTAATGTTAATTAACATTGAATATTGTTTGAATACACTAGAATTGCCTGCCCTGGAGCACATTTGATTATAGATGTATACAAGTACATTAAGGTGGAATGGATTGCATAGCAAGAAAATGGAATGGCAGGGCAAGAGACTTGGAAACATTTAGAACCCAGCTTTTAAAGTGTACTCACTGTTGTGTTTTCCTCCTTACTTCAATTTCTCAAACTAGGAAACATGGATCTAAATGCCTTGTGCACTGCAAAATGGGGGTGAGTCGCTCAGCCTCCACTGTGATCGCCTATGCAATGAAGGAATATGGCTGGAATCTGGACCGAGCCTATGACTATGTGAAGGAAAGACGAACTGTGACCAAGCCTAATCCCAGCTTCATGAGACAACTGGAAGAGTATCAGGGGATCTTGCTGGCAAGGTGAATCCTTAAGAGACTTTCTCAGATTTTCCCACCTTTATGCTCTCTAGGGCAAGGTGAAATGTTCTTCTCTGCTGGTAGTTCAGCCTAACTTAGATGTATCATATGTTTTGAAAATTGAAATCTCTATCCATTTTTTAAAAAATAAGTATAAGCACGTAAGATTAGGCATTTAATCAAAACTATAGACATTTAAGCTAAAGGATGGAAATATTTCCTTATTTCAATTCTCAACTAGGTACAGATTTTAATGAACACTTCTCCATACCTTCTAATGCCAGATGCAGCTGTCTTATCAAAACGAATACTGATTGCTCCCAAGGTAATGCTAGGCATAGCTGGAATTCTTAGAAATTTTTTTAAACCATTTGTTTAAAAAAAGAAAAATGCCTGCTATTTCTTCAGACATCATTTTTTATTTTTCAGTGCCTGTTTTCACTGAGCTCTTTCCATTGATTTTGGTCATGTGACAAATGAGCAGAATTGGGATATATATAACCCATTTGAGGTGTGAAGGTACATCCCAAAAATAGCTCTTTTTTTTTTTTTTCACATCTTTTAATCTAATTTTATATATAAACTCAATAGCCATAGAGAGCAGTTGATGTTATCTTATTTCTCCAGGTCTTATTCTTATCACATTTATTGATGGCTATTTTTTCACAAAAACTGTTCTTCAGCCTACCTCTCTACCCAGTACTTGTCTTTAACTGTAGCAGTGTTTATTGAGCACTAACACTGCACTTAACCATCACTGTTCCTTATTTCCCCCAGCTTTATTGAGATATAATTGACATATAGCATTGTTAAGTTTAAGGTGTACAATGTATTGATTTGATACATTTATATATAGCAACCTGATTGTCACCATAGCGTTAGCTAACATCTCCATCCCTTTAATCACTTCTTTTTTGTGATGAGAATATTTAAGATCTCCCTTAGCAACATTCAAGTATCTAATACAGTAATATTAGCTTTAATTACCATGCCGTACATTAGGCTTCCAGAATTTGTTAATCTTATAACTGGAAGTTTCTACCCTTTGACCAGTATCTCCCCATTTTCCCCAACCCCCACCCTTGGTAACCAGCACTTTACTCTGTTTCTCTGAGTTTGGCTTTTTTAGATTTTACATATAAGTGACACCATGGGATATTTGTCTTTCTCTGTCTACCCAGTAGTAGGTCTTGATCTCTCTGTATCAATAAAAACTAGCTGTTTCTACAATAATTTGGTAATTGGTTATAAAATGAGTAATTAATTTCACTATTTATTGCCCCCTTTGGTGGTGAAAGCCACCTTCATCTGCTCCCAAGAAAAAGATTCAGGTATTAAACCGGATTTTAAGGATCGGTTTCCTGAGATGCCACATACTGAAGTTCTATAGATACTAGATTTTGCTTTGTTTTTTCCATGTAAGCATGTTCTAGGTGGTTTTATTATGGTGAAGGCATAGCTGCCTAGAAGCAGCTGGGGCTCATGCCAGAGTTTGACTCCAGTGAGTCTCATGACTCAGTCTTGACTCTTGAATCTGGGCTGTGTTTCCCCTGAACAAAATGTTAAATAGCCTTCCAGCCTATCCAAGCAGAGGGACCCCATCCCACCCCTGAAGTATTGTGAAAATATGGCCACAGCATAGCAGTCTGGTTTCCACTTTAAAAAAGTAACCCCTCCCACTTACTCAGTACTTGGCATAATTTCATCTGAGCCGTTCTCTTAGGGGGCTGGGAGGATATGCAAGTCTCCTCCACTTACAAAGAATTTATAGGTCTTTGGGGCCAGATTTTAATGACATTTTTAGATTAGATCAGAAGGTAAGACACAGCAGTTCTTTTTGGCATCTGAGGATTGGTTGAGATATAAATATTGTATATTCTCAGACACGCATGACGGATGTTAGGCAGTGTCCTCACGTGACCCGTTGAGAGGAAGGATACTATGTGTTCTGCCAATTTTAGTATTTATTCTGGAATCCCAGGCTACTGCAAGCTGTTGTGTTGGGTTTTTTAGTGTATGTGATTTTTCTTAGATGTTAAAGGATTTTCAGAAAAATCTTAGATGAGGATAAGAAGGGCAGTATAAACCCACAAATCACTCTCTGCCTCTTTCCTTTCTGTTCCATCCTGCCTTACTGGATTTGATTCATGGAGGGAGGGGCAAGCCCTGGGGAATGAGGAAACCACAGAATTTGAGTCAATAGATCTGGTTTCCATTCCTAGCTCACCCCTTTGCTGCAACTCTGAGAAGTTAATACACAATTCTGATCCTCACCTGACCCTATCTATAAAGTGAAAATCAGGAGACCTACCTCACCGAGTTATTGTAAATAAAAATGTATATGAATGTACGTTATGTACTGTTAAAGGTTGTTCAGATATGATTCTCATCATTTCCTTCCTCCAGAAAACACATATATATGCGTGTGCTATTTATTTCTTCCTCCTTGACACATGTACATGCCATTTATTTGCTCCTCCTTCCTCCAACCACTGCCTCCTACCACCCACAGACACACCAACTCCATTAGAAACTGGAATAAGAAGTGGTCCTGGAATTGCATGTATCATGTTATCTCCTGGATTTTAAGAACTAGAATCCAGTACTGGGGTTATTACTTAGGCTGCTTTCAGCTGCAAATAATAAAATACCTCTATCAATTGGGATCTCAAGAAGAAACTGTGTACTTGGGTTAGGATTATTTGAGGAGGGTTTTATAAAGGGACTGTTTACAAAGGCGTGGGATTGAAGTGGAATCGAGGGACTTGTATCAGGAGAGCCCTTTGGTAATAGCTTCTTAGGCCCAAAGAGGGAGCATTTCTAGAACCTAGAAGGCAAGTTTTGGAGAGAAAGGTGCCTTCAGAGAAGAGCAATAACCTTCAATTAAGGAACACAGCCAGCCTGAAGTGACCCTGCAGAGAGGGAGCTAGGGAAATAAATGATCTGCCTTTACTCTCCTCCCTCCAGTCTCCTGCCGGGGTATCCTACTAGCCAAAGCCTGCGGAAGTCAGAAGACTAGGGGGCCTGTTGATGGTGTCCATAGATCAACTTTGAGGGCAGATAACAGGGTAGAAAAGCTGAAGAGTGGATCTGCAGGGTCAAACAAGATATCTGGCCTAACACCCAGCTATAGGTAGTTTAAAAAGTTGGACCATTTAACATCACTTGTAACAAGAAACACAGAAGTAGACTCTAATGGCTCAGTGATATAATCAGGGACTTTGATACTCTCTATCTTTCTGTTCTACCTTCCTGGGTAAATGGTTTGGTCCTTGAACTTGTCTCCTCAGGATTGACAGATATCTGCCACATTTCTGGGCATCTACATGTAAATTCCACAGCATCTGGCTGAATGAATGGGCGTTTCAATTACAGTGGGAAGACCTTTCCCAGAAGCTCCCCAGTAGACTTCCCCTACAGGACTCATTGGCCAAAACTCGGTAATATGCCTAAAACTAATCACTGGCCAGAAAAATAGAATTTCCTGGGCTGGCTTAAACAAATTCACATTTACTCTTTGGTACTTGGGAAGTGCCACATTTCCCGAACCCTTGGGACAGTAACACCCCAACCAAATCAGGCCTCTGTCATTGAGGAAAAAGAGTGGGAGTGTCTGCTGAGTGTACAGCCATTAAGGTCTGCAGTCTATGGTGTGTGTCAAAAAATGGCACTTGCAAGATAACCTGCCAAGCTAAATACCAAGTGATTGGGCCCAGCAGACTCTTGCCTAGCCCTGGAGTTCTGCTCCCAATTTGTTAGCTTAGATGAACAAAGAAAGAGAAGACCAAGACTCCTGTAACTATCCAAAGCTCTGTCAAGCTTTGCAGCTCAAGTAACCAAGAGAGGAAAGTTCTTAGAAAAATGCCACTCATTCTTTTTGCAAAAAAAAATTCTACTTTCTGTCGAGCTGCTTAGATCTCATGTTTCATATCTTCTCCCAGGAAGCATGTGGTGATTTTCCCAAAGAAATAGAGCTCTGGTCCTAGCATTCTCTAGCTTCACGGTTGTCCAGATGATTGGTTGGCACTCAGTGCTTAACTTGAGGTAACTTAACTTGGTACTTTGACCTCTTGGTAGAAAAGAAGTTTAGCAAAGTGGCACCAGGTCCTGTAGGAATTTATGAATTGATTACAGTCTCTTAATCAGAATATGAGGATATGGGCCAAATAGTAATAGCCCCCTTGAAATACAAGGGGCTTTTTGCATCCTTCAGTATGTCTTTAAGAGCCTGGAGAAGACTGATATTTAATATTCTCCCTTAGACTTAAAAGGGTATGGCATCACAAAGCCACTGATATTGTTCATATCTAATTTTATTTTTTATGTTTTTATAGCTGGGGAATGGGAGTGATGCAGGAGGGAGAGACGTGTGTGTGTGTGTGTGTGTGTGTGTGTGTGTGTGTGTGTGTGTGTGTGTTTCTCTCTCTCTCTCTCTCTCTCTCTCTCTCTCTCTCTCTCTCTCTCTTAACCTTCCATTAAACTGCCAGCAGCCCTGTTTGTTATTCTGCACTCTGATCATGCAGGTATCTGGCAGATTTGTGTTCCATTAGACAAGTTCAGATTTCAGGCTTTTGCAAGCTGGCCATGTGTCTGTGATATTAGGTTTCAGTGTATAAGGCAAGGAAGAAAAACTGGGTGGTAGCCAGGAAGGGTTTGTGCCACAGGTCCTCATAGATGTCAATTTTGATTCTTTGAACACCCCTGTCACTAGGGCCAGAGGCTTTGCTGGTGGAGACATTGAAGTCTAGTTAGCTGGTGCACAGTGGTCAACCAGCAGGAGGGAAACCAAGAATGAGAGGACATGGTTCTTGGTCAGGTGACAGCCAATCCTAATTGAAGTTTAAAGGATTTTCTTAATAGCTTTTTAGAGAAATAATCTTAAAGCACAGCACAAAGAAAATGCTCAATTGAAGTTTTTTCCCTTCCTTCTCCTCCTTTCTACAGGCTGCCTAATGCCCCAAGAAGTAACCATAAACAGTCTGATTTTACTATAACTGATAATCCATTTTTAGCAGTGTTTTCTTCTATATAACTTTATCAGAGTTAGTGCTCTATCAAACATATAATAAACAAGAAAGCAAGAAAGTGGAGGAAAGAGAATGGGATATCATGTGTATCCTGTCATTTAATTTCCTGTTCATTTACTAAGTAAAAGGCCAAATTCTTACCCAGAATGGCCCAGTCATCTCATGTATGTCAGTGTGTTTATGTGAATCCAAATTCAGGTCAGAGGCCATTCAAGGGGGAAAAGAAACTGAGAGTTGATTGCATCATCCAGGCCACAAACCAACTCTGAGGTTCTTTTGGCAACTTGTTTACTTGCTGCCTACCTGGAATAAGTTGCAGGAGTTGTCAGCTGAATTTAAACATTAACAGTTTAAAATAATAAATATCTAATGTCTTAATGTCTATCCCTACAAGTAATGGAGCATTATAATAAACCGACTTGGAGAAAGGCTCCACTAGAATACAGTTTGGTGTTACCGAGTAAAATTTATGATTCATACATGCCCTGTGACCCACCTTTTTGGCTTCTATATATAACACATTTGAGAATCCAAAGTGTGCACCAGGCAGAAGAATGTCCATGGCAGTGTCGTTTGTAATAGCCAAAACTGTTCATCAACAAGATGGATAAAAAAATTATGGCATATTCATTACACTCTGTGAAATTACAGCTGTACACATGTTAGTCAAAAAAGCAATTGTAGAAGAATACAAACAGTATGACTTTATTTGTATAAAATTCAAAACATGCAAAACTGAGCAATCTATCGTTAAGAACAAAACATGCGATAACTCTATAAAGAAAAGAAAGGGAATGATAAGCACAAAATTCAGGACAGAGGTTAATAACCCCTGAGGGAGGATGAGGAGGGAGGGAACCTGGAAGAGCCACGTGGAGTAGCAGTGCTTCAAAAGCCATGGTAATTAATATCTTGACTGTAGCAGAGAGCTGCCTACCACGCTCACTGCAGGTCCTATTATAAAAATGAAAAAGGAGGCAGAAGCAGACCGATCTTCAGATTGAGATATTTCTTTCTCCTTTACAAGTAAGTGTCATGTTAATTCCAGAGCCCTGACCCAATATTTTCTGATGATTATCTCCTCCAGGAAGAGAAGGAAATCCCTGCTGGGCAAAGCAACTATGATGTCAGCCACTTCCTCTGAAACACGCACTGTTTGTGCCTGTTTAACTTTGGTTTCTTATTCTCTCTTGATTGGTTAGTGATTTACAGGCAGTTTTAAAAATCATACTCCAGTGGGTTCTTGGGATCATGAAAACATCCCATTTGCCTTTTGCTTGATAATATGTTCTTTTATATTAGTAGAAGGATGAGAACAGCTATTCCCCGAAATGTCTTCCCAGTCATTTGCATGACAGGAATTGTCCTGCCATGGAGGCCAAGAGGAGTTGGTACACGTTTGAACATCTTTAAGATAGGTGAAGGATAAAAACTGGAGAACACACAAATTTTTTTTTAATTAAAAAATAAAAAAATTGGAGAACACAGTCACATTTAGGTCAGGAAACAAGGGTGTCTAGATATAAAAGAAAGAATTTTAAAGGGAAGTTCTTCGGCATTGATTGATCACAGTGTATAGTTTAGACCTCACCAAGCAGTCAGCTTGCTTCTCCTGACAGCCACTCACTGGTTTGGGATGTGTGATATGTTGTCTCCTCCTAGGGGTGGCTGGAGTTCATGCAGCT
>NW_006443570.1:20504364-20518880 GCF_000325575.1 Pteropus alecto | reverse complement strand
AAGAGTGAAAACCCTACCTTACTCCCAGCTAATTGATTATAGCTTGTCTTCATAAACAGATTGACCTGCTCCTTACCCAGAAAAGCATCCTCTGGCTGTGCAGGCCTGAGTCAGAGAGAGCCCCACCCAAGCAGTAGACAGGCAGGGGGAACTGAGAGCAGGTGCAGAGTTGAGAACAAACAGGGGTTCACATTAGTGCAGGCATATGACTCAGCAGAGATTTACAGGCCTTGGAGGCGGGCGTGGCCCTGAGCCCAGGGTAAGTTGTTTTGGGCTATTTCCTATTCTACCCTGTGGTTAGGTTGCTCTTCATCAGCTTGTAAGTCATGGAAACCATACCCCATAAGCCATTTAGTGACCTGTTTCTTTGGGCAGGTGATCCCAACCAGCCACAGGGCCATCTTTCTCTTTTTGGCTGGGGCTTTGGGAACTGTGCTTCCTAGTTCAGGACTGTGGTTTGAAATGAAATCTCATTCCCACATCATACTTTTCCCTCCATAAAAAAAAAAAACAAAGGATTAATGTGTGTCTGGGGCTTCCTTTGGCCCACCTGCTCTTCCAGGTGTCACCTTAGCTTGATGATTTTTATCCAAAGATCCTTATGAAAGGAGCTTGTACTTTATGCTCATCCTCTTCCATCCTCTTACCAACTTTTTTCTCCAGATTTACTAGCCTCATCTTTGCTTTCTAATTCAAGAAAGCTTACCACCGTCCTCACACTTCCACATTGGGATGAAGAGCTGATTAATTCTATATCAGCTCTTCATCCCAATTATGAGGATTTGTAATGAGCTCCAAGAGACAATTTATTTCTCTTCATATTGCTTGAATGCTGTTTTGTTTTAGTTTTTTTTTTCTTCTGGTTATTAAGTTAAACATGTTCATTTTAAAAATTCAAACATCATAGAAATACAGAGTATAGAGAGGAAAACCCTTCACAAAAGTATTTCTGCCTTCCTTAAAAATACTTACCAGTTTGGTGACATTCCTCCAGATATTTTTCTATACTTATTCTAGCATGGGAACTGACCATTCCAAACATGTTTAATGTGCTTTTTTACTTAATAATATGCCTCAGACATCATTCCACTAACGTACCTGATTTTTTAACAGCCTCTAGCATGTAGGCGTATGGACAGTAATTTAAATAAATTTTTTGGTGTCTTTTTTTTTAGGATGACAGTGTTATAGTGAATATCTTTCTGTGTATATCTTTGTGCATTTATAGTAGTATTTCTCAAAGAAAAATTCTTAAGAATTGCTGGTTAAAAGGGCTAAATTATGAGAGCTATTTTCAGAGTTCACTCTTAAAAATGCTACAAATCACATCTCTACCAACTATATGTGGGAGGGCTTGTTTGGCCATACCATCATCAACAGTGGGTATTAGCAACACTGGGTATTTTAGTTCTCATTAGTCTGACAGGTAAAAAAATCAGATCTCATATTTATTCATTTTTGTTGTTTTGCTTTGTTTTCATTTTTTGCTTTTAGTTAAATTGAGCATGTTTTCAAATGGTTATTGTCTACTTCCACTGAGCATTACAAAGCATTTTTCAGGTTAAGATTTAAGTTTACCTGGGATCAGTTTCATGAGAAGGTGTTGATTGTTTTCACACATCAGAGTAAGAGATTTCTTGTGTCTGTTCTCCACAGCAAACAGCGGCATAACAAGCTCTGGAGATCTCATTCAGATAGCGACCTCTCAGATCACCATGAACCCATCTGCAAACCAGGGCTGGAGCTCAGCAAGAAGGAGGTCACCACCTCAGCAGACCAGATTGCCGAGGTGAAGGCCATGGAGAATCACCCACCCACACCTCCTGTCTTCGTGGAACATGTTGTCCCACAAGATGAAAATCAGAAAAGGCTGTGTACCAAAGAAAGAATGATCTGCTTGGAGTTTACTTCTAGAGAATTTCGTGCCGGACAAATTGAAGATGAATTAAACCTAAATGATATCAATGGATGCACATCAGGGTGTTGTCTCAATGAATCAAAATTTCCTCTTGACAACTGCCATGCATCTAAAGCCTTAATCCAACCTGGGCAGGCCCCAGAAGTGGCCAATAAGTTCCCAGACTTAACAGTCGAAGATTTGGAGACAGATGCACTGAAAGCAGACATGAACGTCCATTTACTGCCTATGGAAGAGTTGACATCTCGCCTGAAAGACCTCCCCATGTCCCCTGACCCTGAATCACCAAGCCCCCAACCCAGTTGCCAGACTGAAGTCTCAGATTTCAGTACAGATCGCATTGATTTTTTTAGCGCCCTAGAGAAATTTGTAGAGCTTTCTCAAGAAACCCGGTCACGATCTTTTTCCCACTCAAGGATGGAGGAACTGGGAGGAGGAAGGAATGAGAGCTATCGATTGTCAGTGATAGAAGTAGCCCCTTCTGAAGTGACAGCTGATGATCAGAGAAGCAGCTCTTTGAGTAATACTACTCATGCGTCTGAAGAATCTTCAATGGATGAGGAACAGTCAAAGGTAAAATCTATCATTATAGTTCTCCACCTAACGAAGTTCTCTTCGAAGACAGAATGTTTGGGATTCTGCTATGTTCGTGTTATTTTCAATGTTGCTAAAGATTTAGAAAGGCAACATGAGAGAGTCTGGCTGAGACTTTCCTTGAAAACTTAGAGGTTAATTTTTTTTTAATCAGTTGGCTTTAGAGGTATTTATCTTTCCAGGTTTTTGGTGTCATTGGAAGCACTTCTGAAGGGACAAGGGAAAAAAGGGATTAGCCAAAAAAAATGCCCTGGCTGAAAAAGGAGAGGTCCCCTACTTGGAACTCTGCAGTTCAGATCAAATCTCACCAGTAATGAAATGCCAGGGACTCATACGCTGCCTCAGTGAGACTTGTGTCTCTCTGAGAAGATGGATTTGTTTGGAAAATTCTTTTTGTCTCAGAAAATTCAGACTAGACATGTAAATAGTTGTTGGAGTAGCACCTGATTCCCGTGCCAAGTTCTTGCTCTTAATAAAGTTTTGAATTGTTCCTCATCTCAGACCTTGTAGTATTCAAGAATTGAGGGCTGGTTTAGGGGAATGATTTGAGAGTGGACAAAATCCCAAGATTCTTCTCAGTGGCATATGGAACTCTTTTTAGTCATCTCAGACCAAGGAAAGAATTATTGTATATCATAATTTCTAAGACTCACACTCATTCCCATTTTGACATTTCCAAAATCGGGATGCATTTTAATCAATATAATTGTCAGTATAATACAGTAGTTGGGAAGTCAGTGGTGACAGATTTACTCTAACACACCAGACCTCACTTACTGAATTCGGTGGAGCTGAGCAGATTCTTAATGTCTCAGGATGTCTCTCCGCTTATATTTACCATCTTGTTCATTACTCATCCTTCCTCTCTCTTCTCAACTACCCCAGGGTAGTCATTGCCTCTGCTTCTGTCTTCTCCTCTCCCAAAGGCTATGCCTCTGTTTCATTTCTGCTGGGAAATATGAATGCTTGAGCTCTCCTTTAGACCATTTGGTGTAGCAGCTCTGACAAAAATAGCTTTTTTGCAAAATCCCTGGTCATATGAGCACTCCCTCCACAGCCTGTGCACACACTGGACCCGCTGTGGCTTCTCTCCCAGTCTTGGCAAGTTTGCCTCTGCCTGATGTCCCAGCAGATTTCTCCCAAAGGCATAACTGACCTTGTTGGTTTATTGTACTAGCTCTGACTCTCTTTTGAAGGGGAAAGACCAGAAAAATTCCTGGGGAAACATTGTACTTCGAAGGCTCATAAAAATGTTAACAAAGTAGATTGATGGTCGTAATGATGTCATTTTAAGAAGTGTCCAAGGGCCGTTGTCAGATTTTGAAATTCTTTTTTTTTTTTACAATAGGACTTGATTTTGCATTGGCCAGTTTCCTTTGGCCTTGTCCTACGTCCACCTGGGAATTTATAACTGGTAGAACAGTAAAATGTCAGAGTCACAGTTTCTAAGTTCACTCAGGCACATGGCTGCATAAGCCAAATAAACCTTTCCCAGAAGGAACCCTGTGAAACTTGGGAATTGTGTGATCGGATACACAGTGGCCTTACATGCTGGGGTGCTGCTGCTAGGCGAGGAAGTGGGAGGACATGGATGAAGGTTGGCAAGACAGGGAGAGAAGAGAGCAGAGATTCTCCAAATCAGACATCAGATGATAGCCTCATCCATCTTTCCCTGTCTAACACTGGGCATACTGAAGGTGGCCACTGAGCCCTTGAATGGAACTCTTCTCTCAGACTAGGTTAGAATTTAACTAAAAGTTGATAGGCCAAAGAGGAAAGGTTTCATTTACCCGAGTATGGCCTAAATTCTGAAGGCTCATGGTCTTAGAAAAATTAGGAACCTCCAAGGCTATTTGCTGTTTATTTTTGGAGCAAGATATTAGATTGGAATCCTGTTGGAGTAAACGGAACAGAAAGTTCAGTAGACAGTGATACAACCTGTAGCCAATTTTGTATCTCTGTGTTTGATTAATCTGTTTTTTTCTTGTGTGACAAAGCAGATGGTCAGAGTACAGTCCTAGGCAGAGGACAGCACTCCATGATTTGTGTCCTCATAGCCAGAAGGTTCTCCCGGATCAGAGGATTAGTAAGCAAAAAATCTGGCATTTTCAATTAGACTATAATTCACCAAAACCATCTCATTATTTTCTCTTCTTAGGCAATCTCAGAACTGGTCAGCCCAGACATCTTCATGCAGTCTCACTCAGAAAATGCAATTTCAGTCAAAGAAATCGTCACTGAGATTGAATCTATCAGTCAAGGAGTTGGACAGATTCAATTGAAAGACATTCTGTCCAACCCATGCCATACACCAAAGAAGAACACCATCCATGAGATGACCCTTGAGAGGGCCCAGGCCCCAGGGAACAGACCTGGAGATACGGAGCAGAATGAAGGTTCCTGCACAGCCCAGCCTGAACTAGCCAAAGACTTGGGGAAGTGGGATCCAGAAGGCTGCCTAACCACACACTTATTCACAATGGACTTGGAAGAAGAGGAACCAACTGAGGGAGAGCAAGAGCTCTGGGGCCCAGGGATGCACCCAGGTGCCAAGTGGTGCCCTGGGTCCGTGAGGCGAGCCACGTTGGAGTTTGAGGAGCGCCTGCGGCAGGAGCAAGAGCACCATGGTGCTACCCCTACTTGTACCTCATTGTCCACTCGCAAGAATTCCAAGAAAGATTCCTCTGTGACAGAACCAGCACCAAAAGGGAAGAGTGATGAAGCCACCCTAGAACATTCATTTGTCGCCAAGGAAGCAGAGATGAACAAGAGCAAAGGGAAATGCAGTGGGTCTGAGGCTGGCTCACTACCCCATTGCGAGCAAGATGCCATTGTTCCAGCACCCGAACTGCTGGAGTTTCACCCCTTGCCAGCTTCTCAGCAGTGCCCAGGGTCAGATACCAGAACAAAGCAGGAAGGAGTCCTGAAAGTGCAGAGGACTATGGTTTCATGCCAGAGAGCTGAGACACAGGCATTTCCTCTTCCCCTTCCCAAGAAGATAGAAATCATTGAGTATACCCACACAGTTACATCACCTGATCACACTGGGCCAGGGGGTGGAATAGCCACCAGTGAAAAGAGTGGGGAACAAGGCCTGAGGAAAGTGAAAGTGGAGAAGTCCATCACTGTCCTCTGTGCACTGGATGAAAATCTAAACAGGACACTGGGCCCCGACCAGGTTTCTCTGCACCCCGAAGTGCTACCTCTGCCTCATTCTTCATCTGAGCACGACAGGCCCACTGATCCAGCCTCCACCATGAGCAGCCCTGCAGGCTGGGGCAATAGCCCATCAACAGCCCAGGACACAGCAGCGCCTTTTGTCAGTCACACAATTCACGTACCGTCTGCCAGCTTGGATTACCTGAATCCCCAGACTGTGGTTCACCTAGAAGGCTTCACGGAGCAAAGCAGCACCACAGACAGCGAGCCCTCTGCGGAGCAGGGGAGCTGGGAAGAAAATCAGGAGGGCCCCCTCTCCAGTGGCAATGAAGTGCCATATAAGGGCTCCCCATTAAGTAGTGAAGACCTAAGTTTAATTAGCAAACTAGGTGACAACATTGGGAAATTACAAAAAGCACTGGACCCATCACCTGTAGCCTGTAGACTCCCACATAGCTCTAGTAGTGACAATATAAAGGGTCTCAGCCACAGCCCCAGTGTGGTGAAGGAGCGCTCTAAGGAAATTGAGTCTCGAGCAATTTGCCAGTTAGGGCTCACCAAACCATCCCAAATGAGGCGTTCAGCTTCCCTCACCAAGTTAGGTTACTTGGACCTCTGTAAAGACTGTTTACTGCAGACGGAGCCTGTCTGCTCTGAGTCCCCTCATCTCAAACTGCTTCAGCCCTTCATCAAAACAGACTCAGGCATGCATACCATGGAGGCCCAGGGGCCCCCAGGAAACCCAGATGCCCCCCAGAACCCAGAACCCACCAAGTATTTTATAGAGCAACTTAAAACAACAGAGTGTGTCGTGCAGAGCAAGCCAGTGGAGAGGCCCCTTGTACAGTATGCCAAAGAATTTGGTTACAGTCAGCAGTGTTTGCTCCCCAAGGCAGGACCTGAATTGACTAGTTCTGAAGGCCTTCCTTTGCTACAGACCCAGGGGCCACAGTGTGCAGGCCCAGCTCCAGGGCTGGCTTTGGCTCCCCGTCAGCAGCACAGCAGAACTCACCCTCTTAGGAGACTGAAAAAAGCAAATGATAAAAAACGGACAACCAACCCCTTCTATAATACCATGTGATTCTGAGCCTACACATGTGACTTTCTAAAAGAAATGTTTGTAAAAGGGGCAGGTGTAATACGTAAGGAACATGCACTTTATTGGTTAATTTTATAATATTTTGGTCATTTTACTGTTCCTGGCGCATGCAGGGTTTGGGGTTTTATTTCTCTGTGTGTGTAAAAGAGAGATTTGGATGGCAAGACCATTTTATCATTTTTTATTTTTAGAAAATTCAAACCTCAAAAACTCATTTTTAAAGAACACCTTTATGAAAGGCAAATTGCTGTTTTTCAATCAACTGCCACCTGCTCCTCATTTTGCCCTCTGAGAAAAGGCATACTTGCTTGATTAAGAAAGGAAGCAGATGGGGACAGTGGAGACGAAGCCGGAAATTGGAAATGCTCCCCCGGGCCTGTGTGTCTGACGGTTTGCTCTCCAGACCTGATGCATCAGATGGGCTGAAGGGCAGCCTGACATCAGCGTGCTCTCAGCTGTGACCCCCAGCCCCAGCCCATTGGAGTTCCTGAAGTGGGAAGGTTCTGCTTTGCTTTCAAAGAGGGTCTTCCAGAAGTAATTTCTTCTATTCTGGAGCGGATCATTACAGAAAAGCATGGTAATGGCTGGCTTTGTAAACTTACCAAGCAAATAGTTCTTTTTATTAAATTGAAAATGAACCCCAAATGAAATTCGAGAAGTCCTCTGTAGAGTAAGCATAAGAAGGAGGAGGTGAAGTAGAGGGAAAAGAGGCTGCTGTCCACTATCTTCAGGGTCCCTGGGCTCCACACAGGTGGTCATCCAGCCCCTCCTTGCCAGGAAATGTGCTCTGCAGCATCCTTCCAACTCATACATAGGGACAGGTTTGAAAAACAGCAATTGAAAGTCAATGTGTTCTTGTAAAATGAATACATATGTAGGGTTTTAACCCTTTCATTACTTGAATAATTCTGTGGGCCTTCTAAGTTTAATGGCCATATTTTTTTCAATTTATTTTCTTCCCTCATGCTGTTTCTCCCAGTGCTGCCTTTTTTTTTTTAATTTCATAGATGATATTTGAAATGTTACATTACATGCGTATAACCTCCATTGAATGCAAAGTTTTCTTTTTGATATTATCACTGTTAACACTTGATGTAAGTTTTTTTTCCCTTTATTTTTCCTGGAAGATTTGTCATTTCTCTAGTTTATACACAGTATTTATGTAGATAATGTCACTTTCTTACAATGTTTTGTTGTTGATGTTGTAGGGTCTTTTTGATTAATTCTTTTTAAGAAAAAGTAAAGCTGCAACTGGAAAATACACCACAGAAATAAAACTGATAGGTGTTGGTAGGAATCTGCAGAGTATATTGACAGTGTTTTTAATTGTTTAAATGGAGACTTCTAATTGCCAGCTCCTGCCAAATTATGCGTTAGTAACTTCCTCCTCAGAGAAACCCCTAAAGGTTCCCATTAGATCACAGTTTGACTGAAGGCTGGTTCCTCTTTGAGACTGAAATCTCAGAATGTTGTTTGCCAGTAGCTGAAGCGCAGCCAGGGAGGAAGTGCATGTGAGTGTTGCTGCCCAGGATGGACGTTCCTAATGAGTTAGGCTGAAGGGGTGGGGGAAAGCCTCAGCCAAGGGCAGGCACCTTAATGACTCCATTGGGATGCTGTTGCTTTGCTGCTGTTGTGGAGATCCTCAACATAGGAGCACCTGCCATGAGTTTAATTCAGCTTCTTACAGAAAATGTATTTAGGCTGGAATGAAACACCCTTTGCAGCTCATCAAAACTGAAGAGGTTTGCAGATTTGCTCCCTGTTTGCTTTGGTTGATGTCCACATTGCTGAAAGACTGACCAAGTACAGACTTGAGGTTTAGGTTTTTGGTTTATTACAGCACCGAGAGGAAAAGACAAATGTACAGACTGTCAAAGTGATGTCAGAGGCCAGTATCTGGTGGGAGCAGGTAGTAGGATGACCCAAAGGAGAGGGAAAAGGTGGACTGATCCCACCCGTAATTGCTTGAGGAGTGTGAATCCAGTTGCCTTGTGGAAGCTGTGGTTGAGTCTGACATCACTGCTAGGAGGCAGATTGGACAGAAACCTCCTACTATAAGAGTCTTTATGGTATAATAATTATACGTATCTGTCCCTAATAGATTCCCTAAATGTTTAAATGTATCATCCACACAGCTTTGTGATTCTGGTATATTTAATGTGTTGTAAAGTGTTTTGTTGGGTGGCATATATCAGTATGAGGAGGCTTGCAAGACGGGGTTATGAATTTCCAGGTTCATCGATCTAAACTGCTCTGTCTTGAGGAAATTCCACCACCACTATGATGGGGGAAGGACAGGAAATTGTGGTAGGGGTAGGGAGAAAAGGATTTGCATGGAGATTAAGTACAAGCAGGATAGTTAAGATTGTGCTGTTCTCACCCTGCCACTGTGTTTAATGTTTACTCTCAGTGCATTAAATAACAACAAAGATGGGGAGAAACCCTCTAATGTGAAGAAAAACAAAGAGAGTAGAGAAAATTTTCTTGCTCTGCCTTTTTTAAAAATTATTATTTTAATCATTTAATTTACCTGCCTAAAGAAACATCCTCTACACTGGGTCTGTAGTTCAGCCATGTCATGGGATTTTGCCAGCCCGCTCCAACTCCCACAACCAAGTGTTCTTGTGTTATTTACATAGCTGAGCGATGTCCAGGGGAAGAACACGTTGAGCTATCAAGGACTTTTCAGACTTCTCTTCAAACTTTTTTATAATCTCAGTTGGCCTGTTTCCCTTTTCTGTTCATGGAAAACTCAGCCCTAGGTCTGGTAGAGAGATGCATAGCAAAAGTCTTGACCTCTTCCTTGGTGCCTCTATTTTGAAACCACCACAGTCTGACTAACTCTCAGTTACTCTGGAGGAGAGATGGGGGTGGTGGGGGGGAATTAGGGAGAGAGAGAGTGAGAGAGTAAGAGAGTGAGAGTCTGTGAGTCTGTGATCTCAGTTACTCTGGAGGAGAGATGGGGGTGGTGGGAGGGAATTAGGGAGAGAGAGAGAGAGAGTGTGAGTGAGTGAGTGAGTGAGTGTGTGTGTGTGTGTGTGTGTGTGTGTAAAAAGTAATATTCTGGTACATGAGGTTAAAGCCCCAGAGAGTACACAGGCTTTGAGCTGTAATCTGGCTGGTTACCTGGTCAGTAGGAAGGAGAGAAACCCCAACCCTTGATTTTAGAAACACTTAGGAGTAGTGTATACTATAGTAGACATGTAGTACTGTAGTGTTGTAATATTCATCACTCCTCATTTTGATTGCCTTTCAGATTCTGAATGGGATCATTCTAGCATCTCAGCCTCTTCCGGCTGTTTATCTAGCATTATCCTGGTTCTGTACCTTTATCCCGGCTGTATTTCCTGTTTCTCATTTTGGGAATTACCAAGAGCTTCAAGGACAGCCTGAGGATGACAGCCTAGGCTCTGAGGTTTCCTCCTGCTAAAGGGCCCAGACAGATGCTGTTGGGTAGACCTGAAGCTTTTGAGACGTGGCAGCTCACAGAAGTCTTCACCTATTCCATCTGAGGATTTTAGTTCTGAAGTGATCTAGGCATATTTGGTAAAGAAAGATGTTTTTGTGGGAGTTTTGTTTGTGTTTTAAGAGCATTATGCAAAAGGAGTCACTTTTAAGGGCATTTTTAAATTTTTAAATAAAGCCATTATTTGGCTTTTTTGGACAACTGTTTGTGGATACCTTGTTTACATTGTGTGGGTATTAAAATGTGTATCATCTTGACAGCAGCTCAATCTCCTCTAGGCAGCCAGACCTGGCTGTCCTAGGAGTCCTCACACAGAGCCAGCCTATAATGGTCAGCCCTCATGGGAAAGTGGGGGAAACCTGGAGCTGACTTCATCTGTGTCCTGTACTCCCATCCAACACCCTGTATGGAAATAGTCATTTCCTCAGTGATTGTGTGTCTTATAGTGATGGTTGTAATGGTGAATGGCTAATGTTGTTTTTGTTTAATTTTGTTTTGCTTTTTGATGGTAGATGAGATGACATTTTAGCTCCTTCAGCACCAATCCAACTTAATAGGATCTTGGACTTCGTTTTCCCTTCCAAACTAAAAAAAACAAGGCATGTTTTAGGCATAAATGTATTTGCTGCCTCACCTCATCCAACCCCTGTATTAGGAAAAAGCCTGCCCCCAAAGCAGGAAGCTGCACACTCCTAACCTTCTCCCAGGGATTGGGGTCCCTTGATGCCATGGAGAGCTATTGCAAGGTGCTTCTGTACTTTTTTAGCTTGGAAGTGGAGGGTGACTAGGCCTGGCTCCTGCTATGAAAAGAGAACCAGCCTCATTTTCTCAGTGCCCAGAGATCTAGGACAGGATTTCTAAACTGGAATCACCCCTCATGGGCTTGAAGATGCCACAAGGGGTATATGACTAGCGCTGCCATCTGTGTGTCCTCATCATGACACTGGTGCAGCATCCTATATACACATGCAGAGCTAATACCCAGGGCTTAACTTGAGCTGATGTCCCAATCTGAAAACTGGGTAACTGGCCCTGAAATGTTTCCTAATCAGTAAGCCCACAGGGAATTGTTTGGTTTTTATATTTTATTGGATTTTGGTTTGCTTGGTATAGGTTAAGGTGCCTTTTTTTTTTTTTTTTTAACATTATTTTGTAGGATTTGTTATAAATGTGGAAAACAAGTCCAAAAGACTGTCCCATTGACTGTTACCTTTGCCCCTGGCCACCCCAAACTTTTATGCTTACATTTTATTAAATAAAGCAGGTGCTCCCTGGAATCTCTGGGACCTTTTAGAGGCATTTGAAGCAGAATATAAAGAGTGGTCTCATCTCCTTCCTTAATCTTCCTGGTGGTTGGGATGTTCCACTTGTATCATAGGTTTTTTTATTACTGATGTGCTCCGCTGTTTTTAAATGTGAACTTGTGCGCAAATGTGCAGATTCAATGTTCTTGTTACAGACTGAATAAATTTTTATTTTGAAGATGAAACGTGTACTTGATCAGGTGCAAAAAAGGGGGTGGGTGCTGGAGAAGGTAGAGGGATTAGAAGAGAACACTGATGATAAAGCAATTCTCATTGATTTCCGTCAAGCACACCCTTAAGAGATAGCTGAGTTCTGGGGGGAAAAAAAGTGTAACTTTTTATCTCCTACAAAATAAAGATGGGAAATAGGCTCACTAAAGATTATATCAGATGATGTGGCTCCAATCAAGTGACCAAGCTGGGAATTTGCTTGGTCAAAGAGGCACTTGCCAAAGCCACCACCTGAATGTTAGGAGAATAAATAAGCATAGGGGCCAAAATTCCTCTGCCATCTGCAGTGCAGAGTGCTCCTAGACAGCTGCAGTGACCTGTCCCAGCAGGTACTGGATTTCTTAGGTGAGTGACCTCTCTGAACATTGGTAAGAGACCTCACAAGTTCAGCACGAGACACAACTCACTCAAAGATTTCTAGAAATGGTGCACAACTTTCCAAAGTAAAAGCTTTTAACTCTCCTACCATTAGAAGAGAAGCATTTGATGTCAGTGTTGGAGGAAGGGAAATAGGGCCAAAGGGCAGTTCTCTGAAACAGTCTGGGAGTAGAAGGAAAGGTTCCCCCACCTCCCATCCCTCCACAGACTCATCAGGAGATATTTAGTGGTACCATTCACCACATACAAGGCAGCACTATTATATGGGAAAAGCTCATTTTCCAGTTGCCAAATTTCTGACAAAATAATTGGTTGCCAGAGAAAACACTGCCTCGAACTAAAGTTGTTATCCTGCTTCATTCTGAATCATCCATATCAAATGAGAGGGGCACACTACTGGTCTCTGGCTGCACGATGGTCTCAGAGTGCATGATGGTGAAGGGAAGATCATTTCACAAAATATTCTAGGGGTGCCCAGAGTCCCTGACCAATCTAAAGTTTAGTCTTGGCTTTCTAGCCAAAGAAAATGGACCAAATCATGTCTAAGTTGCCAGGTCACCTCTTCCAAAAATTGGCTTTATGAAAGATGAAATTCATGCCTGTCTACCGCTTATTGCAGTTCAGAGCCCAACTAAAAGTTCAAATGGATATCAGGAAGGGAAAGCACCAAGCCCAGATGACTTCTTCCTCTGATTGGTTCTTTGTGCCTTGGCTCTGCCCACCCACAGTTCTGCCAGGCCTTAGCAGCCAGAAGAAGGCTAGAGAGCTGGGCTGAGCCATGCCAAGTCCAAGCAATACCTTTGAATCCTAGCTCCTGTACCTGGAGAGTACCCGCCCTTTTCCCAGATGATGGAACTGAAGGCAAGATGGATTGAAAGATACCTGCTTCCCAGTCTCAGACTCTTCCCTTTAGAATGGTGTGCCTAGCTCTCTTTAAAGAGGAGGGGAAGGGAAAGAAAAGATGCTGTTTCAGGGTAGGAGGCAGCATGTCAAATTCCTTCTCTGCCAACAAGTGGCGCAGAATTGGAAAGAACCTGACCCAGCCCTCTTCTTTTGACAGCTCAGAGCTGCATAAACAGGATGATTGAGCCAGGGCTGGAACCCCTGTTTTCTCATTAGCCCAGGCTTCCTTTCCTCTATGCCGCAAAGTGAAAGAAACTCTCAGTATCAGCACTTGTGGGATAAAATGTCACTGTCCTTCAAGAAGAGGCAGAAATGCATGGTGCTGAAAAACAGACCCAGACACCAGATCACTTGGGTAAGAATTTCAGCTGTACCAACTACCAGTAGAGTGATGGGTGAACTACTCAACCTCTTGTGCTTCAGTTGCCTCATCTGTAAAATAGGGATACTAATAATACCCATCTCAAAAGGCTGTTATCAGAATGCAATTAATATGCGTAAAGCCCTTAGGACAGTGCTTGGCACATAAGTATGAGCTGTTGTTCCTAAGGAGCAACTGAATCACTCATTCTTTTCCTCCTAATCATGAGCCTGGAATCCTTAGGTAGAAGATCTATCCTTATGGCCCCCCATGCCATGAATTATTTCTGGAGCACCTGTAACAGCTTCTGATTCTGTTCCCCTATAAGCCACTGCATACTGGGACTCTTCCTGAGAAAGCTTTGTGGGTGAGTGCTTTCCAGGTTCTCACCACCTTTCCTCCCCTTTACCCCAGTGCTGATCCCTGCCCTCCAGAAAGCTGTGTTCCATTGATTCCCGGCTATGCCCTGGAGAGTGAGAAGTAGTAACTGGCCCGATGCTGCCCTCCAAGGCCTTATGATCCAAAGGAAGAGATCCAGGCAGGGATGGATGCTGAGTAGACTGCAGCTACAGGGACGAGTTGTTCTTCGTTGGCTGTATTTTGATCCGATTTCTTTTCATCTCAACTTTGGTCAGTACTCAGAGCGGTGGTTCCTGAGGGAGGTGGGAAGAGGCGGGGTCTTCCCTGAAACAGAATCGGGCACCAATTCAAACAGGGCCCAGAATACCTTAGGGGTCGGGCTGGGCGTCTAAAATTTGGCCAAAGACCTATACCAGAGGGTCAAGGTGGGTTCACTTTTCTCCCCCAGCGCATCTTCCGTGACCTCTCCCCAAGGGGGTCTGGAAATGCTTTTTCCAGCCCGGTGGGAAGAGGCGGGGTCTTCCCTGAAACAGAATCGGGCACCAATTCAAACAGGGCCCAGAATACCTTAGGGGTCGGGCTGGGCGTCTAAAATTTGGCCAAAGACCTATACCAGAGGGTCAAGGTGGGTTCACTTTTCTCCCCCAGCGCATCTTCCGTGACCTCTCCCCAAGGGGGTCTGGAAATGCTTTTTCCAGCCCTGGCCCAGCCTGCTGGGTTGAGCTAAATTGGGGTGCGATTAC
>NW_006443570.1:20499194-20504107 GCF_000325575.1 Pteropus alecto | reverse complement strand
AGCACCTGATCTTGCGCTGCTGCCGGCTCTAAGAGGAGCACGCCCCCTCATCGGCCCCCCTCTCTTAGCGCCCAGCTCTGGGTCTGGGAACCTGGACCTCTCCAGGCCACCCGCGTGGCATCGAGGGCGAGAAAGAAGCGCACACACGCACAATTACTTTTGACGCTTTTCGGCCGTGCAAATCCCGCAGCGCTCAACTTTCCCGCCGCTGGAGGGAGCGGAGCAACTCTGGCTCCGCCCCCTGGCTGGGCCCCGCCTCCGCAGGTTGATGGCAGCAGCAGCTGGGACTGCAGCGGCGCCCAGCCCCGAGAGCCCCGAGTAGCGGCCGGAGCTCGCAGCCGAACACCCGGGCCCCAGACGCCGCGGACACCCGGAGAGGCGGTTCCGGCGCCCTGACGCCCCTCTCAGCCCCAGCGCGCCCCCAGCCCCCTCCGCAGAGGAATCGCAGCGTGAGCGCCTCTCGGCCAGCTCAGGACCAGGTACCCCCCACCACGCCGCCACCGCAGACAGCGGAACGGGCGGGGTGTCGCTGGAGGGGGCACAGGTCCGCGCCCCCTCCCCCCGGCCGCCAAATTCGGTCCCGGGCGGGGCAGACTTGGTGTTTATATTTGGATGGACGTCGGCCCTCGCAGACACCTCGTCTCACAAGAACGCAGTGCCGGGGCAGGAGGCCGGAGGAGGGTGTGGGAAGGCCAGGCCTCAAGCCTGGGGCTGCAGAAGCGTCCTGAAGGGCACAGGGATGCCCGGGGCTGGGGAGGGGCAGGAGTTAGTGGCTGGGCTTAGGAAGAGCTCTGCAGTGCCCCTGGGGAAGAGGTAGGGCAGGCCCTGGCTGGAGAAAAGGCACCTCACTCTCCCCACTCCAGCAAATCTGGCCCCAGGGGTGAAGAACCCCACCCCCAGGAGTGTTAGTAGGAGACAGGTCCCAGAGGAGTAGCGAGATCTAAAGTACGGTGGTCAAAAGTCAGAAGACCATGGTTAGGGCCTTTTGGAGAAGTTAGTGCAGAAGGGAGTGGAAGGAGGAGAGATCCACCTTACCCTATATCCCCACAATAACATGAGAGGAAATCGATGAAAACAGCAGGAAGAACTCAAGTTAGCTGACAGAAGGAATTTCTCCTTGGCAAATTTTTAGAAAAAGGCAAAGACCCATCTACCTGAACTATGCCAGAGATGCAGAGTTTACGATCTTGGAGGGCTGCTGTCCTAGCCCCATAGCTGGTCTTGGGCCAAGACCCCAGGGCCCAGGCCTCTGATATCTGAGAGATAAACTACTTCTGTGAAAAAGATGCTCATCCAAGGCTGGCAGTGGGAGGGCAGCCTGGCATTGAGGCTCCTCCCCAAACCACTTCAACGTCCAGGAAGCTTTCGAGTCCAGTTGGTTTCCATTGCACACCACCCCCCCAGTCTGTGTCTCTAAGGGGAAGTCAGGCCCCAAATTCTAGCTCCTTGCATTAAGTAGCACTTTATAGGTGGCAAAGAACTTTCCCATACCTTAATCACCTTGAAGAAAGCTCCCTGCTTCTAGGACCAGACTCTTTATTAACTTATACCCAACTCCTGGCCAGATACCCTTCTCACTTGCCATCCCGCCCACATACTCTTCCTCCCTCCCACAGCTCACAGGACTAAGGACCAAAGGCATTTCTGGGCACTGAGATCCTCCATCTCTGCCCCCAGCCATGAGCCGGCGCGTGGTTCGGCAGAGCAAGTTCCGCCATGTGTTTGGGCAGGTGGCAAAGGCTGATCAGGCCTACGAGGACATCCGTGTGTCCAAGGTCACATGGGACAGCTCCTTCTGTGCCGTCAACCCCAAATTCCTGGCCATTATTGTGGAGGCTGGAGGCGGAGGTGCTTTCATCGTCCTGCCTCTGGCCAAGGTGAGGGATGAGGGGAAGGAAGCAGGTGGGAGGACACTTGCTGTGGCTGGCCCCTGGAGACTCCTGACAGCAGCCTCTGTTCTCACCTAGTTCCCTTACTCAATCAGAAGGGCAGTTTGTATGGGTTGGCTGTTCCCCAAGCCTTCAGGGACATGTTGGGAGGCTCCCTCACCCTTCCCAGAGCAGCAACATCACAGTGGCCTGCACCCACTCACAGCCCAGCACCCTTTCCCAGCAGGGACCAGGAGGAGGTGCTGGAGATAGCTGGGAAGCAGTGGAGCCAGGGCCTGGCCAGATTCTCTTCCTATCTCTCCTAATGCCACACCCCCTCATGTTTTGGGTATGGGGATCTTTTTCCCCAGCCCAGGGTGACTGTTTAATTAAATCATACTCCAGAGCAGCACACTGAGGACAGGGTCAGGCTCTATCCAGAGTCCCTGGTCACCTCCCCACTCTGGTTCTTGCAGTGAGGTAGAATGAGAGCTAAGGACAGGGGGATACAATACATAAGGCCAGAGCCCTCCCTACCCCAGGGATGGGAGCCAGGCCATGACCACCACCTTTGCTGAGTAGTCTCAAGCCCCTCAGCCATCTCCACCCACAAGGATGGCCATCCCAAGGCATGACCTTGACCTGGATTCTGCACCTACACCTTATTAGGGGAGGCCCCACAGGTGGCAGGGTCAGAAAGAGGCCTGACAATAGCCAGTGACTCACTCCAGGACAATGCAGACACCATCCAAGGACACCATCCCCAGGGCTCAAATTTCAGCTGAAGCTGCCTCCTCCCCTGGTACAACTGTCATTCTAATGCCACACAGCCACCCCTCTCCCCTATTGCCTGGTCTAGGCCAGTGCCAGCCCCTGCAAAGTCCTCAGAGCCCCCCACAAACAGCCTGTAAAGACCAAAATAGATGGGCCCCAGCTCAGGTTGGGGGATAGCAAGTATCAAGAGTGCCCGCTGCTTGTGGTTGCAAGGTAAAGCCAATGAGATCTGCCAAAGGTGGCTAGGAAAGGGCTGTCAGGCACTGCACTATATGTATTATCTCACCTTGACCTCTTCCTCTAAGGGCTTCCCATAGACATCCCAACTGGGGGAACAGGCTCAAGAACAGCCTCCTCCAAGTAGGTGTTTTGGAAAAGCACTAAACTGAAAGTTCAAGTCTTGACTCTACCAGTATCTTGTTGTGTGTCCTTGATTAAGTCATATGACCTCTCTGTATCTGATTCCCCTATATTAAAGGACTTCAACTGTCTGCCTTCAATGAAGTACAGGAAGTAGGCTGGATGGGGTTGCAGGTTCAGAGAGGGATCCGCAAAGAGAAAATAGATGATAGAGAATTGAGATGTAAACAGGTCCCCTGCCCACCCCCAAAAAACACACAGGAAAGTGGTCCCACATCTTCTTCTCTGACTCCTCCAGACAGGGCGAGTGGATAAGAACTACCCACTGGTCACTGGGCACACTGCCCCTGTGCTGGACATCGACTGGTGCCCGCACAATGACAATGTCATCGCCAGTGCCTCAGATGACACCACCGTCATGGTAGGAGCCAGTTGGATGCTGCTGGGCACTGGGCAGTGGGCAGGGAGGGCTGCCTTACCTGTGCTAGGAAGGTGGTAAGGGAGGTGCTGGGTCCCAGGGCCCTGCCATGCCCAGCTCCCAGGCTATTTTTAGCTACCTGCCCACCCCCTCCCAGGATGCACTGCTTAGGACTAATTATAGCCATGGCCAACTTGGGGCCTGAAGAGCAGGGGGCAGTGTTCTGAAGTCTCCCTGCCGTGGTGAATAGAGAGATCTCTGAAGAGCTGGCAGTGCTCCCTCCTGGCTCCCAGCTTCTTTTGCCCTAGGCAGGCACCATCACATCTTGTTCTGCGTTTGATCCCACTCAAGAAAGCCAGTAGGGTTGGAGGGGTGGGGCAGGGGGAATTAAGGGAAGAACAGAGGGACAAAGTGACTTTTCATCCCACCCACCCTCTGCCTTTTCCTCCTACCCAGGTGTGGCAAATTCCAGACTATACCCCTATGCGCAACATTACAGAACCCATCATCACACTTGAAGGCCACTCCAAGCGTGTGGGCATCCTCTCCTGGCACCCCACTGCCCGGAATGTTCTGCTTAGTGCAGGTCTGGAGGCCTAGGAAGGAGTCTTTACTGTAGATCTGGGGGCAGGGGTGGTAGAGGCAGGGCCCAGGTGATAGTGCTTGTCCATTCTGGGCAGGTGGTGACAACGTGATCATCATCTGGAATGTGGGCACTGGAGAGGTGCTCCTGAGTCTGGAGGACATGCACCCGGACATCATCCACAGCGTGTGCTGGAACAGCAATGGTAGCCTCCTAGTCACCACCTGCAAGGACAAGACCCTGCGCATTATCGACCCCCGCAAGGGCCAGGTGGTGGCGGTGAGTGCCTGGCCTGGCCATTCCCCAGCCCATACCCTGAGGACCAGTGGTCAGGCCCCTATACTTAAAACCCTCTGAGCCCCTGGTCCCAGCTCTTACCTCCCCCACCCCAACCCTAGAGACCAGTGCTCCCACTCCTAGACCCCAGCCCACCATGTCTGCAAACAGCTCCCTGCCTCAAGTAAGCCCCCAGACTGCAGTTATCTGCCCCACTCTTCCCTCCCTTCCCCATTCCTCTCTTAGGAGCTCAGAGGAGGGCTCCTCGATTTGTGATTGAGAAGAGGAGAAGCTGCAAACTATCCTCCCACCAGAACCTGCATGAAACCTGGGCCCCTCACCTATCAGCTGGCACCCAGAGCCATCCTCTGGGGTCTGGGGCCTGACATTGGCTGGCAGGCAGACTCCTTCCTACCGTAGTTGACCCGCTGGATGGGAGAGAGGGGGCAACCTTCGCGTTGCTGGTCCCAGCAGAGTGCCCTGGGAGGGCGGTAGCACGTGCCTTACCTACCAGTCTAACACGGGGCGCGCGCGGCACGTGCAAAATCTGCACCGAGTGCGCTTGGCCGGCGGGGGCGGGCTGGCGGGCGCTCTAACCCACTAACCCCGCGAGCAGGAGCGAGCCCGGCCTCAC
>NW_006443570.1:20479061-20499100 GCF_000325575.1 Pteropus alecto | reverse complement strand
TAGGCCAGGCCGCGCCGGGCGCCAGCACGCGCTCCTTCGCTGGGTCAGCCTGGAGCACCCTCTCAGGCCTTAGCCAGTACTCAAGAAGGCTGAAGTGGAGCAGGGAGCTCTCATCTGGGAACAGCCTCACTGAGTCCCCGGGGAGCCAGTAAACATCTCCTACTCTAGGAATGAGCCTCTGAAAGCGCTTAAGGGCTGGGCATCTGCTGGGAGGCGAGCCTTCCACTTTCTCCGAGCCGAGACCCTCCCCAGGCCCGGGGCCATTCAGGGTCCCTAGGAAGCTGAGTACTTAGGCCCCCTTTGTCTCCGTTGCCCCCCCACCCCCGCCTCACCCACCCTCCGTCTCACCTCCCACCCCCTGTCCTCTACACCCAAGTCTGCAAGCTGGTCGCTCGCCCCTCTAGGCTCCCCAAGGCAGGAAGCTGGGTGACGCCTCTCCCTGTCTCCCCCCACCTCACCCCCAGGAGAGGTTTGCAGCCCACGAGGGAATGAGGCCCATGCGGGCCGTCTTCACGCGTCAGGGTCATATCTTCACCACGGGCTTCACCCGCATGAGCCAGCGAGAGCTGGGCCTGTGGGACCCGGTAACGCAGCTGGAAGCTTGGGGTTTGTGCCCCAGGGACTGGCATCACGGGAGAGGGACCAGGCGCCCTCTACCCACAGGGCATGCTCACCTGGACAGGGCTAGGAGCAGCTGCCATCTTTGCAGCGCCTACTGTCTCCACACCCCACTGCCCAGTTTTGCTGCATCGCCTGAAGGAGCCCTCGCTGGCGCCCCCACCTGGTGATGCCGAGTCCCTGGGGGTGGTTTGCAGTGACTGCATGCAGCGGCGCGGAGGGGCATATGTACAGGAGCGGGGACTGGGGGTAATGTGTCCATGGGAGGGGCTTGCCTCTAAGTTCACCAGAGCTGCGGTGGAAACGCATGGCAGTTTGGGGCGGGCAAGAAGTGTAAGGAGCTTCAAGGGTTCAGAAGCGGCACAGAAGGCACGATAGGGCTGGTCACGCCTCCTGTGCTCGGGCAGAACAACTTCGAGGAGCCAGTGGCACTGCAGGAGATGGACACAAGCAATGGGGTCCTACTGCCCTTCTACGATCCTGACTCCAGCATCATCTACTTATGCGGCAAGGTGCTTGTGGCTCGGAGGGGAGAAAAGGGGGCTGGAAGGAGATGTGGAGGGCACCTTCCAGTTGCATTTCTGAACCCACTGGTTTTGCAGGGCGACAGCAGCATTCGGTACTTTGAGATTACCGACGAACCACCTTTCGTGCACTACCTGAACACGTTTAGCAGCAAGGAGCCGCAGAGGGGCGTGGGTTTCATGCCCAAGCGGGGACTGGACGTCAGCAAGTGTGAGATCGCCCGGTCAGCAGCCTTTGCCCTTCCAGCTTGCCTGTCTCTGTCCCCACTTCCCATCGGAGAAGACCCAGGGGCTTCCCCAATAATGTAATCTTTGGAGAACAGTGGGTTAGGGAGGAGTCAAACAGGCTCGTTTCCAGTGCCAGCCCTAGCGCTAACTAGTTTGACTTTCTCTGAACTTCAGTTTCTTCATCTGTAAAATGATAAACACCCCATCAGGGGTGTTTTACCAGTTAGACCAACAATGTGTTTAAAGTGTAATGCATAGTAGGTGCTCAGCAAGTGTTAGCCTCTAAGCCCTTGGTCCCAGGCGAGAGACTGCAGAGATGCTGAACCCCACTCCCTTATAGGTTCTACAAGTTGCATGAAAGAAAGTGTGAACCCATCATCATGACTGTGCCCCGCAAGGTGAGGGCCTGGGAGAGGGGCTGGAAGGGCTCTGAGGCTGAAGGGAGCAGAGCAGGCCCAGAACTCTGCTTAATGATTGTTCTGTCCCCCCAAACCCCTCAGTCAGATTTGTTCCAGGACGACCTGTACCCAGATACACCTGGCCCCGAGCCGGCCCTAGAGGCAGACGAATGGCTATCGGGCCAGGACGCAGAACCCGTGCTCATCTCGCTGAGGGATGGTTACATGCCCCCCAAGCACCGCGAGCTCCGGGTCACCAAGCGCAACATCCTGGACGCACGTCCACCCACCGGACCCCGCCGCAGCCAGTCGGCCAGTGACTCCCCCTTGTCGGTAAGATCCGACCCAGCTCCACCCAGGCCCAGTCTACACCCTCCCCTTCCACCCAACACAGCTTCTTCTGTCCTCCACATCCCAGCAGCAGCACACCCTTGAGACGCTGCTGGAGGAAATCAAGGCGCTTCGCGAGCAGGTGCAGGCCCAAGAGCAGCGCATCACGGCCCTGGAGAACATGCTGTGCGAGCTGGTGGATGGCACAGACTAGTGTAAAGGCTCAGAGCCTGGAAGGCCCGCCCCGGCTTTTGGTCTTGAACAGACCGGGTCTCTCTGGGCTGGGGCCGGGAGCGGGACTGGGAAGGGAACTCCCTCCCTCACAGGAGGCCTAAGACAAATGGAGCCTTGCATCTGTCTGGCGCCGGCAGGTCTGCGTGCCTCGTCCACGACTCAGCAGGAGCTGGCCTCGGGTGGCCCGGGGTGATGGGGCCTCAGCAATGGTGCTGCTTGGTGAGGCGGTGTCCCCTTTGTCCCCCGCCCAGGGCAGAGGAAATGCTTAGTATTAGCTCAATGCTTGGAGATATTGGGGAACTTGGGATTGACCTCAAAGGGGTAGCAGCGTTCCGACAGGTGTCCCAAAAATGACTGAGGAAAATTACAAGGCTTCTCCCCTCTAATCAGCTCACTTGACTCCACTCCCCTGAATGGTAAGCTGGTAGGGTGTCACCCCAGTTCTACAGACATACACAACCCGTTGGCTGTAGAGCTGGACCCACTGGTTACACCCAGCAGAGGGCTCTCTTCCTTCTTCCCACCCGCAGGGGAGAGGGCCGCTTCCTCGCTGCCCGCTTCGCCCACCTGAGAGCAAACGGGAGAACTGGCCTGAGGAAGCAGGTACACACACACACACACTCACACACACACACACACACTCACGCTCACACTCACACTGCCCCCAGCCCTCTGTTGTGGCCTTGACTCTAAGAGGAAATTAAATCTTTTACTAAGTGCTCAAAATGTATCTCCTGTATGGGTGGGGGTGAGGGAAGACAAAACCCTCCAGCTTCTGCAAATGCTACCCCCAAGCTCCCAGACCCGCTGACAGATGCACCCCTGGCTGGGCTCAAAACCCACCAAGCATCCTCTTACCTCAGTCTTCCCCACACTGAGGTTCGGAAGGAGCCCCCAGACCTCAGGTGGGCATTCTTCCCAAGTAAAGGCAGGTAGGAAAAGGCTTGGGTTTGAAGCCTCTTTAATTTGTGCCTCAGAATCAGTCTGGTGCCCCTGGCATCAGGGAGGGGGGTGAGAGGAACAGTTTCTTTTTGTTCTTCCATCCCTTTTGTGTCCCTTCTGAACCTCCCTGGCTGAGCCAGGAAGGCCAGTATGAGAGAACCCAGACAAGGGTTTGCAATGGGCCCCTGCCCCTGACAGGGTCTGTGCTTCTCTGGGTGGGTGGGTTGGGGCAGGGGAGAGCCGGGGGTTAGCACCATTGGATGAAGGGTTTTAGAGTCAGCCCCTGGTGGGGGCAGTGGGACACACAACCACAGAGGGCTAGCAGCAGCTGGTGGGAAGGGGTGGGTGGTGGTACTAGGGCCCTGGGTGACCCCTCTCGGTCCAGTCTAGTATAGGGTCTAGTGTTTGTCCCCAGCCCAATATGTCCCCCCATTTGCCAAGACAGCATGAGGGAGTCAGGCCTTGCCCAGGTGGGTGTGTTGGGGGGGGCGCACCTTGGGCACCCTCCCTGACCACAGAAACGTGTCTTGAGGAAGGGGATTCCAACCTTTGGCCGCCAAAATTGAAACCGGGACCACCCTGAGACCTGGGAGGGGTGTGGGGGGCTGGGGGAGCCAGGCACCCCGCTAAGTGCACTTGACGCTGAAATGCTGGGGTGGGAGAGGGGCTGGGCCCTTGACGTGCTGGTTTGTGTCTGGAACAAAGCAGCAACACAGCACGTGGGGAGCTCAGCTGTCCCCCGCCTCCTCCTCCCCCAGGGATGAAGAGCGGAGATGCAAAGGCTTGACGGGCAGTGTCCTGGAGTGGGGTCAGTGAGCAGAAAGTAGGGCTGGCCAGAAGGAGCAAGGATGGGGACACTGCTCCTCTAAGGTCCCCTCTCCGGCTTGAACAGGCCTGAGCCCAGGGGAGAGGGGTGGGGTCAGGATACAGCAAAGCAGGGAGACCCGGCCGTGCCAGCTGCCTCCAGGACCCTGGCCCAGAATGGTACTCTGTGGCCTTGCCGAACCCCTCCCGGTCCTGTGCCTAGTGCTTCACTATGCCCCTGTGGCGGTGGCTCCAGCCTCTAGCCGCATCTGGGCAGGCATATGGGGCCAGAGAGTGTCTCGCTCCGGGACGGGTCAGACGTGGTGTGGCCGAGGGCCTGCAGTGGCGCTACTGCTCTGTTAGTGAGAGCTGTAGGATGCGCTCCAGCTCCTCCTCCTCCTGGCGCACGCGCCGCCGCCGCTCCTCCTGCTCCTGCGCTGACAGCTCCATGGCCAGCCTCAGCTGCTCGTCGTAGGTCCGGAACACCCGGCCGCTGGGGCCCGGGCCGGGGCTAGGCCGAGGGCTGGGGACCGCGGCGCGGGGCGCAGGCTGGCGTTGCGGCGTGGGTGGGGTGCTCCTGGGGGTGGGGAAAACACGTCCAGGGCTCTGGGCGCACCTGCCAGGTGAGCACAGCCGGGAGCCAGCATGGAAGTCCCAGGATACCTCCAGTGGAGGTGAGGAGTCCCATTTTATCTCCTCGGATCCTATCCAATTGTGGCAGATCCTAACCCCTACAAAGCTCATCTTCCCAGTGGAAGGTGGCCCAGGGCATGTGGGCATCTTCTAGAACCCTGGCCCGGACATCCTCTTTGGTGAGGGTCTAGCTGCCACAAGGCCTGGCTCCTCCTCCTGGGCCTTTTCTGGAGTGCTGTTCATCTACCCCAGTATCAGGAAAGGGTAGTGATAGAAGCCATCTTGATACCCGTAGGGTCCCCGGTGAGAGTATCATGGTTTCTCTGGGCCGAGAGGGACTACTCAGCCGGCAGTGTCCTCGCCTACTGTGACAGGGTACTGGGGTACTCTGCACATGTGGGGTGGAGGGATAGGCGTCTCCAAATCCCGGCAGGTACTGACCTGTCCTGTCGGTGCCCCTCGTAGGACATGGGGTAAGTGCCGGGCTTGCTGTTGGTTAGTGCCTCCCAGATGGTGACCTGGAGGGAGGGGGCGTGGGCCAGTTGGCTATGGCGGTGCAGCCGACTGGTTGCCTGGCACAGCCGCGGGGACACACCTGGTCATACTCACTGCCCGCCTCAAGCAGGCTCTGCTGGATGGCGAACTGCAGCAGGTCATCATCGTCGTCGCGGGTTGCCGACTCCCGCTGGCCTCCCAGCACGCTGTAGCCACGAGGGGCCTCAAACAAGGCTGGGGAGATCTCGCAACCGCGGCACGAGGCTGAAGGCAGGCTGGAGTCAGATTGGCTCCCCAGGAAGGGGCGGTGAGCACTGGGAGGGTGGGTGTGGAGGGGTAGAGACTAAATGGAAGGAGGGCTCAGAGGAGGACAGAGCTCACTTGTGGAACTGGAGCTGCTGACACTCGAGGAGTCGCTGCCCGGGGAAGGGGTCTCGCTGCTGGGGCTGCCTCGCACCAGTGGCACCGGCTCGTCGCAGCCATTGAGGTTCCCGAAGGTGATACGGGCGTTGAGGATGTGGAAGATCGGGATTTCTGAGGATTAAGAAACCATCAGGTACCACCACCTGCCCCCTCACACCTTAGCACCCCCCCAACTCTTTGCCTCATCTAAGCCCCATACCCCTAACAGCCGCTGAGAGGAAATGGGGTGGAGGTCTCACCAATCTTGACAGGGAAGCCAGGAGGCAGGCGCAGGGTAATGAAATCCCGGAGCTTGGCAAAAAGTGCATTGCTGACAGCCATGAGGTCAATGATGGGGGCCACCTGCTCACACAGGGACAGGGGATGCTCCTCACACAGCCACAGCTTGGCCTTGAACCTGCCCCCCCCGGATCCCAAGGGGTGAGGGACATTGGAGAAGCCATGGCCTCCCAGCATCTTCTGGAGCCCCTGCCCAGCTCTGCCCTGCCCACCCCTCCCCAGCACCAGCAGGGGGCCTCACTTCTGTGTCTTGGTGGTCAGTTCCATGGGGCGGCCCATGTCACGGTTGCCAAGCTCAAAGTTGGGATTGAAGTACTCTTCTGCAGTGATGGCAGTGGGGTTGGCTTGGCTCAGAGTCTGAGTGATCAAGGTCTGTACCATACCGGGAGAGACCCATGAGCCCTTCTCTGTCCCTCATTCCAGGCCAGACATTTTATTACAAGCCCTGAAACTGTCCCCACTACCACTGTGGAGCTGACATGGCCTTGGGCATTGTGGAAAAGAGGTCCACACAGGCCATGCTAAGCAGGATGCCTCCCAGGCCTCCTCCTGAGCCACATTCACACCCTTCCGCCCAGGATACCCGTAGCACACACTCACCCCATTTTGAGGGCCCCCATGCTGCTCAGCAATTCCCAGGAAGGACTGCAGAGGTGTTTTACAGCCTACAAGAAATGTGGCATCTCAGAGGACACAGAAGCCCTCAGAAGTGACAGCACCCAAGACCTAGGGAGGAAGCTGGTTCCTGGGGGAAGGGGAGATTGCTTATCCACACCACACATCCAGGCATCTTCATCTGAAGGTGACTGAGGAGTCCAAAGGGCAGGGCCAGGACCACTATAAGCACATCTGAAATAAAAGTAGGCCTGGGGCTCAGGGTAAACTTCCAAAAGTGTCAGTCTCTAGGTTGGTGACACTGGACAAAAAATACCTGCCTTTGGTGAGCAGTTTTAGGGTATGCACGGGAATGTGTATGTTTTGCTTCAGGTACTTCCATATTAATGACTTCATTTGTTCTCCTATGAGGTAGGAATTATGTCTCTCCACTTAGACAGACTAACTGATGCCCAGAAAGTCAGGTGTGGTATCAACAGGTACAGGACTGTCAGGGCCCCCTGACTTTCTCTGCCAAGAGTATATGTCCCACTAGACTAGAATGGCCAATAAATAGCATGCATGACATTTCTCTCCCTTCTCAAATCCAATGCAGACATTGTATAATGTAAATCAATTCTGTCCCATTGAGCCCAAATGTTGCTCAATGGGACATTAGAATCATCTTAGCAGCACTCTAGGCAGCCACCAACAATCATTAAGATTTGGCACTTGAATTGAAACCTATTTACCTAAAACAACTGCCCCGGCTTTTGCTAGGATGCCAGAGGGAATACTGATGGAGGTGCTCAAGTGGAAGCTGGTTCCCCCCACCTCCCACCATATGCCTCTACCTCATTACCTTTGACCTTGCCCTTGTGCTGTTCTGAAAGATGCTCTGTTCGTGTCCGGGTAATGAGTTCCACGTTGGATGCCCCATATACCTGGGGAAAGATGAGGAAAGGGCTCAAAGACAACTCTGAAACCCCCGAGGGTATCCTAAACACTTTCTGCAAGGAAAGGTGGTTGGGTGGGGAGGGAGAGCTGTTTGCTCCCATCTCCAGGCCTTTGGGTAAGTACTCTCCTATCTCAGGGCTTTTTTTTTCATTCATTCAACAAATACTTTGTGAGGAACCTTTATGTGCCAGGCCCTGAGGCAGGCATCAGGAATACAGTGCCGAACAAGCACAGCTAGACACAATCTCTGCCCGCTTGAGGCTCACAATCTAGTTGAAGAGACAAGAAAATGGACAATTATAATATAGTGTGGTACATGCTCTGGTGTGGGGAGCACAGAGCTGTGGGAACAAAAAGCAAATACTTTGACTCAGCCTACAGAACCAAGGAAGGCTTTCAGAAAGAAACAATACAGAACCCTGCAGTATCTGTTAGTCCCTTCGTTTAGCGGTAGCACCATGTGGTCCCACATGAGTGATGTGGGAGTCCCAGAGTAACTGACAGTCTTCTTAGGGGTATAGGCCTGGCTTTGGAGTCAGGCACCTAGCATCTGAACCTCAGCTGTCATGGTTGTGCGACTTTGTACAGGTTATTTAACTACCCCAAGCTTCCATTTCCTCATCATAAAATGGGCTGATATCCTACTTCATAGAGTTGTTGTGAAGATTAAATGGGATACCGTTTCAAAGGGCTCAATGAACATCTGTTAAATAGGAGTAATAATAGCCTTACCAGAAAGAGTTGTTGCTAGGATTCAATGAGCATGCATGTGTACGTGTGTGTGATATACATACATACATACATACATACATACATACATACATACGTACATATAAAATGTCAAAACAGTGCCTTGAACATGAATATATTAAGTGCTCAATAAATTCTGGCCTTTCTCATCAGTTGCCTCTTAGTCTAGTGCCCTTCCCTCCATGCTGCATAGCCTCTGTACCTCCAAGGCTGAGACAGGGTGGTCAGAAATCCCCTGCCCCACTCACTGTAGGCAAGATTGTGGTGGGGTCTGGCACCCAGGAGCTGGGGTCTCACCTTGGCTTCGTACCCATTCACCATCTCGGTCTTCTCACTGCGCCAGCCTAGGATGCCAGTCTTGTTCCTGGGAAAGCATAGTAGTCCACGTGAGGGGGCACCTCACCAGGCTGGCTCCAGGCTGGCTCCAGGCTATCAAGGCCATGCCCACTCACCTCTCAAAGGAGATGTTCTTGGTGTCAAGCTGTGTGGTGACGACGGGTGCAGTGAGCCGGCTCAGCACCTGCTCCTCGGTTGGCTGGGCAGCAGCCAGCAGCAGCTCGCGGTCCTGCCCGGCCAGCGCCAGAGTCTCCGTGTATACCACCCGGCGGTCATGGTCAATCTCCATGACCACAGCATTTGTATCTGCCAGCCACAGAATAGCACAGCGGGGTCAGGGGTGGCATGGAGCTGTCTCCAGCCTCCCGCCCTGCCCCACTTCCCGCCTTTCTGACCTTGGCCCCTGAAGACGAAACTACGGTTCCCTCGCTGCCACGTCATGTGGTCAAAGCCCAGGAGTGTGGTGTCTACCCGAAGGTTCTGGCCACTCTTCCACACTTTGTAGGTGTCACTAGGGCAGATCTTGGATACTAGGGGCACTAGGTGGAAGGAAAGGTCAGAAGTGGCTTCGATTTGCCTGGACCACCCAACATGGGCCACCTCAGGGCATGGGGGTCAGGGGTGTGTCCGAGAAAGGGTAAGGGAACTGGTGTGAGAAAAGCCCCTCCCCCAGTGACTCCCACACAAACATAGACTACAGTCACTCAGATATGAGCAATCTAGGGTCAGCGACAGGTGCGTCTCAGCTACCACCAAGTCCCTAGTATCTACCATTTGTTAATTTGTTCGTTCAATCTTTCATCCAACAAATATTAACGAATATTCCAATAAATATTTATTAAACATGAACTATGTGCCAGGCACTATTCTAGTCACTGGTGATTGCGACATTGAACAAGACAGGAACCCTGCCTTCTTGAAGCATGGTGACAAGTAACAAACAAATGAGCGAATCATTATAAAGTAAAGGAAATAATAACATACATACTGAGACAGTGTCTGAGACAGTGTCTGAGACAGTGTAGAAAGGCCTAGCTGAGGAGCAGGCATTGAGCTGAGGACTAAGAGAAGAGGAGCCACAGAAAGAGCTATGAAAAGAGTGCTCCAGGCAAGGGAGCAGCACGTACACAAGCCCTGAGGTGGGAGAGTGCCCAGAGGGGCCCCCATCAGCCCCTCTTACCCCAGCTAGTGAATTCCCATTTCATCTCCACGTAGAAGTCCTGGGCCTGGAGGACAATAAGGAGAGTGACTAGTCTTTGCCATAGACAGGGTTCAAGGCTAAGATGGGGAGACTGAGAGGCTGGCCCTCACCTTGCGCAGCTTCTCCAGGAGCATGGGGATGCCTGCCAAACGCTTCACCACCCTCTGGTAGTCCCGGTACCGCAGCACCAGCTGCACCAGCTCCAGGTCTCGGGTACTCACAGCTTCTTGAAGCACTGGGGGAGAGGGAGGAAATGTCACAAGGCAGGCGAGGATCTGATGCCGGGGAGATCCTGGCTGTGGGGCCGGAGTAAGCAGGGGTGCCTACCCGTCCAGCCGCTGCGATTCTCCCTGCCCACATCTGCACCGTGCGCCAGGAGTACTCGGGCACACTCAAGGTGCCCCAGCGTAGTGGCCAGGTGTAGAGGAGTCCGCCCACGGGGATCCAGCTGCTCGATGTCCACCTGGTGAAAGAGGTGAAGAGATAGCCTTGGTCACTTCTGAGGCAGCCCATCTGAGCCCAACAGCCTCCAAGCAGGTGGCAATCAACTGGCTGCCCTGCTTTGTCCATCTCACAAGGCAATGGAAAAAACAGACACAATGAGCTTGGGTCAGGTGAGCGAAGAGGGGCCTACAGGGCAAGTCAGGAAGTAACTCTGAGAAAGGGAGGGCCTTCCTTCTTTCCTGTCCACCTAGGTCCCCTGACTAGGTTCATTCCTCCGGTGTGCTGCCTGCGAAGAGTAAGCTTGGGGCTGAAGGGTGATCTAGAAAGGCTTCCGGTCAAGGAGGGCACCTGAGACAGGATCTATCCTAGGGGCCCAAGACCACGCCTTCAGGAAGGGCCAGCAATTTAGATCATTGACACTGAATGAAGGTTAGCAGACAATTGCAGTAATACATCAATAGGAATGAAAGAATATGTTCATCATACAACTTTGAACCCATGTCCTGTGCCTGTGGAATGCTATGTATTAACATTTTTATAAATCCTATTACTGTTTTGCAAATAGCATGATTACACTGTATGAGTTTCTGTTGGGTGATAAAAGCATATGTTTATTAAATATAAATATATAAATATATTTATGGAATCTAAGACTTCTAGTTAAATACAGTGAACTGATTGAATGCATGTAACTCCTCCTCTCCTTCCCAAAACTTGATTAAATGCCAGTAAAAGGCTTCTACTCCAACCATGATGAGATAACTAAATTACCCTTCAACTATGAATGGAGAAAACTATTGCCTCAAAATATACAAAATAATTGTTTTCAGATATTAAACAACAAGTAGTCCAAGGCTGTGATCCCTGAAATAAGAGAAACAAACAATATCCTCAGATTGCCTGGGTTTCTACCTGGAGGAATATTCAAGACTGAAATTCAAAGAGGAGAATCTCCAGCAGAACATGGTAGTCTCACTCAAGAGTTGAGGAAACAGAGACAATAGTTCAGGGAGACTGATGTAGCTAGAAGTTGCAGGGAAGAGTTCTAGGAAGGAATGAGCTATGCAACAAAATTGCTCCAGAAATCTTCATGGGGTCCCTTTGGGTCTTTGGTAAATACTAAACTTCATATGTGTAGAGTGAAACTCAACACAACCAGGCAGAAAAGGAGCAATAAGTTGATAAATTCTTAGAGCTCACCCAGGGCAAGGTGACGTTCAAGCTCCAACCTGCTACAGTGGAGAGTACTTGTTATTTACCCAGGGAGGGTATTCAATAGAGACCCAAGAAGGGTTATGCCTTAGTAGTAAGGCTAAACTATCTCTAGTGAAAAGGCTCACCTAGACCCAATCTAATAAAAATTTAAAATAAGCTGAAAAGGATTGAACTGATTTGCAAGTAACTTGGTCTGCCAGAATAAATCCTAACACTCTTTAAAGACAGACAATAAAATCCAGATGTGTAATATCACAACAGTGACCATGTCCAACATCCAGTTTAAAACTACTAGACATGCAAGGAAGAAGAAAAATATGATCCATAATTAGGAGAAAAATCAAGTAACAGAAACATATTCAGAAATAATAAAGATGATGAATGGCTTAATATGCTCAAGAGTTTAAAGGAAAACATGAACATAACATTTATGGGGAAAGAAATAGGAGGTAGCAAGTATAGTATCTGAAATGAAAAAACCACTGAGTGAAATTAACAGTAGATTAGACATTACAGAATTTTTAAAAATCAGTGAACTTGAAAACACAGCAATAGAACTATACAAACTGAAGCACAAAGGAGAAAAAAAAAATACTGGAAAACATGCAAAGAGCCTCAGCAATCTGTGAAATACTACAAGGCTCTACCGTAAGTATAATTGGAGTTCCAGAGGATAGGATAAGAAAATGGGGTAAATAAGGCAAATTTAAAGAAATAATAGCCAAAACTTTTCCAAATTTGTTTTTTTAAAAACCTACTGTAGTGGGTTGAATGGTGGTACCCCCATCAAATATATGTCTGTATCCTAAGCCCCAGAACCTATAAATGTGACCATATTCAGAAAAAGGTCTTTAGAGATGTAATAAAGTTAAGGATCTCAAAATGAAATTAGCCTGGATTATCCAGGTGGCCCCTAAATCCAATATCTGTCTTTATAAGACACAGAAAGGCAAAATACACAGAGAGGCAAAAGTCCATGTGGCAATGGAGGCAGAGACTGAAGTTATATAATCATAAGCTAAGGTATGTTTGGAGCCACCAGAAGCTTGAAGAGATAAAGAAAGATTCTCCCCTAGAGCTTTTGAAGGCAGTGACACCTTGAGTGTGGGCTTCCAACCTCCAAAATGATGAAAGAATAAATTTTTGTTGTTTTATCACACCCCGCCTGTGGTAATTTGTTACAACAACTAATACAGTGATATATCCACAGAACCAAGAAACTTAATGAAGTCCAGGCAAGACAAACATCAAGAAAACTACACCAAAACCCATCAAAATAAAATGCTGAAAACTAATAAAAAGATAAAAAGAAAATCTTAAAAGCATTTTAAGAAATGAGACACGCTATGTACAGAAGAACAAATATAGGATATACTATACACTTATCATCAGAAACCATGCAAGCTAGAAGACGATAGAATGACATCTTTAAAGTGCTGGGGGAAAAATGTCAAACTAGAATTTTATATCCTGTGAAAAGTATCCTTCAAAAATAACGGGCACATAAAAGAGTTTTGTGAACAAACAAAAGCTAAGAGAATTTATCACCAGAAGATGTTCAGGAAATGTTTAAGAAGTTATTCAGGTAGAAGAGAAATTATACCAGATGAAAACTTAGATCTATACAAAGAGTGCCCCAAACAAATAAATTTGTGAGTAAGTATAAGAATGTCAATAAAATATTTAAAACTTACAAGAATAAAGAGATGTCAACAGATGAGAAATTTCAGCACATCTTTAGAACACAGAAAGTGGCTGGGGCATCATTGACTTAGAGCAGTAGAGGGCACTCACAGGCACTCACAGAGGGGAACCCCAGTGAATAGCAGTGAATAATAGCAGCAAGCCAGATCACCCCCTAGCACCCTTGAAAGGTACAGAACATGCAGGCAATGGCAACACTGGAGATGAGAGTGAGATTCAGAGCTGAATACAGAGCACTGGTTAAAATTCAGAACCCCTGTCCCCACTATCCAATCTTGTAAAGCTGGGAGATGCTCCTCTTCCTCTCCATAGGATGCCAGGGGTTTATTCTCTGTAGAAATTGAGCTTGAGATGCACTGGACTCAGGGACATTGGCCTGAGGATGAGATCATGGGGCTGAAAACAGGTGAGCAGTGAAAACCCAGTCTCTCCCCTGCCTTTGGTCCTGACCCACTGGCAGCCAGACTACACACCACTGCTCCATCCTACCCCTAGCAGGAGATTGGTGAATTCTTCCTTGGAGAAACTAGAGGCACCAAAGACCTCTGGTTACAGACGTTGGAGAATCCTGCAGTAAGCAAGCAGGCCAGCTTGCCACCCAGTTATCTGACAGTAGCACCATGCATCAGTGAGCTCCACAGTCCCATTCTTAAATATGCCCCAATAGCCATGGGTAACTGGACATTTGAGGAAAGCCACCAACATGAAAGGAAACAAAACACGAACGTGGATGCTAAAAACCCAGAGGAAACACTGTCATGCAGGAAACAGAAGAGAACATTTTTGGAGGAAAACAGCAATTTACATCCTCAGAAAAATATGAAAAGATAATTGTATTCATGAGACAGAGTAGGACATCCTGACCTTCCATGACTTCTCCTCCCCTTGCTTTCTTCATTCCCGCTACTCCTGGACAGCTGCACTTGCCCCAGTTCTACCATCACAGAAAACAATACCTCAATTCACTCCCTTTTCAGGTAAAAAAAAAAAAATAGAGAGAGAAACAACTTTGAAACTGTGTTTATCTCTTCCTTTTTTCTCACCTTCCATATCTAATCCATCAGCAAAACCTGACCTTATAGGCTCTACCTTCAAAACAGATCCAGAGTCTTCTCAGTTTCACCGCCTCGCTTCCGTCCTGTTGTAAGCACCCTCTCTCTTACCTGGTGGCCTAGCTGCCTCCTCGCTGACCTCTTCACTCCTTATCTGGTTCCTCAGGTCTATTCTCTGCATGGCCCATCACAGCTTCTGCGATCCTTTGAAATGGTCTTCAGGCTCTGACACCCTTTAGCTTAAAACCTTCCCACGGCTTCTCATACAACAGCCCTGGACATCTCCTTGAACTCATGTGTTCTCCCACCTCTCCTCCAAAGTGCACCCCTGCACACCAGCCTTCCCGGCAACCATCTTCTCCTGAATACCCTAGATAGCCGCAAAGCTTTCTCCCTCACTTCACTCAGGTCACCACTCAAATGTCTCAAATGTCACCTCCTAAGAAAGGCCTGCCTTGACAACCCATCTTAAATGACAAGTGCTATTTATCAATTGCCCCTTATCCTACTTCAGTTCTCTTCCGACATTAAATTGCTTGTTTGTTTTTTCCTTGTCTCCCTCACCTAGACTGTAAGCCCCACAAGGGGAGGGTCCCTCTCTGTTTCGTTCAATGCTATATCCCCTGTCCCTAGACAGTACTTGGCACATAACTTGTGCTTAATAAATATTTGTTAAACAAATGTATAGATGACTATATTTAAGGGGCAATGGGGAGAGGCAATAAAGTATAAAATTGATAAGCCAACAAATAGTCGTAGAAGTATATTGTTTATAATTATGGAGGTCAATAACAGAACAGCCTAAAAAGTTCAAAGTGATCACCTCTGGGGAATGAGATAGAGAGGTGGGGAGAGGTGGAGTGAGGACGGCTGCTTTTCATTGTAAGCCTTCTAGCAAGAGTTAAATATTTTAAAACACGAGTATGAACTCCTTTATCAAAAAGAAAGCATTTTAAATAATTTATATAATTTTTATAATCCTGTGTTCGCATGTCTTCATTTTTAAATATTCCAGGAGCTTCAAACCAAACTGTGCCTGGCCCCTGTGGCTGAGATATGAGCGGCCCTCCTGCTGCTCCTCCAGGCCAGCTCCCCGCAGAGGGAGGCGCTATTTCCAATTTGCCTGTAATGGGTTGGGCTGGGCTCCTCAGTCCCGACCTGGGTGGGGTCCTGAGCCAGGGGGTGGGAGTGGTGAAGGACCTACAGTTTCTGAGCTGGCTGGGCAGTTAGTAGGAGGCCTTCCCATGGGGTTGCAGCTGAGCTATCCATGCCTCCCACTGGCCCTGCCCCACATGGTCTGCTGCTGCTGCTGCTAATAAGGCCCCAGGGAGCTGGCAGGGCACCCTGCCTGGCCCCAGGGCTCCAGATGCTGCCTGTCTCCCACCTCCTCAGGTACCTCAGCTCCAGGCTCCAGAGAGAGACTGGCACTGCCTGTGAGACAGAGGTGCCCCTCCGGCCCCCACTCCTCAGAGGCTCTCCCCACTACCCTCCTCAGAGTCCCTAAGGCACCACTGGGTTATGCAGGATGCATGTTCCAGGGCCAACATGCGTCCTGCATAACCCAGCCAAGCCCCAAAGAAGCTCCCCTGACCTGTCCAAAGCAGGGCCTGCAATAGAAGTGGCACCGTGCCCTGGGCCCAGGTGGGAGAATTCATTAATTTCCTCAGCAAAGGCCTGCAGCTATTTAATTGCTGGAATTAAGAGGTTTCCCATGAAACCTAACACCCAGCCCTTCCCACCAAGAGAATGGAAACTGCACCCCAGCAGGCCTCAGCTGGAGTCAAAAGCAGGGTTCTTTCCTGCTTAGGAGCCAGGGCTCCTTGGACAGACAGCCCCGCTGCTTTCATTCAAGCACACACCTGCGCACGCTCACAGCATGTGTGTACTGTTACCATAAGAATATACACTCATACTCCTGCCTCCACACTCACAGTACATGTGCACTGGAGGTATGCAAGCACGTTCGTGCCCAGCTGCCCTCTGGCTCTGCAGGTGTCTACTCATGTATAACACACGTTTGTTACCAGCATATTTGCACATATACACCCTTTGCACCCACATGCACTAGCAGGGTATTTTTCAAACTTGTTTAGCATTAGCAGAATCCCTTTGCTAGGTGCAATCTTGCAAGGACACACCAAATTTATAGACTAAACACAGGTGCTGGGGAAGAAGGGTGAGGGGCTCAGAGTGTGGGGCCTTGCCTGCTCAGCCTTTCTCTCCTTTCCCTGCCCCGTTTCTTATCCAGCCCCAGGAAGGACAGACAGATAGTTGGGTGTAGTTATTGCTTCTAAACTCTCCCGGTTGACCATGAGGTGTAGGGACAGGTATGCCTGAGTCGCTCAAGAGGGAGGGAGGCAGGATGCTTCCTTGAGCTAAGTTGAGCAGGTAGGGGTAGTACCTGCTAACTCTCCCTCTACCCTGCCCCCTCCATTCTGTCCCACACAGCCCCTCCCCTCATCCCAGACACATTGATTTTTGGTTTCCGGGGTTTGTGGCTCCTTCCCCTGAGCTTCCCAACTCACCAGCTGTGGTGATGGCCCACAACCGGAACTGTCCACTTTAAGGGGAGAGGGGATCACAGATGCTCTTGGCCAGCACAGATACCTTGAATGGGGCAGCCTCTGCCTAAGCATCCAGGGGCCCCACAATCCTATTTCTCCTGCCTCTAGGTCAGAAGGATGAACTGGAGAAAGAAGAAAGAAAGACCATGGTGGAAGCAGCCCCAGGAAGAAAGAAAATGTTCCCTTGGGACCACATCTGACCCCCCCACCCCGCTCTTCTCCGCCCTCCCACAGGGAGCTATGCAATCTAAACTCTACCTCCCATCCCAGGGAATACCAGGCACTGGGGACTCCAGAACCAACCTCGGGGCCTTGCCAGCCAAGGGGGAACTGGTACATCCCGTGGCCTACAACCTCGTCCCCTTCCCAACCTGGCAGGGCATGTGAATAGCAGGAAGCAGGGCACCCAGCAATTATTATACTGCTGGGTGCTAGCTAAGGGTGGTCACGGACCCTTCTCTTCACTAAAACAAAAACAAAAATGCCCACCGAGCACCTCCCATCTCCCTGCTACTCCCTGCTTCCAGCCCCCAAATGAGCTGGAGGAAGGGTGTGGCTGAGCAAAGCTCATGAACCTGCTCTGAAGCCTCATGCCATGCCCCTCCTCAGGGAGCCAGCATTGCCACGCCTGCCCAGAGGAGGGCCTCTGCGGGGCTTTCTTGGAGTAAAGAATAGGCAGCTACACCAAGTGAAGATAGGGAAACCCAGCTGCTTGCTGTGTGCTAGAGGAAAGCTGGCTGTTTTCTGTGATAGTTGGTGCCAGGAGAACCAGAAGTTGGGGACCCCCAGCTGGAATGCCAGGGGTCTGTGGAGGTTTCATTATGATGTTAGGTGGCTTCCCGCAGTCCCATCCCCTGCAGGAAATGGCTGGATTGGGCACCCTCAGCTCTCCCTGGGAACCTGATGCCCTGGGGACTGAGCAATGCACACTTGGATCCAAGTATCATTCTGGGTCAGTCTCGGAGCTAAGATACAGCCAGGAGCCTCTCTCCCGCCCAGACTGATTGGCACTCCCCTTATTGGCATCTCCAGAGTGAAGGAGATGACTGGTCTGATTCCTTTGTGGTTGAACAAGGGTTAACCTCAACCAGTGCCCTATATTCCCCTTGGCCTGGATAAGGGCAGGTGGTATCCATTTCAAGAAGACACGAACTCACCAGGGTGGAGGGGGTGGGGATGGAATGAATCTGATGCCTGGTTTCCGTGACAGCCCAAAGAGAAAAGAAGAGGAACACACTCAGCAGCCCTAAACAACCCTTAACTGCAGCGGGTCAGTGCTCCCCACCTCAACCTCACCCCAGCAAGAGGGCTGCTGACCTGAGTGAGGACTATCAATCAGAGGCTTGGGTGAAAGACTTTTCTTCTAGAGCATTTTGCTTCTCTCCAAGCTGCAAGAAAAAGACCACCCTCCCCTCCAACAAAGGAGTGCAGACTGAGGCATTCTGGAGATTCGGCCTCTAGCCCTCTGCCCCACAATCATTCAGCCCACCATCCTTCAACCATCCAATCAAGAAGTTCCTTTCAGATCAGACTTAAATCCCTCCAGCTGTAACCTCTATCAGAGGCTTGTCTTCTTTTGCCTTCAGGGGAGGAAAGCAGAGAATGGCCAGAAGAGACAGGGCTGTCTGTGTTTCAGCACCCTGCACCTCAGACTGTACTTCCCTGATCACAATTGCATCACCAGAACGAGGTCTCCTTGAGGGCAGGGGCTGTTCGTCTTTGTTCCCCAGGACCTACTACTTTGACTTCACTTCCTTCACCAGGCTTCTGTGGCTGAAAACTACTTCCTTGATGATGGACAGAGACATGAGCTGAGGGGCAACATGGAACATCCCTGTGTAAGCAGAGGTATAATGGAAGTGGACATTTCAACCAGCCTAAAGGTTTGGACCTAAAGGTCATTCCAACATTTCCTGGGACTGTTATGTAGAGCCGAATGCTATGCTGGCCTGAGGGCTCAGTAGTGGACTTCAGGGACACATTCTGACCCTCACCTCACTTGCTGTATAGTGATATCCTGCTCTCTGCCTCATTCTTCCCTTGGGAAGCAGATGGCTGCTCAGACTGAAATTCCTGTGACTCGGGAAGTGGCCCTCAAAAGGCATATTCCCAAAAGGGACAACTCCTGAACAAACTGCTCCCAGCCCATGGCCCCGAGGTCTCAGACCCAGGCCAAGTCTGCAGGCCTCAAGGTGAGACAACCCAGAGCAGGCTGAGCCAGTCTCTGGGTCCTGTCTCTCCACCCTGGAGAGTCATCGATGCCACGAGTGCCTACTTGTGGCCTGGAGGCCAAGGACAGAGTTGGGAAGTACCTGTGACCTGTGCCAGCCTTGATCCTGAAGAATGGTCAGGAGACCTCACCTTACTCCATCTTCTTGGAGGCCACCGTCCAGCCAAAGCTGGCTGACCCATTTGTTCTCACTAACTAGCAGGAACCAGAGCCCGCTGTGTGTGAAGAACCTCAAATCTTTCTTGTGGCCAGTGACCCCCAGCTTCCTCAGAGCCTAGAAGCCAGGACCCAGCACCAGAGGGCAGGAGAGCGCCTTTCAGCACCTGGACAAGGCCCTCAGGGCTTCCCCAGGAGGATCTCTCTCCACTCCCCATTCCGGAGCCCGCTCTGGGGTCTCAGGAATCCAGGGGCTCTGCCCAGTCTGAGTAAACAGACTCTTATGGTGAGAACAGAGGGCACTGGGTGGGGCTGGGATGCCTGGGAATGTTACACAGCCTATTCTCTGATCCTTGACTTGTGAACCACCCCCTCACCCCCCACGCAGGCCTTTCCCACCTCCACACACTCACGCGGGAGGTGTCGCTGCTCAGCTGAGTGGGGCCGATTCTCCCACTACAAGGAACACAGACCTAGCCGGCAGCCCCTCCCCGCAGCCCTCACTGCCCCAGGGGAGGAGAGGCACAGTGTCCCGTACCCCAATCTTAGAGGGTCCGGGACACATGCGGGTAGCCTGTCCCGGCCAGAGGGGAGCGGGCGGGGCCCGTCCCCATCACCCTCTCCCGGTCCACAAGCACAAAACCCGCGGTTCGAACAAAGAAGCTCCGCAAACTAGCCGGGGAGGCGGGACAGCCCGCGCCGCGCCCTCTCCCCACGCCCCGCGGGAGGGTCCCCGCGGCGCCCCAACAGCGCTCTTACCTGGCCGGCGCAGACCTCCTTCTCCAGCTCGCGGTGGCGGTTGTGCCACACGAGGAAGTGCAGCGGATACTTGCCCTCGGGCCCCTTCCTGGCGGAGGCGTTGGCGGGTATCATCGCCCGCTCCTCATGCCGGGGCCGCGGCGCCCGGCCCGGGAGGAGGCTCGGCGCC
>NW_006443570.1:20475383-20478774 GCF_000325575.1 Pteropus alecto | reverse complement strand
CAGCAGCGGGTGCTGGGGCGCACCGGGCTCTGGCCTCGGGGACGCCGCCGCCGCCGCCGCCGCAGGGACGCGCGCCCGCAGACCCCGGCTCTGTGGAGCCGCATAGCCCGGCCCTCAACCGGAGCGGCGGGCGAGGGGTGCGGAGATGCGGGAGAGAGAGGAGGGGGACCTGGGTGCCCGGGACTGAGCTTGTCACAGGTCGGCCCCGCGGCATCATGGGGCTTGTAGTCCACCTGCTAAAACTGGGGGTGGCAGGTGGCAGAAGAGGATCCTGTGCTGTCCCCCTCACCTCATGAAAGCGTAGAGAGGGAGTCAGGCCTGGCCGAAATGAAGGCATCATCCTGATGGCAAGTGGGCTGGAGCGCAACCTCACCCGCTGGCAGTTCGCCTTTTGCTGAGGATGAAGGGGGCTACAGGCCTTGCTTCAGCATTGCGGGAGCGCGGGAAGGTGTGGCCTTCAGGATTGAGTTTGGGCCCCAGTGGAACGTGAGGAGGGATCTAGATTCCCAAAAAAGAGTGACTGATCAGGGACTCCTGAGAATGGTGGGGGGCATTAGTACCAGGGGTCACTGGAGCAAACAGGGGTCTGGCACTTGAATTATTATATAGGAGTCTTCCCTGCCCTCTTATGAAACTAAACTCCATCTTCTGCACTTGACATTGGAAAAAGAATGTCCACTAAAGCTGGGAAGACAGTGCCCCTCCCCCGTACACTGTCCTCTGAAAGGTCCAGAGTGGGGCTGGACTGAGAAAGCAGCAGGTGGCAGCTCCCCACCTCGACCCTGTGTGGTCCCTTCAGGAGAGGAAATGACTGATTCCAGAGATTGTCTCCTTTCTGAATAACCCCAGGGCAGAGACGTTCTTCCAGGTAGATCTCTGCAGACGCTGTAGTAAAAATGGATTTGGCCCCTGTGGCCGCCTATTGCAAGGGTGGGAGGACCTAGAGGCTTAGCCCAGTCCCTGGAGGGAGGAAAGACTGGGATGTTAAAGACACCTGAGTTCTAAATCCTCCTTACTAATTGCCTAACCTTAATTGAAATAAATTGCTTAAATTTTTTGGTTTCTCAGACCACTCACCTTTAAAATAAAACTGGATACTACCTCCTGGGTTGAGCTAAGGAAAGTATCTGCCCTGGAAACGATGCATCCCTTCCCTAACCAGGCGGACTGAGACAGGTTGTGGGGACTAGACATAGTGCCTTTTTGAGCCCACCTTAGAACAAGACAGGAATAAGGAATTCCACACCAGCCCTAACTTAGAAAAATCCAAGAAGTGTTTATGTGGGAGGTGCTAGCAAAAGCTTGCAAACTCTTTACGCCTCTCTCAGGTTTCTTTGTGTGGTCTTCTCTCCTTCCTCCTCCACACCCGGCAGTGCCAGGTCCCGGCGGCGAAGGATGAGGGAGAAGTAGATGGATGGCCTCGCCCCTTTCTCCAGCCGGGGATGAGACAGCCGGCGTGCGTCTCTGGCAGACGAGGACCGCTGCCCACCTCTACCACGAGGGGTCAGCAGAGTGTCGTGGCTGCAGCCAGAGTTGGGGAGGGGGCTGGAGCTAGGGAAGGACGACTAGGAGTGGCCGGGAGAATGCCTGTACGTTTCCTTATTAAATTGTTTTTAGAACCTTGTGTGTGATTTCTCTTTAACTGTCCTGCTTCCTGAGGTGACGATATCTCCAAAGAGAAATCCTGAAATCCTTTTATCCCTAGCCCCAAGCCCAGAAGCTCGGCCGTGGCAGGGCTGGGGGCTTCCGGAACAAAGTTGGGAGTAGATCCGTGCCTGGGCCAACCAGGAGATGAGGCGCGGGGCGGGGGCGGGGGAGGGGGAGGATGTTAGAAAAAGGGTGAATCATCTTTTTTTCCCCTGAAAAGTCTTGGAGTTCAAGGAAACGGGGAGCTCAGCCTGGATTGCGGGTCCTAGTCCCTGGGCAGCCCGCTCTCTTTTTGCCAGGCGGCCCACACACAGGCTCTAAACCCAGGCTGCTTTTCCTCCGGCCTGTGAGCTCCAGCTGCCACGTGCTCGAGACGCGCCTACACAGCAGAGAAACAAAGACAGCCAAGCGATGGGGCTGCCAGCGGAGGCCTCGACATTTAATAAATGAAATTCCATAGCTGGGGGTCGATCGGGTGAAGGCGCGGCCACCGCTGGTGGGCTGTGCGCCAGGTAAGGGCGGCCACTCCTCCCGTTGCCGAGACTAGGGCCACCAAGCCCATGGACTGACTCCTCAGTGTGGGTGCAGCACCGGGCGGCAGGTGTCCCACCCCCCTACCCCCACCCCGCGAGGTATCCTTGCATAAGCCCCGCCAGCCTGCGGCTGGCTGTGGGGGGAGGGGAAGCCTACAAGATTTTTTTAAAGGTGTGATTATAAATATATCCTGTGGATCGCGATTTCAAACAAACTTGTCAATCTGGGCTGCAGCGAAAAGTGATGGAGGCAGCTCTGCATGTATTTCGGGTGATGTGACTCATGAACATTACTTGTCTCCCCCAGGGAAGCAGCCTGTCCACCCACAAGTCAGTGCTGCTCTGGCACCGCTGGGATGAAATCGACCAACTCCGGCACCCCTGCCGAAGGACTCCTCCTACCCCCTACTCCTGTTATTAACCAGGATTCCCTGCTTGAGAACTCAATCCTGTCACCACTGACGGACCTCCAGGCCTGGTTCTGGACACCCCTGCCTCCTCCCGACAGGCAGAGTGTTCTGGCCTTTTGTTGCAGCAGGGATGGGGGCTGGGTGCACGCGGGGCACACGTGTATAGGGGAGCATGCTCAGTGTCGGGGTGCACCCACGTGTGGCCCGCGCCTCTGCTCTCTGTCCCCCCACCCACCCCTGCTAAAGCTCTGTGAAGTCCAGGAAGGAAGGCTGCCACACACACAAAAATAGTCCTTGTATGTTATATGCACACTCTGGTGGCCCAGAAACACAGTGGATGTATACAAGACAGATGACAAGTAGATATTACTACACACAGGGACAGTGGTCACTCCTCCGGAGGTCTTCAAAAACCGCCCAAATTATTTTCTCTCTAGATGGAAGCACTGAGGAACGTTAGAATGTATTCTGAGCCCAGAGGTAGGGCATGACCTCTCTGGCACCTGGGCGTCCATGTTGTTGGCGGTGTGCATAGTCAGCAAGGGTGTGATCACACACACACCTGAACACACAGATGTGAACACATGCAGGACCAGGACGCATACCTCACCCCAACCAGAGATAGGAGGATACCCCAAACCACAGCCCTTTGATGAGGAGGGGGCCTGGGCCTCCAGCTCCTCATTCTCTTCTCTGATACCGAGGGGGCCTGTCTCAGGGCCCGAGCCCCCCGGCCACCCTGCCATCTCGAAAGTGAAGGGGATAGGGCTGAGAGGGTGACTTACACTGCCCCCGGCCAGG
>NW_006443570.1:20472165-20472617 GCF_000325575.1 Pteropus alecto | reverse complement strand
ACACAGATGGGAACACATGCAGGACCAGGGCGCATACCTCACCCCAACCAGAGATAGGAGGATACCCCAAACCACAGCCCTTTGATGAGGAGGGGGCCTGGGCCTCCAGCTCCTCATTCTCTTCTCTGATACCGAGGGGCCCTGTCTCAGGGCCCGAGCCCCCCGGCCACCCTGCCATCTCGAAAGTGAAGGGGATAGGGCTGAGAGGGTGACTTACACTGCCTCCCGGCCAGGGGAGCGCCAAAGCTGGGGCCAGGGCCCGCAGGTGACGCTGCCCACTCGGGCCTGGCAGCGGCCGCGATCCCTTTAACCGCTCCCGCCCTCTCCCGCCCGCGCTCCCGGCTTCCTTTCTCAGGGAGGAGCGGCGGGCGGGGCTGGTCGGCGGGGCGGGTGTGCGGGCTGCCCCTCCCCCGGTGGGCAGGGCCTGCGCCGCTTCCTGCGGGAGCTGTCGG
>NW_006443570.1:20452629-20471700 GCF_000325575.1 Pteropus alecto | reverse complement strand
CTGCCTCCGGCCCCCGCCCAGGCCACTGCGGAGCTGCGTCCTTGGCGAGAGGGCTGGCCTGGGGGGCCCCATTCCCCCGCGTCCGCCGACAAGCGAGGAAGGACATTCCCGGCGCCGCCTCCCACCCCTCAGTCTGAGGGAGGCGGGCAGCTAGCTGCTCCCCCCGCCGCTCCCTCCCCCCATCTCAGTATCCAAACGGAAGCGCCAGCCTGGGGTGGCAGGAGGGCTGTGGCGGAGGACGGCAGGGTTTAGGAGATGGGGGCGAATGTGGTTTTGTGTCATCTCAGTGCCACCCCCGCGTCTTGCACCTGCTACTCGCATGGTCTGCTGGCCCGCTGGGGTGGCAGAGGGCAAGGGATAGAGACCTGGGCAGATGGGCGGGGTGGAGGTGGGGGTGGGCTTGGATACTATTTCCTCGGGAGCAGATGAGGGGGTAGCTACTCCTAGAAGTCCCTGCCCCTGGCTTCCAAGGCTGAGATTCCTTGCACGGCCTGGTGTTCAAGGCCAGTACAAAACTGGGCATCTTACCCCGAGGCATCCCCAGGCCGCCTAGTGACTAGAAGCAACTAGACCCGGCTTTTCCTGTGCCCCAGTAAGGCCTGCTTGGGAAGGTGGGCTTGGCATTGCCCCAACTTAGTACAAACCCCTCCTCCCCTAGCCCAGTCTGGCCAGAAAATTGGTTGGGAGTAGTGCTGAGGGGTGGGTGCCTTGATTCCCCAGGTCCCGCTGGTTTCCTGGACTGCCTTCTTGTATTTACTCTGGTGTTTCCCTTCTTCCGAGCAAAGTCAGGTCCAGGCTGATGTGAAACCTCCTGACCTGCTGAGGAAGTGAGGAGCAGTGACCCAAGAGGCTGCTCCCTTCTGTTGTGGGAGGACACTGCCAGTGATGGGACTCAGCAGCTGGCCTGGGGAAGGAAGCCCTGGCCTTTTTCCATCCCCTCTTTAGAAAGGGAGCTATCTTCCTGGGAGACCTCTGGGCAGGCTCAGGGGGTCAGTGAGCTCAAGGGGGACTATGGGCACACTAAGTGTGAGAGTGTGGGGTGCTGTTTTATGGGGCCATAACTTCCAGCCATCCTTTGGACCCCAACAGTTTGAGATTCGCAGATGCTCTGGTGGTTCTGATGGCTCCAAGGCTAGAGCGTTTGGGAATTGTAGATGCCTGGCAGAGGCATGGTACACTGTGAGTAGTTATGACCCTGAGTCCTCCTGTCAGGGCATGCCATGATCTAGAGGGCTCTGAAGAAGCTCTCAGGGGGGTATGTGTCCTTAACCCTAATTAACTGAAAACTATGATCTCCTTGCTCTAAGCATGGGCAGGTCTGGGGATGGAGGGACTAAGAGGAGAGCTTGGCTTCTATATGTTTGTCCCAAGCTGTTCTGCACCTCTGCTGGGTGGGTGTAGCATATTAGGGAGAGCAACTAGGGCTGGTAGGGGGCTGCTTATCATACAACACTGGATTTTAGTGTTGCCTTTGTTTCCTTCTTACTCTCCAACCCATGGTAAGACTTTCCTCACTCTGGGCCTCAGTTTTCTCAACTATAAGGCAAAGAAGTTGGAGTAGAAATGATTTTTGAGGACCGTTCCATCTCTAAATCTGTGGTCCAGATCCTGGGCTTAAGGGACATAAGACAGCATCAGCAAGGCAGTTGTCCTTTCTTCAGTGGTTTGGCTGAAATCTCTGGATGCTCAGTGGACTTGGGGAGGAGTGGTATGTAGCTGGTGTGCTGGACTTTCTAGCTCCTATCCCCAGTCCTTGTCCCACAGAGGCATTTGTGTCCTGGGTACCTCCTTTTCCCCTGATCCAGGATATAGGTCAGGAAGAGGCAGATGATGAGAAGGTGAGGATGAGGAGGTGGGCAGGGTACTTACCCCTCATTCCACCCCAGCACCTAGCATGGTGTCTGGTGTATAGTAGGCACTCATCAAATGTTTGGATGCTTGTCAGGACCCCTGCTGGATATTTGGAGCTATCCCATATCTCACCATATGATGCATGGAGTAGCATTCTCAGTCTGGGAACTGTAGCAGCCCAGGTAACCAGCAGTCTGGGCTTGAAGGCAACCAACATCCTGAAGCCCAGATCCAGAGCCACCCCCCTGGTGTGCGCCTCCTACCTAGAGTGCTAGACGTCTCTCATTGTGATAGGAACCCTACAGTCCCAGCCCTAGGAATGAGGTTGTGGCTTTTTTGTAGTTGGTTAATTTTGGGGGTCACGGAGGTGAAAGGTGAGATGCACTCAGACGCCCAAGGCCCCTATACTCCTCCTGCTCCCAGGCCTGATCACTACAAAGATGGATGGACGGATAAGTGCATGTTGTGAGGCAGCTAGACATGGCATGGCTGCTATGGCAGCTTTTGCCACCTCTTTAGGCATCATCTGTGTCCCTTTCTGCCTTGGGAGGCCAAGAGAGGGGCAGGAGTTAGGCAACCTGGAGAATGTGTATTCCCCCCTTCCTTCCCCTCCACTTAACCCTGTCACACAGTCCTGGCCTTGCTTTTAAGGGCCTACTCCTCCTCCGTGGGCCTCCAGGTCATCCTTTCCATGTTGGCAGCCCTAGGCACAGGAGTAAAGATCTATAAGCGCCTTGGATGAGCAAGTCTTGCCATTTGGGAACCTACAGGCTCATTTGCCTCTTCATAATGTAGATTGTCGTGGAGTGGGGTCAGGGTTGGGTTTTTTTTCTCTTTTATTGAGATATAACATGTATGGCAAAATACCTGTACTTTACTATTTAGCCTGATGAGTTTTTACATGTGTGTATAGTTGTGTATAACCACAATTCCAGTCGAGAGGTAGAGCATTTCCATCACTCTGCAGGGTTTTCTTATGCCCGCTTCCAGTCAGTGCCCCCCACAAAGGTAACCACCATTCTGACCTGTATCCCTATGAATTACTCTTGCTTGCTTTCAAGATGGTGGGCTTCTTGCTTTTCCCTAGTGAGGATCTGATCCCTAGCTCAGGAGAGACTAGTTTTTATAGCAGACCTATTGACCCCAGAGGCCACTTATGGCTTTAAGTGGTGACATGAATTTACCTTAGTAGAGGCCTCCATGGGGTTGGCACTGGTTAACATTATCCCAGGACCCGTCCTGCCACTTGCCTACACATTCCAGACCCCCACCCTGACTGGAGGCAGAAGTCTAGGAGGAGGGTTGGCAGGATACTGAGAAGGTCACCACATCCCCTAGCCCTGTGTTCCCTGTCTCTTCTCCAAAATTGGTCCAGGGAGCCTCTTTGGGACAAGGGTTCTGGGTCCCTTTAACCTTAAACTCCAATAGCCATTTGACTTTTCAGAAACCCTTCCTGGCCTTTCTGCTTAGGACCTGGCCTAGGTGGGGCTTAGGGCTCCTGCTTGGTTATGCCCCTTGGGCATAAGGAGTAGGTAGTAGGTTAGAGTGGGCTTCTCATCTGTGTCATCCAGAACTGAGCTGGCACCAGTGCTCCCCAGACTAGGATAGTGTCCCTTGCCCAACCTTTGTATTTCAGGCCATGTGGAGGAGAGGGAGGACCCTTCCCCCAGCCTATGAGAGTGCAGAGCAAAGCTGTGGACCACATTCTCTGGGTCTTGGTCTCTTGGTCACTGCTATACTCAGGGGTTTGCTATATCTGGTCTGGCCCTGGATATCTTGCCAGTCTTCCTAGGCCTGGCTTCTCTGGTAGGGCCACAGGCCTAGGGTGGGGGTGGAGGCCTCAGGGCAGCCCATTTATGATCCTGGTCTGGGCGGCTCCCCACTTACAGGAAACCCCACCATTTCAACAAGAGGAATTTAGGCTGCGTCATTTCCAGCTTCCTGCCTGGGCTGCCGGAGGTGGCTGGAGGGCAGACCCCTGACCCAGTAGTGTTTGGGAGTGGGGGGAGGGAGCTTTCCATGCCTGGGGTGCCTTACTGCATGGTTAAAGCCAATACTATATATAGTGTGCTTTAGGGCTCCCCCTCTTGGCACAGATGTTGGGTCCCTTTTTCTTGGGCCCCAGGAATCAGCGCCCCAGGAAGGTGTGTGGCGAACACCATGTGTATCCCTCTGTTGCCCTGTTTTGGGGACTCCTTAAAGAAGCCCTGACTCGAAGAGCTGAGCTCCCTCTTTTACTTCTTCTTTCCATGCCATGAGGGGATACTTGCTATGCTGCACCCTGACTCAGAGTCTCCTCACAATTCTCCTGGGAACTTTGATGGAAGTCCTTGCGGAGAAGGGTCTAAGAATCATCTTCTGGTTGGAAAGAATCTTGTTACCCCTGAGCACTAGGGGCCAGGCAGAGAGCCAACACCCTCCTCCCCCAGGACAGGCGGGGGCCTGGGCAGAGCACAGTGTCCTGAGAGAGAGGCTCCCTGCCCCCACTCTCCAGTGGCACACAATGGCTGCTTTCTCCCCCATGACCTTTTCGAAGTCTGAGCTGTATACAGCTGTCTCTTCTCCCTCTCCCAAGGGGTCTGGGATGGGTGGCATCTCCTCTGCTCTTGAAAAGGACTGCAGGGGCTCCCACCCTGATCCGACCTCCCTTTCTTATTTCCAAAGTTCACTTCTCCCCAGGGAGTAGAGAGTGGCTCCCAGAGCCCTTGCCCACTGGGAGCTGCCCGCTTCATAGCAGAGGCAGAGGGACAACAGAGTTATGGACATGGCATAGTCTCTGGTATCTAAGTGCCTGGGTCCACACCCCAGTGTTCTCACTCATTAGCTGTGTGACCTTGAGCAAGTGCTCTAACCTTTCTTGAGCCACTGTCTCCTTGTTGGTAAAGCAGAGATAGAGCATTCCTTACCTTGCCTGACAATTATAAGAGGCATCATACATAGAACACCCAGTTGTACACAGTGGGTGCTCAATCAGTGTTAGCTCCTTTGCTCTCTCCAGCCCCCTTAAGAGGGGCTCCAGCTCTTTCCATCAGTGATGGTGACAGAAGGCTTAGGCATGAAAATGCCTCTTGCCTGCCAGGACAAGGGCAGAGTCAGGAACCCGTGGAGGGGTGTGGTGGGCCAGGCGGGTGGGCTGGTGGCACCCGCCTAGGGATATGGTATGTAAGCATCAGGGTTGCATCCCCTAGGGAATTCCTGCCTCCCTGGGGGGAGGGCTAGGGGAGCAGTCTTGTTCCCTGGGGAAAGGCTGTGGGACTGGTAATGGTGGCTGTAGGATAGGAAACTGACCACTGAGTAGGCCCTGGGGACCACACCTTCTCAGAGGGGAAAAGATATGTAGGAAAGGACTTGGCTCAGTCGGTCACCAGCTTTGAGCCTTTGGGGAAATCCCTCCCACGGCCTTAGCTCAGCTTCCTCATCAGTAACCTGTGCCTACTGGGTGAGTGAATGTGTGTGGAATACTAAGTGCAGTGCTGGCCCAGAGCGGGTGCTCAGAGGGTCTCGCCTGAGTCTGGCTATGGCTCATCCTTGCTCCCAACCCTGCAGACCCTGGCTGGGCCTCCATCAGCAGGGGTGTGCTGGTGTGTGACGAGTGCTGCAGCGTGCACCGGAGCTTGGGACGCCACATCTCCATTGTCAAGCACCTTCGACACAGCGCCTGGCCTCCCACACTGTTGCAGGTATGGAGCGTGACCAGGCGGTTCCTCCCCCACAGAGTGTGCTGAGCACAGGCACACTTTCCTCACACCCACATATACACCTATCTGGATTCTGCAGCTCCCAGGGGGCAGCACCCACCTGGGGCAGAGCCTAACCCCGACTCTTTCTACCCACTCGCCTATGTAGAAGAGAGATGTCCAGGACTGGAGTCAGACAGACCCAGACTCTCACCCCAGCTCTGCCACTTACTAAGTTGGCCATGTCGCATTGAGCAACGCATTTAACCTCTCTGAGCCTTGGCATGCTAACCATGCAACCTAAAGTGCTAAACAGGACCCACATCTTTGTGTGGCTTGACTGGATGGAGGTGCAGGGGTGACAGGTACACAGTAGGCTCCTTAGTACTATTTGCAGCCACACTGGCTGCGGCTGGTCCCCAGCTCATAGTACCCAGAGCGCTCTCAGTTGGCATCTTCTCCTTGCAGATGGTGCACACACTCGCCAGCAATGGAGCCAACTCCATCTGGGAGCATTCCCTGCTGGACCCCGCGCAAGTGCAGAGCGGCCGGCGCAAAGCCAACCCTCAAGACAAAGTCCAGTGAGTCAGGCTGGAGGGGTGGTGGCAGGGGCTGTGTGGTCTGGGACGTGGGCCCAGGAGGTGGCTGGGTGATTAGCCTCTCCCACTCTGCTCTCCACTTTCTCCTGTGTGCCCCACACAGCCCCATCAAGTCGGAGTTCATCAGAGCCAAGTACCAGATGCTGGCATTTGTGCACAAGCTTCCCTGCCGAGATGACGATGGGGTCACTGCCAAAGACCTCAGCAAGGTTTGAGGGGCCCCACAGTGGATGGGTGGGCTTCTCTTCTCCTTCTCACCTACAGTGCCCTGAAGGCCTCTCCTTCACCACTGAGGCCTAGGCCCCAAAGGCAGCCAGATCAGGCAAGAACAGTGGGCACGGTGGACGGACAAGACTGCACGGTCTGGCTACATGTGATCAAGTTCCCTCAGCTCCTAGAATACAGGCTAAAATTCCCTAGCTCTCACCCAAAAGGTGGGAAAACTTGGGGTAGTTTCCTAGCCTGTCAGAGCCTCAGTTTCCTCATCTGTAAAATGGGAAAGAAATAACGGCATCTACCTCATAGAATGTCTGTTCTAAGCAGAGCATGCAGCACGTGGTAGATGGTGACAGACGACAGCTATTATTCGTTGGTATTAACTCCTAGTGGGAAGACTTTTTTCCTTCCTGACAACCCAGTTTCAGCTGGGCCCTTGGAGCTTGTAGGAGTGCAGCTAAAGGAGGGGAGGGGCCTCACACACACATTTGTTGCACACTCTGCTCCTTGCAGCAACTGCACTCGAGCGTGCGGACGGGCAACTTGGAGACATGTCTGCGCCTGCTGTCACTGGGTGCCCAGGCCAACTTCTTCCACCCAGAGAAGGGCACCACGCCTCTGCATGTGGCTGCCAAGGCGGGGCAGACACTGCAGGCTGAGCTTCTTGTAGTGTATGGGGCTGACCCTGGCTCCCCTGACGTTAATGGCCGCACACCCATCGACTATGCCAGGTGAGGGTCGGCTGAAGGGTGAAGCTTGGGTGGGCAGGGGAGTGGACTGCTGCTGCAGGCTGAGCCATGCCCCCTCCCCACAGGCAGGCGGGGCACCATGAGCTGGCTGAAAGGCTAGTCGAGTGCCAGTATGAGCTCACTGACCGGTTGGCCTTCTATCTCTGTGGACGAAAGCCTGGTGAGCAGAGTTCAGGGCGGGCCTGGCTGTGCCAGGCAGGTGGGACCCAGACACACCCCAGCAGCAGGTACCATGGTGACAAAGCCAGCTGGGGAACAGTGTTGCTAGGCAACTGGCTCCTGTGAAATTGCTGCAGGCACTGGGCTGCGTACTTTGGGGTAGGGAGTGGGGGTGGGCATAACTTCCAGCCAGCTCCCAGGGCTCTTGGGGGTGGCCTGCCCTCCTTCCTTTCCCTGACACTCCTGAGTGCCAAGCCCTGTTCATGACAGTGAGGTGGGCTTCCAAATGCTAAGGCTACCCAGCACCAGTGACTTGGCATTTTTATTTTTGCTCAGATCACAAGAATGGGCATTACATCATCCCACAGATGGCTGACAGGTAAGTGCCCACCTGAAACCTCTTCCCAGAGGTTGTTAGAAGCCCTGTGGGTGCCTGACCCCCAGAGGCCCGACCCCTCCTACTCCCCAGGCTTTAGGGGCTTGGGACCCCTCCCGCCCCCCCGCCCCGACCCCCTCACCCCCATCATGGGCTGGAGACGCCCCGACCCCCTCACCCCCATCATGGGCTGGAGACACAATTATTTCACAAGCCATTCCTCACTCCTTAATGCTGGGCCCCAGGGCAGGTAAGAAGTGTCAATTCAGCATATGGCCATCAGAGCCTGAGCCCCTCCTGTCAAACACATAGGGCTTGAGTATAAGAAGCACCTCCAGGAGAAGTGGATCACTGGGTTCTGTTCCCAGTGGCTCTGATAAACTTCTCTTCAGTGCAAAAGTGGTGGGTTCCAGATATTTGACTAACTTTGGGACTACTGGCCAGGACTCTGTAGTGTGCTCAGAAATTGGGCAGGGGCCCGGAGCCAGGGCATGGCACAATTTAGGTGTTTCTGCCTCTAATCTGCCAGGCGGCAGGTGCTCAGGCTGTGGGGAACACCCCCGCCCCCCAATCCCTCATCCAGCTCACAAGATGGGTGCTGGCGCCCCCTGGTGGCCAGCTCTGATGGCCACGTCTTCATGCCAAGCAATGCCTGCTGGCCTGGATCTGGAGAGGATCCAAAGGCCAGTGTGTGCAGATGGGGATGGTCAGGCCTGGACACCTCAGATCCCTGAACCCAGACCTCTGTTTTGAAATGCCAAGACTCCCCACTTCTTCTCTGGTCTGATTCTGCTTGGTGTGTGTGCCTGTGTATGTGTGTTGGTGGTGGCGGGGGTGCTATAAACCCATATGGGCACGTACCCAATGAAATGTTAACCAGGCATCTTCCCAGTACCCGCTGCTGTTCTTGGCACTGGGACACAGAGGTAACTCAGACATGATCCCTGCCCTAAAGGAGCTCACAGCCGCGTCAAACAGTTGTAGTTCAGTGTGGGAGATACAGCAAGAGAGACAAAGTCATAGATGTTAGACATGCTATGCCAGGAACTGCAGGCAGACTGAGGCTGGAGCACAATGTGAGAGGCGGAGAATCCCAGGAGCAAGACTGGAATAGAGATGGGGTCCGAGAGTGGCAAGTCCTGCGAGCCTCAGCAAGAACTGTGACCACCCAAAGGGCAGACAGGGTCCAAGCCTGGATGTGTGGAGTCAGCTCTGCTGTTTACTGGTTGTGTGACTTCAGGCAGTCTACTTAACCTCTCTGAGCCTTAGTTACCTTTCCTGGAAATGAAGGCAACAGCCTGTCTTTCTGAGCTTTTGAGAGGATTAAATAAGATAATGCATACAAAGCACTTAGCATATTTTTTAAGTGAGCTTTTTGTTAAAATATGCTGTGCAAACCTGTTGTTATTGAGATGTTTCTATGGCCAGGAGTAATATAGCCAGATGCGTTAAAAAGATTACTCTGGCTGCTGGGTGGAAAAAAGGATTGTAGGGGCAAGACTAGGAGTAGGAAAAGGATTAAGGAATTATTGCTAAAGCCCAGGCAAGAGGAATAATGGCAGAACCTACGGAAAGCCTGGCAAAGGCTTGAGGGTGAGGGAGGTTTCAGGCGACTGCCAGGAGTTGATGTTGGTGCTGGATGAGTGGGTCACCGAGAAGAGGAGTGAGCCGTTCAGGAGCAGGGTGCGGGGGGGGAGATGTGTTCAGTCTTGTGCACTCTGGGCCTGGTGTGCACACGGAGATGGGTCTGAGCTTGATGTGGGAAGGCATGTGCTGCCCTGCTCCTGGGTAATTGCTACCTCTGTCCTGTTCTTCCTTCTGCTGCCTTCCTCTGGACTTAGATCTCGGCAGAAGTGCATGTCTCAGAGGTATCTGGCGTCTGCCGTGGGAGCAGGCTCTGGAGGTCGGGTGGGGCAGGGTGGAGCTGCTTGTGTGACATCTGGGGTCTTTTCTCCCTGGGATCCCTGCATGTTTGGGAGGTCATTGGCAGGGGCCTGGCCATCTCTCATGTCTGGCCTCTCTCCTCTTCCCCATTCCGGTCTTCCACAGCCTGGACCTGTCCGAGTTGGCCAAAGCAGCCAAGAAGAAGCTGCAGGCGGTGAGTCTGCTCAGACAGGCCCGCAATAATGGCAACTGCTCTCATTTCTAACCCCCTACCCCTGCAATTGCTCCCCCTCCCTCTGACCTGGTGCCCTTTTCCAGGTCTTCGACCTGCCCTAACTCTGGCCTCCTCCCTCTTTTCCATCTCCTTAGTCTCCTTTCTTCACCCTCCCACCCCTTGTCTTTGATGCTGGGTTTGCCTTCCAAAGGCGCCCAAGGCCCTAGCTCTTCCTCTGACCTACAAGGGCACTAGCTGGTTGCTCTAGTCTCCCTTCTGTCCTCTCCCACCTTGGAGCTTGGCAGACAGACCCCTACCACTGTTTCCAGTTCTGAGATTATGGGGACTGGGTGGCATAAGGGACACAAGCCATTTCCCCCGTCTTAGGACATCCCGGTGAGCCAGCCCTGTTGGCGCTGAGGGCCAGTTGATCTGACAAAGCCTGTGTCCCCCTCTGTGCCTCTAGCTCAGCAACCGGCTTTTTGAGGAACTTGCCATGGATGTGTATGACGAGGTGGATCGAAGGGAAAATGACGCAGGTGAGCCGGAAGGGCATCGGAGGCTTTGGGCAGATGGGGAGAGAACGTGGCTGCTGGGAAAGGGCTAGGACCTGGTGTGGCTCTTGGGTTCTTTTACTGAAACGAAGAAGGAGTGCCTGGGGTTGGTCTTATTGACCTGCATATAAAACCCTGCCAGCTGTGAGCCCACCTGGGCAGCTTCCCCAGCCAGGCAGAGTACGTTGAGCTAGAGGCAGCCGGCCTGCTCCTCCCACCGCACCCTGGACCAGCGCTCATCTCTGCTCTGGCTGCCTCCCATTTTGGCTCTCTCCCCAGTCCTACTCCACCCCTCTACATCACTCCTTCCTGGCCACAGCCAGATTCCAGCCCAAATTATGGGCTGGGCTTGGCGTGCGGGAGTCGCCTTGTTCTGTCCGTCAGTTCCCAGCTGGCCTTGCCCAGCCTTGCTTCGCCTGTCTAAAGACCACCCGTTTTGAACACCAAGCTTGGTGGGTGTGGGGAGGAGCTAGGAGAGCACTGCTCAGCGCTTCTCTTGTTCAGCCCATGGGCCTGGCCACTTTGGACAATCTGCTTCCTGCCCCTCCCCCACAGTGTGGCTGGCTACCCAAAACCACAGCACCCTGGTGACGGAGCGCAGTGCTGTGCCTTTCCTGCCTGTTAACCCTGAATACTCAGCCACACGGAATCAGGTGAGGGGGCTTGGTGGGGAGCCTGGGGTGGTCTTCTTCCTTCCTGGAGTTGCCAGCTCTGTGGGCCCTGTCCTTCGTCACTGGCTGTTGCCTGGGACAGACCCTAAGCTGGGGCCTGTTATTCTCCATCCCTGGCAGAGGCCTCCCTCCAGGCCCAGCTGGCACTGGGATTTGGGAGTGGGTAAGAGGCTGTTCTTTTGAGCACTTGGTGAACAGTCTCTGGGCGGGGGATATTCTAGTCCCTTCTTGAGAGCTCCCCGAGGTACCCTGAATCTGTGCCATCCCTCACCCCCTGCCCTGGCCAGGTGAGCCGGGCTGGGGTGGTTTAGCTGTGGATAAAGCAGAGAGCTGACAGCAGATAGCAGGGGGCCCCCTCATGCCGGCCTGGCCCTTTCTGCCTCACAGGGGCGACAGAAGTTGGCCCGCTTTAATGCCCGAGAGTTTGCCACCTTGATCATCGACATTCTCAGCGAGGCCAAACGGAGACAGCAGGGCAAGAGCCTGAGCAGCCCCACAGGTGGGAAGGGCAAAGGTGGGGGTGCAGGGGGAGGGCACTGTCCCAAGATATCCGTTTGCATAGCTCCTTTTTGGGGGTGGCATGATAGATTGGTGGTGTGGCTGAGCCCTGAGTGACAGGTCTGTGCCCTCAGACAATCTCGAGCTGTCTGCACGGAGCCAGAGTGACCTTGACGACCAGCACGACTACGACAGTGTGGCCTCAGACGAGGACACGGACCAGGAGCCCCTGCGCAGTGCCGGCGCCACGCGGAACAATCGTGCCCGGGTCTGAGTGCTGCCCCTCCCCAGGCCCGCCAAGGCCAAGCTCTACCCTTTTGTAGCCAGGGCCTGGGTGACAAGTGGGCTGGGAGCAGCCCTCTGAGGGCATTTGTCCCCTGCCCCTGATGGCTGACCAGCTTATGTCTCACTCTGCAGAGCATGGACTCTTCGGACCTGTCCGATGGGGCCGTGACGCTGCAGGAGTACCTGGAGCTCAAGAAGGCCCTGGCTACCTCCGAGGCAAAGGTGCAGCAGCTCATGAAGGTCAATAGTAGCTTGAGTGACGAGCTCCGGAGGCTGCAGAGGGAGGTGAGGGCTGCTGCTTTGGTGGGATTGGGGGCTCCCAAAGTACCAGTGGGGAGATGGGGGTGCTGCCTAGACCCTCTGGAGTTTCTGACACCACTCCACTCTCAGATCCACAAGCTGCAGGCGGAGAATTTGCATATCCGGCAGCCACCAGGGCCAGTGCCCACACCCCCACTCCCCAGCGAACGGGCAGAACATGCGTCCATAGGGCCTGGTGGGAGTGCCCACCGCAGGGACCGCCAGGCCTTCTCCATGTATGAACCGGGCTCTGCCCTGAAGCCCTTTGGGGGTCCACCTGGAGATGAGCTTGCCACTCGGCTACAGCCTTTCCACAGCACTGTGAGTTGCTAGCTGGTCTCAAAGGGGTAGGGAAACAGGGCTGGGACCACCACAGGGCCCTCCATGATACCCACTGTGCTTACCCCCAGGAACTAGAGGATGACGCCATCTATTCAATGCACGTTCCTGCTGGCCTTTACCGGGTAAGCAGGGCCAGGGGCAGGTGGGTCCATTTCTGCAAACAGGTTCTGAGCCCCGTGGGTGCCAGGCTTTGTGCTGGATCCTAGGCACAGGGACGACTAGATACACACAGTCCCCACCCTCAGTGCAGGGAAGCTGGAAGGTGAGTGGCAGAGAGGAGGAGAGACTGACTCCAACCCTCCTGGGTTTCAGATCCGGAAGGGGGTGTCGGCCTCAGCTGTGCCCTTCACTCCCTCCTCCCCACTGCTGTCGTGCTCCCAGGATGGAAGCCGCCACACGGTAAAGTCCCATCCCGTGCCCAAGGGACGGGCTAAATGAGATGTGCGCATAGAAGTGATGGCTGTGTGGGTCTGTGAACGTGCACCTCACCTACCACGCCTTCCCTGTGCCCCCCAGAGCAAGCTTTCTCGCCACGGCAGCGGTGCTGACAGTGACTATGAGAACACGCAAAGTGGGGATCCACTGCTTGGGTGAGGCACCCTGGCAGAGGGAAGCTCAGGTGGGCCTTGGAGTGTCTGTGAGGGCACAGGCAAGAGGCCTCACTGCTGGAATGTCTCTCTTTCTAACCCTGGACCGCAGACTGGAAGGGAAGAGGTTTCTAGAGCTGGGCAAGGAGGAGGACTTCCATCCTGAGTTGGAAAGCCTCGATGGAGACCTGGACCCTGGGCTTCCCAGCACAGAGGACGTCATCCTGAAGACGGAACAGGTCACCAAAAACATTCAGGAATTGTTGCGAGCTGCCCAGGAATTCAAACATGACAGGTATGGGGATGGGGTACAGGCTCATGTGACCTCTGGGTGTTGCAGAGGTCAAAGGAGGGGCCAGTGCCCTTCTAATTTTTATACCCTCCCTTTCCTCCACAGCTTTGTGCCCTGCTCAGAGAAGATTCATCTGGCTGTGACCGAGATGGCCTCTCTTTTCCCAAAGGTACAGGAGCTGGAGTGAGGAGCAGGATTGGGAGGGCCTCAGGATGGGGCAGGTTTAGAGAATCTGCTACCTGGGTGGAGTCACAGACACACTGGGCCTTGCTCATGGGTCATGGTTTGAAGTCCGAGGCCTAGCTCCTTCCTCCTCCCCAGAGGCCAGCCCTGGAGCCTGTGCGCAGCTCTCTGAGGCTGCTCAACGCCAGCGCCTACCGGCTGCAGAGTGAATGTCGGAAGACAGTGCCTCCAGAGCCTGGTGCCCCCGTGGACTTCCAGCTGCTAACTCAGCAGGTGATCCAGTGCGCCTATGACATCGCCAAGGCTGCCAAGCAGCTGGTCACCATCACTACCCGAGAGAAGAAGCAGTGACCACTCTCCCTGCACCCTCACCTACACCCTGGGACCTCACTGGCCAAGGGAGCTGGGCCACTCCAGACACTAATCCCCACCCCAACAGAGCCGCTGGCGCAAGTGCCCTTAGTGCTGTCCTCTCCCCTGGCAGCCAGGCGCCCTGGTGCCCGCCCCCCTCAAGCCCCCAAGGATGGGGAGGTGGGGTGACAGGAGCTTCTGTCCCCTACATTCCATGTACCTCCCCCCTGTACATAGCATCCCCTCCCTTTCTAGTGTGCAGGGACCTGTAAGGCATCACTTCCAGCCCCTTGCCCTCTGGGGCACCCTTAGCAGAGGGTCAGGTGGGGACACTCTGAGTGGGGCAGTTCCCCCTACATACACCCACCCCCATGAGCCAGTTCAGCCCTATTGGGGGCTGAGTGGGGCATCCCCCCTTCTTTGTACATAATCTCTGTGGATGTCCTCACCCTGTAGCCACCAGCCCCCATGCTGCTCTCCTTTAATGCCAAACGGCCCCTGCCTAGGGCACAGGCTCCAACCTGTGTTCCCGGGGTCCCCAGCAGCAAACACTGGAAAATCTTTTTTTTTTTTTTCTCTCTCCTCTATTCCACCCCTTAATTTTAACATTGTGGTAACTGAGTGTCCCTGCGTGCCTGTGTGTGAGTGTGTGGGACGGCAGTGCCGTTCCGGAGGCCTGGCCCATCTGGAGTTTTGTGAGGGGTGAGGGAACCAGAGCAGTAGGACCAGCGTTGGGGGGTCAGTCTCCCCTCCCCCATTCTGGGGCCAGGGACTTGCAGGGTAACCTGCTGGGGTCCTGCCCACTGTCTCCCCTCATCACTCCCACCACTCATGCCCCTTCTCTATGAACGTAAAACCACTTCCTTCCATCTCTCCGCCCCCTCCCTGTGGAGGGCACTGTGTGCTGGCTGGGGCAGAGTACTGAGCTCCTGAGCCTGGGGCTGGCTCCCCGGGGGTCCCTGACTTGGCTGAGAGGCCCCTCCCTATAACTTCTGAGAGGCCAGCACCTGTGCCTGCAGTATCTGGGTACCTGGAACCCAGGCTGCAGCCTGGGAAGGCTGGAGAGGCAGATGGTAGCACCCACCAGCTCTTCTCATTGTCCTGCCTCTGTCCCAGGGGACCAGGCTCTACCTGTGTGGTGGTGGGTGGGCTGTCAAGATGTGTGTCATGTACATTTGTATCAAAAATAAATAAGTGACCATGTGCTGTTTCTGATGCCTAGAGAATTGAGGAGAGGGGAACTGGGGAGGTGGCAGATATGAACTGGAGAAAGACAAACCCAGCAAGGACATGAAGCAAATGAAGGCTGCAACTGCTCCAGACTCTGCACTGAGGAAAGGGATGTCTTAGAAATGGAGCTTAGAAATAACAGTGTTTCAGTGAGTCACACCCCCCCACACACACTCCCCCATACTTCTAAAACTTTGCCTAAGACCTGGTTGGTGGTGCCCAATTTGATTTTACAAACATTTCAAATGGTCTAGGACAGTGTCCTGAGATGGGCATGAGTTTGTGTGGCAAGTGCATGAACTGGACTCCAGGCTCTACTAAAATAATTTAATTAGAAATACAAGGAGTTTTAGTAAGGGAGACTGAAACAGCTTTTTCTCCCCTGGCTACCTCTCCCCACTAACCTTACACATTAAGGAAGAACCCCTCTGCAAATGTTTAAGCAGGCCTGCTCCATCTGGCCACCAGAGGGCAACACTGGGTGCAATCCACGTGGCAGAGGTCGTGGCCTTCTGGCCGGAGGAGGGGCCGAACCTGCCACAGTGGCAGGGCTGGGTCAGGTCAGTCGGAGCTGTCCCCGTCCGGGCCGCTGTCCGGCGTGGGTGGGAGGAGGGGTCTCCGGCGCGAGCGCTTAACCCGGCGCGGAGGCATCAGCAGCCTACTCTTCAGCACAGCTATGAGCAGAGTGGGGAGCAGTCAAGGGCAGGGGAGCCATGGGGGGCAGGGAGGGGCTGGGGTGAGTAAGGAGGGGAACTCCTCACCAGCGACTGTGTCCTGGCTGTCCACTATGGGCCCCCAGTAGATGCTCTCCCCGCGTCGGAAGTTTCGGTGCAGCCGAGTGCAGAGTGTGGCCAGAGTGAGCAGCACCAACAGGAAAGTCAGGGCCATGGCAGCCCAGGCAGCCTCTTCCGTGCGTGGGGTGGGGCCCCTGGCCCCCCTCGGAGGTGCTGCTGCCTGAGGGGCCCGGGAAGCCTGACTTGGACAGGCACAGCCACCTGGGCTGCTTTGCGCTTTGGGTACCTGAGCCTCTATCCTGGAGCTGGCATTGCCTCCAGGCCTCCCAGGCAGCAGTGCGGCAGTGGGCACAGAAGGGGCATTACCCTGCTCACCCGGGGTTCCTAATATGGGCTGCCTGGCCTCCAAGCTCCATGGGAATGCGGAGGGGAACCTCAGGACTGAAGGGGTAGGCTGGAGACCAAGGGCAGCCCGCAGCCCACGCCTCTTGGCACCACCAGGAGAGAGCTGCCTGAACCCTCTAGATGCCACCTCTCTGCCTGGGGGCCGCCAGCTCCGCAGAGTAAAGGCCAAAGCTGGGGCCTAAGGGAAAAAGAAACAGCACTCATATTTCCCCTGCCCAGATAACCCAATGATCATACCAACAACCAAGCCTGGGTCCAACACCCCTCACCTGCACACACCCTCTCCGAGACGGCTTCCCTCTGCCCGGTGTTGGCACTAAGGGAGAGGGCTCAGAAAGGCTGTCAGAGTGGAACCCTGCCTTTTCCTTCCTCTGCTTCCTCCTCCGCCTCCTCTTCAGCCAGTGGGCAGCCCAGGCTGGCTCTACCCATGCCATCTCCAGCGCCACTCCCCATGCTGCCAGCACCAGGGGCTATGAAAAGAGGTAACTGTTAGAGCTAAGATGAAGGTGGGAGTGAGCAAAAGGAAGCCCCTGAATTTTCCTTTCCCTGTACATGGGGCTGCAGCCTCTGCTAATGCCAACCACCTTTCGCCAACCACTTACCCGATCCCTAGTGAGGCTGAAGTCAGGGGCCAGTGAGGGCTGGGCCACACAAACATGGGCCAGAAGGGCAAGCTGGAGCTTCAGCCAGGGGTGGGCACAGGGATGGTAGAGGAAACTGACATCCTCAGCCTGGAGGAAAGGCATAAAAATATCAAGCCAGGCCCCAGGTCTCTCCCTGAGAATCATAATTGTATCCTGGGGGCCAGCTTAAAGGAACTTCCAGGATGGCCACATGACCCTTCCACCATCAGGTCTCAGGACAGAAAGTACTGGCGTGCACTGCCTCTTGCCTCTGAGTGTTCCTTTCACCCCTCTTCCATTAAGTGCCACCCCTCAAAGTTCACAACTCCCATGACAGCATGTCTGCTTAACCGTGTCAGACTCCGACCACACTCTTTAGCTGTATTTCTCTGTACCTGCAATGATGGCTCTACAGGTCCCCAGTCTAGACTGTAAGCATCCCCTTGATGGAAACCAGATCTTCTATTCATTGATCTTATCTATATATTTCTCCCCAAAGCATCCAAATACAGGGCATGCAGGCAGCAGGTGCACAATCCCAGGATGGAAATACTTTGTCAATTACTAATTATTCTTTGACCTGACCTGATGCTCAACACTGTGCCAGATGCTATAGGAGATGCCATAAGAGAACTCCCGGACTCTGTCTGCACAGAATGTAAAGGAAACTCAGGGAAACAGAACCAATGCAAATGAAAGAGCAAACTAATAAAACTCAAACTGATTAGTTGTTAAATTCTAAGAAATAGGTTGTAAGCATTACATGAATATGGAGAAGGTGATGAGTAAGGGCTGATGTGATCAGGCAAGGTCTCATGGGAGAGCTGACCTGTACTGCGCTTGGAAGATGGATGAAGATGAATGGCAGAGGCCAGGGAGCTGACTGCTTCAGCTTTGGGTCAGGACGGGCCAGGTGTAGAAGAGAATATGAAGGAGCAAAAGTACAGCAGTGAAAAGAGCCTGGCACTCGCATGTGTGGTAGGCGAGCAGACCAACACGACTGGAGAGAAACCACAGATTTGGAAAGGTCAATCGAGGCTGACTTAACTAGGTAGGGCCTGAAAAGCCAGGCAAGGAAGTATAGCTAAGATAAGGTGGGGAATAAGGAGCCATCGAGGGTTTCTGAACAGTAAAATGATTTAATGAAAGGGATGTCTGAGGAAAGGAATCAGGTAGGTGGCATGAGGTCTCTTGGCCTGGAGCTATTACGAGGATCAAAAAAGTGAGATGGTTCAAAAGGAAAACTAAAGGGGACAGGGAAGCTATGACTGGTTACAAAAATAGAGAGGCAGCCATACAAAGTGAACCCACAATTTGGAACCTGGTAACCCGAGGCACACTCTTTAAACGATACAGCTTTATATTTTCCAAAGTGTTATCACACACTATTCATTTACTCCTCATGGGTACGGACATCACTAATATCCTCTTACAGAAAACTAGGGCCCAGAGAGGTCAAGAGACTTCCCAAAGGCACACAGCAGAGTTGGGGCATGAGTTTTTTCCCTACTACCCTCAGAATTCCCTTGCAGCCTCCTGCGCACACAACCAGCTACTCAACAGCATTCCTGACACAGCACAGCAGAGGACAGAGACCTGTGGCTCACTGTCTTGGGACCAAGAACATTGCCTCTTCGTGACGAAGTGGTAAAGAATGGAGCTAGCGAGCAGAAAAGGCGGAGAAACCCTGCAAGGAGCTCCATGTTTCCCGTGCAGACATCAAGGATGGCTCCTGCTGGTACTTACCTGCCATGTGCTCACCCGTGTGTAGGTCACTCTTGGTGACACCTGTACATGGGGAAAGAAGAGAACTTAAAGTAGCTGGGAGAGTCTGTGTGGGGGATGGGGAGGGGACAGCAGGCCCCATGCCTCCAGGTTTGGATGGGGCGACTGAGGGCTGGAGGAACCGGCAGAGGTCCTCAGAGGGTTACTCGGAGGGTGCAAAGTGGACAGAGTGGGACTGGGCTACCCCTTTGACACCCTCTCCCACCGTCCTGCAGGCTCCTACCTGAGGGGGCAGAGGCCACAGGCCCTCAGGACAACGGGCACCTGCCTCCTCCGCCGGCTCAGCCACCACCTGTGGGTCCAAGACGCGGAAGAGCTGGGGCGCTGGCCTCGGCGAGGGCCCTGCCCTCCCTCTCCCCAGGACCAGCCAGCCACTCCTTCCAGGAAGAACTTTTGGCAAAGCGCTGAGATCCCGGGCCGGAGCCTTCTCAGGATTGGGTCGCCTCACCTCAGTGGGACTCAGGATCCCGGCCAAGGCTGCAACAAGGAGCAGCTGGGGCGAAGGC
>NW_006443570.1:20450705-20452497 GCF_000325575.1 Pteropus alecto | reverse complement strand
GCGCCGTCCCACCCCCACCGCACCCGACTGCGCGCCAGGACTCCCCGGGCCAGCGCGCCCCTCGCCTCGCTCCGCCTCCGCAGCTCCGTTCCGCTCACGCCCCGCCCCAATGCCCTCCCACAGCCAAGGACGGTACGCGCACGCGTCCTGAACCCCAAGCCGGAAAAGTTTTGCATGAGAGATACTGGTTCAAGCTCAGCGCGCTGCAATGCAGGCGGGAACCAGCTCCTCCGTCAGGCATTCGTCCCAGCAGGTCTCCGCAGCTGCAACGCCTGGGTGTGATCATGCAACTGGGCGAACGCGGGGGGTGGAGGGGAGATGGGACCCTTGTGGACCGGGTTGCCCAGGAGGAGAGATGAGTACTCTCCTCCTGCAAACCCGCTTCAGACCCATCAATGTGAAGGACAGAATCAAGGAGTTTGAGCTGTGGAAGGAAGAGGTCACTGCTCTAGAGCTTCATCTTCAGTCTGTCCCACTCTTGCCCTCGCAAATAAGGCCCCGAAACCGGAGGAGCCTTGGAGGCGTTCAGGTCTCCAACTTTCCCAGCCCCAGAAGCTCCGGGAGACCGGAACCAGGCCCGGGTCTGCTTTGTTCCCCACCACCGCGTCTGCTCTCATTCGGTGGCCAACTTGTGTCCAGGAAGACATTGGTCACCGTGAAGCGGAGGACCACAGGCCTCGCCCCTAACAGGGAGCGGTGGCCAGACCTCCCCTGAAGAGAGACGACGGCTTTGCTGCCCTCCTCCCGGGGCCTTTCTCCTTGGCTCGGCTCAGGATTTTGAGGAAAGATGGGAACATGGGTGGAGAGTGAAGGTTGACATGCCTAGCCCCAAACTCCCAAATAGAACGAGAACGTATTCTTTCAGTAGTCTCTCACAATTCTGTGATTTACAAAGGGGTTCCTCACCATTCCCCTGTTCCCCCAGTAATTACCAGCTGTTGAGGTGATTGAAAGGACTCCAGTCTATGCCCCGCCACGACCCCATCGCAGGTGACAGGCATCTCTCTCGCCCAGCACCTTAGTGAGTCCTTTCCCCTAGCTCATTCTCGGAGGCTTGGGGCTGTTTTTTCTGGGGAAGTCCTTCCTGGGGAGTGGTGTTAGGGATTTTCTCTATCGGAAGCCAGGCTCCTGGGGGAGCCCCAAGCTTCCGGGGGGAAGGAGACAGAGCACTGATGCAGGCAAGGGAATGAGCAGCCCCCGGCATTCTAGCCTAGTGCCGCAAAGCCGCAGTCGGGGCTGGACGCCGGCCCTGGTCCTTGCAGGCTCCCAGCCAGACCTCCCGCCCCGCCATGGTATTGAACAGTTGCCTGTCCCCGCGGGGCCGAGACAAACACCGAGGTCACAGAGCACGGCCGAGCGGGTGAAGGGAGGCGCGATTCGTGGCTCCCGCTGCAGCTGCGAGAGCCCGGGAATCCACGCGGGGAGCTGCGGTTTATTCACGTCTCCTTTTTGGTTCTTCTCAACAGCGGCCCCTAAGGGCGCAGTGACGCAGGGTCTCCCTGGCAGCTACACACAGCGCGGGGCGGAGGAGCGGGGACAGCGGACTCATGCTCATCCTGGCTCCTCAAGCCTCCGTCTCGGAGTCTCCCCACTTATCTGCCGCCAACACCCCAGTCCCCGGCTCGCTGTCCTCCCCGCTCCCTTCCGGCTCTCCGGCGCGTGCTCGCTCCCTCTGCGTGGCCTCCACTCCTTTCACCCTCTGCTCCTGCTTGTCGCAATCGCTGTACAAAGGGCTGGGGGCGGGAGTGGGGGGCGGGTGAGGGGAGCCGGGCCCGAACTGGCTGCCTCTGAG
>NW_006443570.1:20429035-20450540 GCF_000325575.1 Pteropus alecto | reverse complement strand
CGCGGCTTCTCCTGCCTCGCCATGCCGCCGTGGGGCGCCGCCCTCGTCCTGCTCCTGGCCGCGCTCGCCCTCCTTGGCCTGCTGGCCCCGCGGCTGCGGCGTCCCGGGGGTCGTGCCGTCGGAGACGGGACCCTGCCGGGCACCCGGGGACAGGACGACGACCACTTTGGCAACGGGCGTGAGCCGCTGCCCGGCGGGTGCAGGCTCATCTGTAAGCCGTCGGCGCTGGCCCAGTGCCTTCTGCGCGCCTTGCGACGCTCGGCAGCGCTTGAGCCGGGCCCGCGCTCTTGGCTCTGCGGGCCCCACCTGCAGACCCTCTGCCACTTTGTGTTGCCGGTGGGGCCGGGTCCCGAGCTGGCCCGGGAGTATCTGCAGTTGGCTGACGACGGGTTGGTGGCCCTGGACTGGGTGGTGGGACCTTGCGCCCGGGGCCGCCGGGTCACCAACGCCGGGAGCCTAACGCCGGTGCTGCTAGTGATCCCCAATGCGTGGGGGCGCCTCACTCGCAACGTGCTCGGCCTCTGCCTCCTCGCCCTGGAGCGCGGCTACTACCCGGTCATCTTCCACCGCCGTGGCCACCACGGCTGCCCGCTGGTCAATCCCCGGCTGCAGCCTTTCGGGGACCCGTCGGACCTCAAAGAGGCGGTCACTTACATCCGCTTCCGACACCCCGCGGCTCCGCTCTTTGTGGTGAGCGAGGGCTCGGGTTCGGCGCTGCTGCTGTCCTACCTGGGCGAGTGCGGCTCCTCCAGCTACGTGACGGGCGCCGCCTGCATCTCGCCAGTGCTGCGCTGCCGCGAGTGGTTTGAGGCCGGCCTGCCCTGGCCCTACGAGAGGGGCTTTCTGCTCCACCAGAAGATCGCCCTCAGCAGGTAGGTGACGAAGACCGCAGACGGACAAGGGGAGGAGAGGGCGAACAGGGGTCTTGGGCTCACCCAAGAACAGGGGTCTTGGGCAGATACAGCTCTGCCTTGTATTGAATCAAACAGCCTTAGGGCAATGTGGGCAAAGTTCTCCTCGCACACTTTCTGAAGCTGTCCAAACCCTCCAGACAGAAACAGGAAAGCAGGTTTAAAAGCCGTAGACGACTCATCAGCATCATTATGCTAGAACAGGAACTCTTGCCCTGGGCCCCCTAGCCTCACTTCAGCCCCACCGTGTCCTAGCAACCTGAGCACCTGCCCCACCCGCAGCAGAGACAGCGCCTGACATTTACCACTTAGTCTACAGCAAGGAGGGCTCTGGAAGCAATTGCAAATGATTATCTGCCTGGAATGTTTCCTTATAGTCTCTGAGCCTGGAGGTGACAGGAGTCAGAAATTAGGTGGTATTTGATTTATTAAAATACTTTAGACCTGACAAATGTTTTACATATTCCTAGGTATGTACTCAATATTTAATGCAAAAAAAAATTTAAAGAATATTTAAACATAAGATTTTTCTTAAATCTCTAAAAAGAGAACACTCTACCCTACCACCATGGTGACAGGTGAGATTTTTCCACTGAGAAAGCTGGAGTGACATTCTCACAGCACATAACCAGTCCTCAGCTTACACTTCTATTTTCCTAGGAGATGGCAGAATGAGGCCAAAGATATTACAGCAACAGTGCGATGCGGCAGAAAGACCTGGGATATGGGGTTCAAATCCTAAATTTCCAGCAAGTTAGTTAACCCCTTGGAGCTTCACTTCTCTCTCCAGTTAAATGGAGTTAATAACTACCTCCCAAGGTGGTGGTTATAAGCACAAATAATATAACAGAAGTGAGGGCCTGGTACTGTGTAGGTGCTCAATAAATGGTGGCACTTGTGATTTCTCTTTCTTTTCTTGCCGCATTTTGCCTCTTTTTCTAAGAGGGTCAAACCCTGAGCTCGACAACAGCATGCTGCCATGGCAACTCTGAGCTGACAGAGCAGTCTGGGGAGGCAAGGTGCTCTCATATGGCTTAATTGCCAGTTTCCATCCCCAAATGACCACCACTAGTGCCGACCCTGGCACCAGCTGGAGAATAAGTTCAGGGAAGTAGAGAGGAAAACTGACCCTATAGAAATTGCACTGCCCATAGAAACTCAGGGCAAGCCTCTTTGAATGTTCATAGGAGATAAATATCCAAATTCAATGGGCTAATGATGGATTGATCCACTCAGAGGTCTGAGCTGCCCATCCTGGCCTTCTTGTCAGGGTGCCAGGCCCTCTCTAGTGAGGTGGCAACAGCAAAGATGTCCTTCTTCCCCAGAGCAGTTGCTCTCAGGCTCCCATTTGGTAATCACCTTGTAAATTAATTACACTCCTGACACTTTCTCTGCCACCCAGCCCCCTCTAGAAATTTCTGCCTCACTGATCAAGGTTACACTTAGCTGTCATTATCTGGATAGCATATTAGTTTTTAAAACATAAACTAATACAACCTAAAGTAAAATGTTAATTTTTAATGATGGGGGGCAGGTGACACCTGCTGCTTTGGATAGTCTGAACCTATGAGTTTTAGGAGGGGTTCAGGAGGTGACGGTTCATAGCATGTTCCCCACAGAGGGTCAGAAGTTGAAGTCAGGAGGAGAGCTATCACTGTAGCTTAGTGCCTGTAAAGTCAAATGCTGCCCCAGGACTGGGCAGGTAATGATGAATGGCAGGCCTGGTAAGAACTGTGACACAGGAAGGAGGGAGAAAATACCCGATTGTTCCCCTCAGAAATGCCCACTTATGTGGCCAGATCTTCTCGTTTCCCTGGAGGAGCCAGAGAGCTGCATTTTATGTAAAATCTCCAGATTTTAAATGATGACAATGAAATGGAAGTTTTAGAAAACACTATATGGCCAAAGAAAGCCTTTATGCGCAGAATCTGGTCTGTGGGCTGCCACTCTGTAACCTCTGCTGTTAATTTGTTTTCTAATTCTTCTCTCTCTTTCCTGCCTTCCCCACTCGACTTCCTTCTGCCAGGTACGCCACGGCCCTGGAGGACACAGTGGACACTAGCAAACTGTTTAGGAGCCGCTCCCTGCGAGAGTTTGAGGAGACCCTCTTCTGCCACACCAAGAGTTTCCCCATCAGCTGGGACACTTACTGGGACCACAACGACCCCCTCCGGGATGTGGATGAGGCAGCTGTACCTGTGCTGTGTATCTGTAGTGCTGATGACCCTGTGTGCGGGCCCCCAGACCACTTTCTGCCCACTGAACTCTTTCACAGCAACCCCTACTTCTTCCTCCTGCTCAGTCGCTGTGGAGGCCACTGTGGCTTCCTGCGTCAGGAACCCTTGCCAGCCTGGAGCCATGAGGTCATCTTGGAGTACTTTCGGGCCTTGACTGAGTTCTTCCGAACAGAAGAGAGAATGAAAGGGCTGAGCAGGCACCGAGCTTCTTTCCTGGGGGGCCGGCGTCGCTGGGGAACCCTGCAGAAGCGGGAGGTCTCTCCCTCTTCCAGCCTGGAGGAGATCTTTAGCTGGAAGCGATCTTATACAAGGTGAGACATGGCCCAAGAACCTGCCCATCCTGCAAGAAAGGACAGAGCTGGGCATGGCAGAGTCCTGAAAAGGTGGTGAGGCCTGAATGGGGAAAGCAGCTCCAGGTCTTTGCCAATGATTCAGCCCTTTTTTTTTTCTTAAACTGATCTGTGGAAAGAGATGGAATGTCCAGCTAGCTGTTGCTCACTTACCCTGAGCAGAACTCCTGCCCAGGCTCTGCTCCACACATTTTTTTTTTACGCTGGTCAGCAGCTGGGTGGGTATTCCCAGTCACTGTCTCCTGTCACCGACTGATAAGTCAAAGAATAGTACCATTTAAGCCCATGGACTCTCTCTAGCCATGACTACAAAGAAGATGAGTTTATGTGTGGCAATGGGCAGCTGTGTCCCACATAAATAATCAGCTCTGTGACTCTGATTCTCAGGCTGAAGCCACTTGATGTAGTGAAGACAGGATGTTTCTGTCTCAGTCCCACTTCCCTCATTTCATTCTGCAGTTATGGCACTCTGCTGACTTCATGCGGTGGCAGCTGTGGAAGCTGGGTTCACAGGCCTGCGTGGCTGCGTCTATCTTGCATGAGTGTGAGAAAAGCAGCAGAGGCAGTAAGTGCAGTGCTGAGCCTGAGCCGGTGAGAGTGACAGGGTAGAGAGAGTGAATGCCTGCCTGCGTATGGACTACTCCGATCCAACCTTTCAGACGACTTCTGGAAGTCTAGGTTGGGAATGGGGCTGATTTGCAATTTTAGCCTAGGACCTTGAGCCTCACTGGACAGATTGCAACAATTTTAGGAACAGGAAGTCCTTGCATGCAGTTTGCTAGACTATGGCTCAAGGAGCCAGACTCTCAGGCACTCTAGCAACTCCCTCTGGTACCATTTCTGGGGATTACTCCAGAGAGCCCTAGTCAGAGCTGCTTTTCTCCTGTGATCTGGGCTTTCTCCAAGTGGTGAAAAGTGTAAACTTCATATCTTAGGGCTTTTCTGGTTAGCTGCCCCCTTTTCTAACAATACTACTACTTCTCCTTCTCTAGAGCCTAGATAAACAACTGGGACCAGAGAAAACAAAAGTTCCAAGAGATTGGCTAGAGCTGACTCAGTAATTTATGAATACTTCACATTACTATTATAGGCTTTTTCTGTTCAATTATTTAAAAGGCCATCTATGTAGATGCAGAAAAAGCTTTTTCTTGGATCTGGCCAGTTGGTGGCTGAGTGTTTGGTTTTATGAGGAATAATACTGAAGACCAGAGTAAGATAAGGCAGATTGTGTAGATTGATCCATACAATCTGGTTTGGATTAGGCCATTGAACAATACAATTGGACATCTGCTTCCTTATGCTGCTAAGAGCTTTGCCCTGAAGTTTTACTTTAGTTTGTCATTGAGAAAGAGGGCACCTGTTTTGACAGAAGCTCCATCCTGGCCTCACAAACAGCAAAGCAATTTTAAAGAAGAAAGATGTTTACTGAAGCCATGTCCTAGGCTTGGTATGAAGACTTACTGGGCCATGATTTCAGGTTTGTTCTTCTAGGTCAAATAAGAAACTCTGAGCTATCCAAGAATCTAAACTGAAATGCAGACAACACTCAATTGTCTAAGACCCATTCTCCTGTCATGAAAAAAAAATTACCTCCCTTCTTTCCACCATCTTGCTCCACCTTCTTAATATTCATCATCAAATGTTCTTTCACCATTTCTGAGCAGGAGAAACAAGGAACTGAAATTCAAAGAAGCCACGATCCTGCTCGTTAATGGCCTCTGTGTAAGGTGTGGTGAGGGAGAATTACATCAGGTCACTGCCCACCCCCAGGTCTGGTACAGTGGGGATTTCAGTTAACTAGGATCTTGCAGTGCCATATGCAGGACCCTAGCTAGGATCATTCAGAAATGAACATGAAATGGGAAGCAGCCCAGTGGGTTTTAAACACTCCCTTTTCTGGCTGAAATTTCCTGTAAGAGCTAAATCTGTATTGTTTCTCTAGGCCAGATACCACAGAACTCTAGTTCTTTAAGATAATAGCTTTCTGAGAAATCGTGGTTGGTTTTCCTTTCCCTTCCTTTCATATACATACACACACACACACACACACATACACATACATACATACACATACATATATTTATCTCCTCACAAGCTTTCTTTGTCTATCTCTCTGGTGGGGGGGGGAGAGAAAGGGGGAGAGAGAGAAGAGAAGAGAAGAGAAGAGGAGAGGAGAGGAAAGGAAGAGGAAGAGGAAGGGAGGGAGGGAGGGAGAGAGAGAGAGAGTGTGTCTTAAAGCTCTCAGAATGGCAGGACAGCCCTAGTTCTGGTTTCATTAATCCCCTTGGACCCACGATCCTCATGACCCTTAAGTATTTCTCCTCCATGTCCCTTGTGCCAGATGTGCTCTTAGCTTATCTCAGGAAGATACTTCTCTCTCATCTTCCCCTCATTGCTTGACAGCATCACTGCTTTTTAGCTCATTTTTGCCCAGAAAGTGTAGTTCCTGTTCAAGCAGGTTTTTAAAACCCTGTCCTTCAGTCTAATGATGATTAATAGTTAATTATATGGAACCAGCCGAAGGAACCCCACATACACTATTCTGAGAATGTGTGGTCCTTGAACGAAATGACACATTATGAGTTTGAGAAAGCAAGAAAGAAACAACAAAACAAAACCCAAAGAAGTACCACTGAGTTGGAGTTTTCCAGGCAGCATGTCTTTAGCAATCCCCTCAGGCCTCATTCATTTGTTTGTCTCCCTTTTGGTCTCTTCATTATTTATAAACACCTTCAAATGGGAAGGGGGGAAAAAAATCCCAGTGATTTAAAGGAGGCATTAATTATCTCAGAAGTAGAGACTGAGTCTTCTGGCTCTACCCATTGGATCAGAATGTAGGAAACAAACAACTGCCTCTGAAGATTTGAGTTCTACTAAGTTCTGACCTCTGATACTGAAGACTGTGCTATATTATAACTTCTCTTGAAGATTTAGTATTTTATGTATTTATATATAGGTTTCCAGCGTGGCTTGGCTGGAGACAACAGTATGAAAAAGAAAGCACCAAATCCTGACACTGTGAAGACATCATCTCTGTTTTGAGTGAAGATATACTTCCTAAGACTTGAAAACTGTTAGAAAAGAGGTCTTGACACAGGAAGTGTTATCTTGGCTTCATATATAACCTCAAAACCACCCTTGAGTCAGTAGCTTCTCTGTACTCATCTTCCACCCAGACCACAAGATCCTGTCAGTCAGTCACCCTCAGTAATGCCAAGGTATATTCCTTTACAAATGAACTCTAGCATGAATTGCTCTCAAGCAGATACACTTGGCCACTTTGGTAGAATTTGGTAACAATGCCGATAGGAGTATTTATGATTCTACAGCAAGGCCACCAATGATGGCATCGGAATTTTTTTTCACTAGTTATCACAATTGGCAGAGATGAGATTGGGAAGTTATACCTAGGGAGTGTCTGAGTGCCCAGATATGGAATGAATGCCATAGGAAGCAGTAAATCCCACATCATTGGTAGGACGTACAAGCTAGACTGCCACTTGGCATACATCATGGAAGGGACGTGTGCTGATAAATAAGGGTGGCTTAGGTTACACATAACACATCTGAGAGTCAGTGAGTTAAAATCATGCTAAGGAGTTCAGTGGGTTATAAAGACCTCTGGCTGATTCATGTGCTTGAGGATCAGGAGATCACAGACCTGATCTGGATTCTGGGAGTTGGGAGATGACATAAAGATTTTAATGAAAATCACCCTACCAAAGTGACCAGAGGTTGTTTTTAAGATATCCAATAATTATGCTATAAAGTGTCCAAGAAGAGCTAAAAGTTGGAAGGAAAAGTGGAATTTCATTAAAATAAACAATAAAAGACACTAACACATCAAAAATAAATGCCTCTAGCCCCTCCACCCTTCCCGTGTAATAAGGTAATACTTTGCCTCAGTGTGTATTACTAGTGTGAATAAAAACCTAACTTGTTTGCCTCTGAATAGTAAATATATTGCAGTTTCCCTGCAACAATGAAATGTCATTATTTTTTAAATCTCCAGAAACAAATGTGCTGTTTATCTTCTGAAGTCCTCTGTGTACTGAGCCATGCTTACCTATCTGTAGAATTAACAGAGCTTCCCTGCACATTCTCTCTTCACTGGTTGTTGCTTCACTTCTGTAGATCTAGCCCTGGGTCTCTTGTCACTAACCAATGGCGGCTCTGTTTAATCAACAACCAGGCCTCTACCTCTAGGTTAATAATTTCCCTGCAGGTTCAAAATTCTCTAATCATCAATGGTACCTAGAGAGATATCTTCCAGTGGCCAATTAGTAAATTGTGTTGGCGAGAGTGCCGAAGTAGTTTGGAGATGTGAGTTCTAGTTTCTGCTTTATCAGTGACTCGTATGACCTTGGAAAAATTATTTTATAGAGTTGTTCCATATGAAAAGACTGAGACTGTGAATAGGTCTTAATTCAGGAAGTGTTAGGATGTAATGAGATAGTAAAAGCAGGGAGATCCCAGTCTCCATGTCTACTTAATTCCTCAGTTGGAGTTCAAAGGCCTTTCTGGTGAGGTGGCATCTGCTTTCAGATCAGAATCTATTCTCCAATTCTTACAAGGCCGAGAAGTTCCAGTTATAAGTTCTACTGCAAAGTTAGAAAGGGCCTGAAAGAGCAGCACCTTTTGAGGCTCACAGGCTGGGGCCTGGATTGCCCAGTTGAGGGCAGTCTCCCCACTCCTGGCTCAAACACACACACACACACACACACTCACTCTGAGAACCATGTTATAGCTCATAGGTTTCACACCAGTTCATTTGTTCTGGCCAAAACCCATCTATTTTCCTATTTCTTATGGATGAATTTTCTGAGATGTGACTTTTCTCACAATTAGTATGGTGAGGCTAGAAAACCAGAACCCAAATCAGTGCTATTTATGCCATACTTTGCCTTTTCCCAGTCATTCACTGGATGACAGTAAATAATGCTCATTTTAGACTCCATAATGTAAAGGGTTTTAACAAAACGGTAAAGAATGTCTTCAGAGCTGCTGGAGTGCACAACTCTGTGGAGGAGCCATACACATTAATTAGAAATGACACCCCTAAAGTTATTTTATAGCTTGCATAGCCTTAGCACCCTCAGCAGCCTTGTCTCCATCTATTTATTAAGAACAAACACCTGAAAATATAGTAGCGACTAGTCACTAATTGCCCATAATGCATACAGAAAACCCTAGTTCTACAGCTGGAATTACTGACAGAGATGAAGGTGATAGTACTAGCTTACAACCACTGGGGCTATGGAGTTAGTTGACCACTGTGGTAAATTTTTATTTATGTTCATATTTCTTTTATAGTCAAGTAGGACAGGCTTTAAACCCTAAGCATAACTAAGAACATCTTTGATGTGTTTAGCCAATGACATTTGTGTTGTTGACATAGGATACAAGGTAGAAGCACATGTTTTATGATACTCTCCTTTCACTACAGTTTGAGGAGCCCAATAATGGGGATAAAGCAGAAAGAATTTTTTTTTTTTTTTTTAAATTAAACCCTTTTTGAGTTCCTCCAAATTCAAGGTGGGATGTTGGAAATGCTGGAGATAGGAGACCTGGGATCTAATCTTGGCTCTGCCACATAGTTGTTTGACCCAGGCAAATTAAACATTATATAAATGTTAGTTAATTTCAAAATAGCTGACTACCAACATTCTAGGAATTAAAATGCTATACTAAAAAGTTAAAAACACCATTTCTTGATAGTCTTCTCTTCAATAAAGCAGGTAATCCCACTAATTTTTGAAAATGACACTTAAAAAAACCATTTTCTAACTAAAAAATACATAACCCCAGTCCATGAAACCCCTCCCCCCAAATTAGCTTTCTGACAAAAATGTCACTTTGTGTTTTAAACTGGATTAGATATTCTGCTTCACACAGGGCTAAAATGTGATGTTTTTCCAATCTAGAAAGATAGGCCCAGATGAAACCACCTTTTGAAGCTTTGTGCAAGGTCTGAGAACTGCACATATCTGTGTGTCCATATGTGGGAGGAGTTGTAGTTATGTAGACCACAAATAGGTCAATATGAAACTTAAGGACCTGCATCAAACTGTTAGAACCTAAAGAATCATCTCACACCCACACACCAATAGGCCTCTTCACTCTCTGGGCAAATAGAATTTGAGGAAATTAGACTAGAGGGTTTAGGTCTATATCAGAGTTTCATTCTTACCCATAATCGTATTCATTTTTATAAGCCTAACATCCAGCACGGTACATGAGATTCAGTAATTATCCAATAGTCACTGAATTGAAATATATTTTATCTTTATGAGAATAAAATTACTTAAAAAAACTGAGCAGACACTCTGTGTACTAAAATTACTTTATTACAGTTGATTTTTTAAACATTTCCTTTGCTATGATACAAAGGATACTTACAAACAAAATATTACATGTAACCTTGTTTTCGCTCTTATGTTCTGACAACTTGGTAACAGCTTTAAATGCACAATCTATACAATTAATACAGGTTATATATGAACTATAAGGTATGTTGAACCAGAAGAATACTGACAATATACTGTACAATAAGCCTTACCAGTTAGAGCTGTGGACCATGTCTACCAAAAGGAAAATGCACATCTGTACAGTCACCTTTACCAGCTGGTGCTGACAGTGAGGGAGAGGCTTCTTCCTCATTGCAACCCTTGGTAAGCCTCCACTGTGGGCGTTTGTTTGGTCCGAAAATTGAGAGGACTGTGTGTATTTAAACTTAGTCATCGGTAAAGTGGCAGAACATCACTTTCAACAGGATAATTGCTCACCAAAAAGTCAGTCCTAGTTTTAAAAGACCACAAGCCCTCTGTCCACTACAAAAACCCTACAGGCTCAAGGGCTTTAGGAGATGAGAAGATGAAGGCTGCCAAAAAAGGAGGCAAGAAACCAAGCCAAAATCTAGGTCTTGCAAAATCATCATTTTCCCTTCACCAAAGGGAACTAGAAATGTACAAATTCATTGATGAACCTCAATGATAACATATCAGTTAGCTGATAACCCTCATTTTATCTGGACCCCTGACTTGTGGGAATAGCTTAAAGAGATTGTGAATAAATATATACCACTTTTAGAAAAGAAACTCTTGCTTAGTTAAAACATTCCCTTTAGCCACCAAAGCTGGTCTTGGGCTATTACAGGTGTGCATTCATCTCTCAATGGTCTACTCAGAAATGATAAGGTTACAGCTTTTTTTCTTTTCTTTTTTCTTTTTTTAAATAAAAAAGCAATTGACTGAAGCATTTTCGTTTTTTTAAGTAAATAGCAAAAATAAAAATAAAAACCAACCCTGGCATTTGCACAAATAATGCAAATGGAGCGATATGGCCTTTAAGGTAAGGAGTTAGTGGAAAGGAAGGGAGAAGTGAAGAAAACCCGGAGAAAATGATGTATTAAGTTTTCTTTTTAAAAATTTCTACATGTGCAAAAAAATCATGCTGGTTGAGGAAAACAAAGGGAAATTAGTATATAAAACTAAAAACATAAATAAAATGTTTGTATGACTGGTAAAAGCAGAAACCGACCTGGGTTACAAAAAAAGGATTATACATTCAAGATGCTCTTAAACCCAGTGGGATAACTTATGTTAAAACTGTGTTAATAATTACGTTAAAAATCTCAAGTTTGTTTTTAAATCTTCACAATACAAGCAAAGCTGTTTTAAAATATACACTATACATATTTCTCATAGTCTCTCCAACCTCATTAATGCGCATTAGGCTATATTTTTCATATACTAAAACAAGGGGGTTCTGAAAGCTTAATAACTCAGTGTAACCCATCCATTATTTAAATGTTTGTCTTAAGTTTTAAATGGGTTAAAAATTTCAGCAGACTTACATAAATAGGATTTAGCAACACAACTGTTAATTTAAAAAACTCTAAAGCATTTACAAATTATCAGGTTGGAATAATCTGGGGAAGTTATGTGCACTATACTTAAAAATGTTATTTACATCAGACCATCGCTTTTGTAAAAATTTCTCTAAAAGATAAAAGACAAAATAAAATTAATTTGGAAAATTAACCTAGTCTAACCTCGCAGAGAAGGATCATAAAAGGAAAGGTAAAATAAGAACAAAATTATCTCCTAATAGAAACCCCAAATATCCCTTTCACTTGGATTTTGCTCTATGAAACCACCTGCAACTCTTAATAGGCTCATATATCAAGTGTCAAGATAATGTGATAAAATACCTTGTCTGATAAATTACTGGCCTCAAGTGGACTTTGTTTTTTTTTTTTTTTTTTTTTTTATTTTCCCACCAACGTTTTATTCAAAGGTCCTAGGATTTGCAAATTGAAGACACAGCTCGAGAATACCCAGTGTGTTCCAGAGGAGAAAGAAAACTGAGCATTTTAATAGAAAAAAGCACATGTTTGAGAAAAGTCAGTCCTGCATTCTTGGCCCTCAGATTGTTTTTTTTAAATTTCCCACCTTGTATCTCTGGCTTGGATTATTTTAGGACACGTGTATGTAATTAATTGGAGGGACACTCTAAGTAGGCACGATTCCCATTTAATGTGGAATAAAAAGTATAACACATAAAATGTTGGGGAGGAGTGGTATTATGTGATATGAAATGCAAGGAAGCACATTTGGAATGGACACCAAAAAAGAGCTGTCTGGCAACATACCAGGGGCAGCCAATATCTGAAACTAACTATACTTGTCTATGACAAAAAAAGGAGTTAAAAGGGTTCCAGTACCACCCCCCCACTCCCTGTGTGTTTGATATGCGCCAGTCACATGGATCAGCCAGAATCTGCAAACATTAAGCAGTTACATCTTTTTAATCACACAACTCACTCCATGACCATGTGCAATTTATAGTATCAATAATGTTCATGCTGAGGCAACGTATTTGAGGGCTCAGGAAAAGCAAAATGTGCCACTGAGAGAAACCTGTTCCCGTACAACTAGCCTTCATGCTTTCAAGTGGCCCTAATATACCTCTGATGCTAAGCCAAGCCGTGCAAAAGCAGAGTACACACTTTTCATTAACATTCGTATCTAATTCGTAAACTCCACTGACCTCAGAGTTGCCATAGAAACATTTAACACAAGTACTGAAAGCATACAAATGAGGGTTCATGGATTTTTAAAAATGCATTTCCCTTGTCTATGTTCATCAGATTTAACGATCTTAGGTTACAAGGCATATCGGAAAAAAGTTAAGTGGGGATAATGACCAAAGAATATAGGTATTTTTCGAAATAGGAAAAATGCTCCAGAAATGGGATCAATGTGCCAACAATACGAATAGTTCATTTCATTTGAAAATTCAGCTAGAGCGCCCAATAAACAGTTTCAAGCCATAATGTTACCTGCATAATTTACATGAATATTAAAACTCTTGCACTTTATCAACAAAACACACTTCTGTAAACATGGCCACTGGGGGAAGGAGGCTCCCTACCTCATTTATGATTGAGGACATGTAATCATTATATTAAATGACTTCACTTCGAAAGATTTTAAATCTGACCAATGATTAAACATCATTTCCCTGTTTAACAACATTAAGCATTAATTCTAAAAATGCCATCTAGGACAGTTTCAGGGTTAGATGCTAGGACCACAACCAGCAATGACAGCAACTCCTCTCTAGCTGGCACAGACTTATAAACTTTAGTACAAAAACAAACAAAAATACAGAAACTAGGTCAATTTGTTAGCTACATATTTACAGATAATTACATGAATTTTCACTCACAATTGCTAAAAACTATGAGTGAAAAGGAAACTGTGCAGGTTGAAATTACCCGTACTTTGGGGGAAATTATTGGGCATTGAGATACCCTTTCATTCATTCAGAAGTCTCATCTTCTCTCCACTTTTTCATGGCAAACTACCTATAGATGTTCAGATTAGTATATCCAGTGGGTATCTTGTTTCAGAAAAGATTAACCTTTTTCTCTATTCAAAGAAGAATCTCTTGTATATTTAAAAACAAAACAAATCCAACACAGCTACATATACACATACACACACAAAAATCTCTGAAACTTCAAAAAGTTACGATTGCTGGGAAAACAGTTAACAGTGCTGGTGACATAGTAAATGGCTCCCCAGTTTTAATTCTCTGCCTTCATTTTCTTTAAAGGGTATCTACTTTAGGGTAGGTGAGAAGGAAGTGCAAGTTTAAGAAACCCACAACAGGCAGATAAGGTGCATACTAATTTATATATTTCTTATAACCTGAAGGCTACCATTAGGCCAAATGGGTTCTCTTCCCTTGCATGGGTGAAAATTTGGAAGTCTGAATATAAATGAGGGGAAAATTATTCAACGTGACTTTAAAGGGGGCTATCGGAATTCAGTAGAAAATAAAAATGCACAATAAAGGAAGAGTTCTCAGCTTCACTTTCTTTTTCTAGACAGTGTTTAAAACTTATTTCATTAGTTATTTCCAATGTAGATCTACTGTAGTGATTTCATAAAAGTGCAGACAACATAACCAGACACACAGCAAAACAGACTTCAATCAGTAGTCCTTGCATACAAGAGGCAAGTCTGCTAAGTGTACAGCACACTCTTCCATCTTTAAGGAATCTGAGGATGGGAAATGTCCAGTTCTTAACAACTAAGAGTGAGTGCCTTTTCAACGGCAATGCTACAACCTAGTTGGGGGCACTATCATGTTAGATGAAGGAAAACAAAAGAGAATCTGTTCTTCTTGAATAATGATCTGTATTTTGGTAAGCAGCTCAAAGATGACAGCCAGGTTTTGGTTTTGTTCCTTAGAAAAGGCTGTTTTCTATCTAAGAAACAAGAACCTCTTCTTCCATCATTATAGGAGATTCACACTTATATACCTTAAATATATTATTTTCTGACTTGAATATGCACTAGTCACTTCACATTTTAAGTATGGGACAAAACAGGACCATATAAACGTCCTAGGAAAGGGTAGCTGTGTTGCGCCAAATCTCTGCTTGAATAGTAGCGGCTCAGAAGGAGTGGAAGGTGCACAAAAAACCTTACTATTACCAAGCAAGAAGAGGCAGCTAAAGGGAGAAAGCCCCACGCTAATACCATATCCTTCTCTCCCAGTGGCCATTTCCTGTTCATTTTACAATTTGTAGAACCTTAGATGCTTTAGCAGTAATTCTTTTCTTGGCTGTTTTGGTTTAGCAAAATTAATAATAATTATTATTAAGAAATATGTATGAGTGCACATGAAGTTTGTGTGATTTACTGGTTTTTATCATCTTTGCAGAGGAATCACCACCAGTGCTTTTAATTTCCATGGTTCACTTCTCTCTGCATCACTTATCTTTCATTGCATCATGACATAAACCCATAGAAACTGGCTCCTTCACCAGCACTATTTTACTGCATTGCAATTTATGGTTCCACATTTTACTTAACTTTCTTTCCACCCACACAAGTGCTAAGAGGGGATTAAAAAAAGAAAAGACTCCATCTAATGACCATGTTCTCATAAATATCAACCCAGATTACTTTCTTAAACACATGCATACTTGCCTTAACTGAGGATTGAAATAACAAAATAACAGAATCCTAAGTGCCCTGATGGAAATGTACAGTATGAGTTATATCCATCTATCTGTACATACATACAGACACGCATATGTATATACAATATATACATACAAATGATAACAGCTATACCAAAAATGTGCATATTTAACACAGTTTTAAAAAGCCAGTAGATCATGGTATAATACAATTTATTTCCACTAGTGAATGGCACAAATGGAGAAAATGCAAAGGAGGTGTTTCAAGTACAATAAAGTCATTTTTCACAGGTGAAAATAAACAGTATTATTCCAGTGTCTAACACAATGTATTCTATAAAAGTTTAAAATGCCAGACATTTAGCACTTAAAGAAGTAGAAAGTTACTAAAGTCTGTCTTATGGTCTGAAAGACACTCACAGAGTTTTTGATTTTTGAAAAGGGGGTGAGGAAGAGTAGGTGGGAGTGGAAGGGTGTCAAAGACAGTTCCTTTAGTGTACTGAATGGTGTTTACCTGATGTCTGGGCAGCTGAAAATCATCATGACTATGCTAAAGAGTTCAATTTACAAATAAATCCTTGGCCCAGAGTACCAAGTATATTATACTTGTGGGTGTGGCATCAAATGCAGGGCTATTCGCCTCTAGGCATAGAAATGACTAAAAAGAATGGCAGCTCTGAATAAAAATAATATAAACATACTTTCCAGCTAACATTATCTATATAACGAAGAAACTATAATCTAGTGTTAGAGCTGAAATTAAAATAAAGGGAGGAAAAAATATGTGCAAAAGGAAGGGGAACCAATTAGGAATAATATATTTCAAGATATGGGGTTTTGCATTTTAAAAATGCTAACTAAAGAAAGGGAGAGACAGTAAACACAATAAATTTTTTACTGCCAAGCTCTGGATACCAGATATAGCATTTACGACTTTCTGATACGCTGGACAAATTTCCCACACTTTTAATTTTCTTAAATACATGTATATCGGGTGAACACAAACACTTGGGGAGGAGGTAGTATTAATTTGATCAAATGCTGACATTTGCGCACTGATTCAGAAAGTGCCTGCTTCTTTCTTGAGGATCTCTTAAAACCTTTCAAATTTTCCTGCTACAAGCTTTACTCTTTGATGATTCCTAAAATGTATGAGATTCCTCAGAAGTGAGATTTTATAAACACACACAAACCAATTAATTTGAATCATTTTTACAAACTGTATATATTTTAATTAAAATTTAATGGAATAAACCATGTATACTCATGAACTACATGTAAAACTGGTTGCCACACAAGTAAATCAGATACAAAGTCCTACCAGATAAGACATTTGGCGTCAGTATTCAGTCCCGATTTTGCGAGTACATATGTTCTGCATGAACTCAGTAACTCAGTTTGACTAATTTAAGTTCACAAGTGGACTTTAACATGTATCACTGGTAATACTTTGGATTTTAAAGAGGTTTGTATACAAAACTGATCTGCTTCCCTAGGTCACCCCTCCAGTACAGAGGGGCTAACAAGCTCTCTTCTATCATTTTCCTCCAAATAGGTAGATATCTCAATTTGTTTAAAATATTGTATAATATTTGAATGCAAAAAAAACAAAACAAAACAAAAAACTGAGAAAATTAAAAGCTCCTTTCATTAGATATGACAAATACATGTCATGTTCAACTAAAAACTGGTGATCTCAAGCATAGCCAAGAGGACAATGTGTCAGAGTGCTACCTGAAACACTGCCTAAAATTATGTATGAATTCTACTGTTATCAGTTTAAAAAATATTTATGTTAAAATATTTTTCTTCCAGTTACCTTTAAATGAATGCTAGAAACTCCTGAAAGGGAAGATTCATGGAGATTGGACTGATATACCTGGGGAAGACTTAAATTTGGTTGAGAAAACCAAGATTTCAACAGTGATAAATTACTGTTTGTGCATCAGTCTGGTCTAAGAGAGATTTAAAGAATTCTAACTTGGAGCCCCTCAAACTATATGAAAAGTAGGATCCAGAGTTAAAAGCAAGAGTTCTTCAAGACAACTGGGGAGGGGGCAGGACAATTAACTTGTAAGAAACTCTGGTGTGTCACTGGAAAGAACATTTTTTTTCTCCTTCAAGTACTCATAGCTCCCTAACCACCTTCAACTAAATTTCCACACTGGCATTGGAATACCAAGTAACATCTTTCAGCATTGCAAAATTCCTTCATTGCAAAACAAGACAAAACAAAAAGCAAAGCAAAGCAAAACAAAACATGCCCCTCTCTGGAAAAAAATGTTAGCTTTTGTCAAGAGATTCCCTGACCACTATAATTTACTTTACTTTTTCTTTTTTAATTTGCCAAACTTGCTAGTTCCTTTTCAGTAGTAATTTAGCACTGGGGCTAGAGACTTCTGGAAGTGGTGTTTCCTACTGTATGATGTTAACATGATGCCAAATGGTCACTAAGTCTCAAGGAACTAGAAGTTTGTAAAGTACTACAGCAACAAAAACAGCAATTAAAAAAAAAAAAAGACGACGACCTGCACATGCACCAAAATCTACAGTGGTGATGAGGTTAGTCAGCAGCTGGTAGTCATTGGCTCAGTGATTCCTGGTTCACTGTGGCAACTAAACATTTAAATAATTGGCTATTCTACTTGTAAACAAGAAATCGCATAAGCCAAAACAGGGTAATCAGATTACTGTCTATGTAGTGTGATGAGAATTCCAATAGATAGTAGTTTACAAATATGGCATCATTCAAATACCTTTGGCATTTGATTTGTATTGGCTATCTGTCTTTTTTGTACAAAGTAAAAGTACTGTTTGGGTCTTGGGAGTTATAGAGCTTAGCTAGGATGAACTATCACAGTATAAGCAACAAAACGTCAGGACATACAAGCTTCATCTCCTCTCTCTGCTGCTGAACATACCGTACCATATGAACTTTCAGGGACCTCTCTCACCCTCTGGTCTTCTCCTTTGAAGGCTCACAGGTTTGTTGATGTAATTCCTACACCACTGGTGATCTCTTTAAGCACCTCCATCTCACCATGCCACAAAGAAGGCACAATTGAATGGCCAAAAAAAAAAAAAAAAGTCACTGATACACCTATGCAGCATTCAGAAAAAGAACTAAGTTGTTTTCTACTCTGAAAAAGTTAATGCAATCCTTTAGTGTTCATGGATTTCCACTTTTTTTACTCCAAATGAGGCTGAGAAGTCAGACCAATTTAATAAAGAAAATACATTGGGGATACAAGTGTGTTTCCATAATAACTTGTTTCAGCATATGCTGCCTGCTGTGAGTGGCTCATAAGAATTGGGGATATGGAGAAAGGCTTTAGATCTTTTCACAAACTTCTTAGGATACAGTTGCCCAAAAGTGACGACTCAAACCACTTTGCTGCATTCTGTTTTTGCAGCTTTCAGGATTCCCCTTTTCATAATTTCTATCAAAAGATTAAACAAACAAAAAAAAAACCCCAAACAAAACCCGGCAGCCAGATACTATGACATCCCAATTAGTAAACACAAAACAGAACGCTTTACAAAAATGAATAAAATATACCATATGCACTCAGCTTCCACACTGTAGTACCCAAGTGAGGAGGCTGCTGTGACGATGTCTGTAGGCAGTTTCTTTTGGCAGACAGCTCCAGCGGAATTGCCACTTTCAATTATTAAGTTATGTATAAGACATGTGTGACCCATTGGATATTTGTGAAGTGACACTCGTGCTTCTGCTCATGCCCTGCTCCGTCCGTCCCCCAGAAGCTGTCCGCCTCAGAGCCTGAGGGCTATTGCGGACTCCCATACTGCTACCTCGGGGTACCCCTTGCATTGGCCCTGAGGGGTGACCCCATGGCTGGGGTCCACCTTGCATTGGATGGCCCCAAGCTTGTGGTGGGCCACCCATGGGATGACCCCAGTGAGGTCCTGGACCCCCAGTAGGATTGTGAGACCAACCAGAAGCTCCTGGGTAGCTATGGCTGAATGCCTCAGGGGAGAGGTTAGAAAGGACCATGTTACTAAAACCTAGTCTCATACTTTCAGAGTCAAAAGCTTCAATTTCTCTGGCTTGACGCTCCAGCAGGCTTCGTATTCTTTCTGTGCGTTCATTCTGCAAAGCCAACATCTCTTCTTCAATCTGTTGGGGATTGGGGGTGGGAGGGATGAAGCAAAAAGAAAGCTGATTTATTTTTAAAAATCTATAAACTAAGGAAGCAATAATTACTACTCAGGTTTGAAGTGAATCATAAAGAAGTTCACTCTGGCTATTTGGATGTATATTTAAAAATCAAAGAGATATACTGTAGGAATCATACATAATTTATATTTCTAAAATGTGTAACATCAAGCCTTTAAAAGCAAAAGTAATAACCCCTATTAAAATAATAAATCGAGGCACTTATCATCGGTAGCTACTAAATCCATTAGGTAAAAAGTTGAAAGAAAAAGAAAATGGGCAAGGGGAAACCAGCCTTATCAGACATACCGTGATATCATTCTAATAAAATTAATATGGTGATGGTGTAGGAATAGACAATTAGTGAAATAGAAATAGAGGCAGATCTCAGTTTGTAGGTTTTTAATGCAGGACAAAAGCAATTCAATGGGGGAAAAGATGGATTTTTAAACAAATAACACAGGCACAATTGGCCAGCCAACTGGAAATAAAAATGGAATCCTATCATATACCATAGTCCAGATGAACCAAAACCTTAAGTGACAAACGAACAAAAAAACAAATACTATAAAGTTTTCATTAAAGAGTTAGTAGACTTGTCTACGGCCAGGTCACCCTGAACAAGCCTGATCCTGTCTGATCTCAGAAGCTAAGCAGCATCGGGCCTGGTTAGTACTTGGATGGGAGACCACCTAGGAAGAACAGGTGCTGTGGGTGTAAAAATTAAAAAATTAGGGATTGTAAGCTGACAAGGTCCTTGCAATTTTTGAAGTCAACCAAGGGATGCCTCGCCTAAAGGAGTTAGGAGACGCTATATACCTACAAATTAGTAGTTGGGTAGCCATCATAATCAGTTCTGGAAAACTGGAAGGTATTACGAATAAATATAGCTGACTGTATATAATTTTTAAAAAATGTTACAAAACCACACTAAAGTCAACAATGAAAAAAAAGTTGATGGAGAACCTTTTTATGAATGATCAGACTGACTGTACCTGAACCCAGTGATCAATACATCACTTAAAAGTGGGACAATCTTGGAAGAGAAAAAGAAATGGTGTAGATCAAAGAGGCTCTGTTCATTCCTCTGATGACCAAATCAAAGTTGTGATGGAAACAAGGAGCAAAGAGCAAGAAAAAAATCTCCTGGGATCTAGATGAACAAGCCATACAACTAGGGAGAAATCCAAGAAATCACCCTGCAACGGCAGAAGTTAGGACGTGGCAAGGACATGGGGCTGCCGGGTCTTGAGCAGCTGAATGAGATGGAGGCTGCAGTAGCGGCAGCCACCTCTTAAAGGGGCCACCTCTGTGAGCGGATTTTCGTGGTGACGGACGGACCTGCTTGCTCTGAGTACCAGTGCCGATTTGGCTGCGCACAGAGGGCACCAGGGACTTACAGGGAGACATTGTCAGAGTTGAGGGCCAAGGCGAGACTTGCTCTGTACAGAAGTGCCGGCAGTATCCATTGTTCTCTGTTGAACCCTCCCAGTTTAATGACATCTGGGCTATGGCCATGCTGTGCACCTGACACAGCATTGCCATAGCCCAGATGTCATTAAACTAGATAACAGAGGTCGCTCTACCCAGGGGATTCTCTGAAACTCCACCTCCCCCAACTCATGCCCACCCCCCCACAAGCCACATCCAGGTATATCCTAAGTGAGTCAGGTGCTCTTTGCTGAGCAGCGCCTAGACTCACACTGGAGGCAGCTGGCTTTAGTTTCTGGTGTGGTCTTTTGAGGCAACTATAAGCACAGCATCTGTGGATTGCTTGCTGAATCTTAACAGGTGGCCCTGGAGGGGAAGAGGCTTGGGTTAAATTTGGCCTGCAGCTGAACCCCTCTCAGGACTGTGCCACTGGATACCTACTTCACAAATCCACATTAATAAGACTGGGAGACTTAGGAGCTTTGCTTAGTACATAGAAACACACAAAAAGGCAGCCAAAATGGGAAGACAAAGAATCAGAAACCATATGAGTGAATGGAACAGAGATCCAGAAATAACGGAATCAAGTAATCTAACAAATGCAAGGTTCAAAACACTGGTTATAAAGATGCTCAATGAACTTTTGGGAAGTGTAGATAAATTCAGTGAGAATTTCATAAAAAAACATAAAAATAGAAATGGAAATTATAAAAGGGAACCAGTCTGAAATGAAGAACACATTATCTAAGGTGAGAAGTATATTAAATGGAATAAACAAAGGAATAAACAAAGTGAATAAAGAAAAGGATCAATGCCCTATCTAGAGGATGGGAAAGTCAAGGATACACAATCAGAATGGCAAAAGATGAGATGCCAAGACTATAAAATTAAGGAGCATA
>NW_006443570.1:20367572-20428686 GCF_000325575.1 Pteropus alecto | reverse complement strand
AAAGAGCTTCCCAGACAAAAATAAGCTAAAGGAATTTATCACCACCAAGCCAGTATTACAGAAAATGTTGGAGGGACTTCTTTAAGAAGAAAAAACATGTACCAAAAACAGGAATAAAGAATGGTAACAACTACATTCCTATCAATAAGTACTTTAAATGGAAAAGAATTAAGTGCTCCAACCAAAAGATAGGGTGGCTAAATGGATAAGAAAACAAGACCCCTACATATTCTGCTTACAAGAGACTCACTTCAGATTAAGACACACAGAGACTAAAAGGAAGGAGATGGAAAAAGATATTGCTTTGATGGATCTAGAAGTTATTTAAGTCAGACAGAGAAAGATAAACACTATATGATTTCATTTATATGCAGAATCTAAGGAATAAAAAGAACAAACTAGTCAAAAACAGACTCACAAATATAGTTGACAATTTGGTGACAGTGGGCGGGGGGTTGGGGGGGCTGGGAAAATGGGGTGAAGAATTAAAGAAGTGCAAATTAGTAGCTGATGGACAGTCACGGGGATGGGGAGCACAGCATAGGGAATGCAGTTAGCATTAATATGTTGGCTAGGTGAAGGGTCAGGGGAGGGAGGGAGCAATTAGGGAGATTGTTTTATGAACTATATAGATGTCTAACCAATGTACTATATACTTGAAAACTAATTAGAATAAAATTTAAAAAGTGGGACAATGATACAAAAGGAAGTACATAGTAAACCTTATAAAAATTCCTTACAAAATTGAAAAAAAAAATAGAATCTAAATATAATCATGCATCTAAATCTATTTACCAGTTTACAGGAAATATGAAGGAGAGAAGAATACATTAAATGACATGAGGATGCGATCAGCCAAATCCAGAATGTGAGAATTCCTACAGAGCAAATGATCAAATCCACAATTTTAAAAAGGGGGGTGAGTGGGACCTGGTATGGACTAAAAGACAATTAAGCAAACATCTGGACCTTGTTAGGGCCCCAATCCAAATGAACCAACTTGAAGATCAAAACTTTTTTTTGAGATAAAAGGGGAAATTTAGACATGGACTGAGTATCAGAAAATATTAAGAATTTATAATTTTGTTAGATATCATAGTGGAATTATGGTTAACAAGTCTTTATCTATATTTAGAAGTGAAATAATGCTATGCTGGGATTTGCTTTAAAGTACCCCATACACTCCCCTCTAACTCCTGCACCTTTGATAAGTTGTGTGCATGTGGAACAGGGAAATAGATAAGAAAAAATTAGGAAAATATTGATAACTGTGAAAGCTAGGTGATGAGCACTTAGGGATTTCATTGTACTAATTCCGCCTACTTTTGCATATGTTTGAAAATTTCTATAATAAAGTTTTTTTAAAAAAGGAAATAAAGAGAATTTGTAAAGGAGCAGTAAATAATCAGGTTTCAAGATATTTGAGGACTTAAGCCAACTGTGATTGCTTTCTACAGAAATCTGGCTCAACAAATATATTTAGTTTCTAAGTTTTAAAAAGTGCCCTTAAAAAAAAAAAACAGATCAGCATGGGAAACACATGGAAATAAAAAACTGCAATAGAATATAAGATATAATAAAAGATTTATAAGGTATAGCAGAAATACAAAGGGATAGAGTGATCCACTCTATACTGAACAGAGAGTAGGACAAAGAAATCTTCTCAAGAGGTGGTAAAGACTAGACTTGTTTACCAGGAAAACAAGGGGACGGAAAGGTATTTTCATCAGAGGGAATATGTAAAGGCATGGAAAAGTGATAAAATAAGTGTTTGGGGGAATTACAAATAGGCTAGAATGGACTTCAGTAATAAAAGTTTGAAAATTATTCAAAGTTCTAAATACTAAAGTGTTACAAAGGTTTAGAGAGGGCATTTTATATGAAGGTTGAAGAACAGCTTAAATGTGAAGGCTTCTTCTGAGGGAAAGAAATCAAATTGTTAACTGTGATGATTTCTGAGTGGTGAAATTAAAGACATTTGAATGTTTATTTATTTCTTTATATTTACCAAGTTTAGAAAAGTGATTATTTTTGTAAAATAATTTTTCCACTCTTAATAGCTATACATAAAATACTCAATTCGTATAGAATTAGATTTACATCTCTCTATGGATTCAAAGAACTTCAACTTTTTCTTCTAAATATTTCATATGTAAAAATTTCAAATATCCATCCATCAAAAGCATTTATTTTAATTTGAGGGATCTAATAAATGATGGGAATGTACAGAGCATGTAATAATCTAAATGCCTTGCATATTTGAAGAAAATTCATGATAAAAATATTAAGCATATTAATGCTTCTCAATCTTTTATCCAGTAAATACCGCTTCAATTTCATTTGATTTAGTTTTGTCTTTTAAAAAACTCAGAAAAATTTTCAATGAAATAAAAATAAAAACTAAGATTTATGATAGCCTACATTAATTCTCATTTCTTTTAAAACAGGTTACTTTTATTGCAAATTAAAAAGATGTTTTCATTGGGTAGATGAGTTACTGTAAGACTTTTGAGAGACTCTCTCAAACTATTTTTTGAAATTAAATGTGGTATTTTTGTGTGAATATATTCAATTCCACGAAGAAAGGTCCTATAAGATATTCCAATGATCAATTCTTACTTCAAAACTCTCAACCATGATGTTGATACTAAATGAAATATTGAGAGAACATTAAATGAAATGATAACACAAAAAAAGTCCATTTATACTTTGGAAATACTGCCACTTTTTAATGTATAAAATTCACATGGAATTTAACATTTATAGTTATGCTGTCATGTTGCTGAAATTTTAATGTGAATGAAGTATGAGAAGAGTTATAAAAAGACCTCATGTGAGTCAAGAGAGGCTTACTTTGTTGGCGTCTCAACCTAAAAGAACAACTGGTTCATTTGGAGGCTTACAACAATCTTCAAACAAAATTATTTTTCATCTAGAAACAATGTTCACTCTGGTTCTACCTCCACTTATTTTCAAATAACTGTTTCTTATCTGTACAAGAAGCACAAAGTGCAGAAAATATATAGCTGTTAAAAATTTTCAAGGTTTTTGTAGAGAAGGTATATAGCCTTGGTAGGTGCCAACTGACTCTAAACTGCTTTATAGTCATGTACTTCATTTGAAATGTAAACATTAGCCCTAAAAATCAAGTAGCAACTCAAAGCACTATAGATTTATAAACCTATTGTTCTTTTATTATTAATACTAAATAATCTTTTGCATTTCCCATTATCAAAGTAACCACATTAAAAAGAGTAAAATAGGAAAACAAACCAATCTACCATATTAATATAGCCACTAGCATTACTTCAACTCAAAGATCTTTAAGGTGATCTCTTTTTTATTTTATTCATCATAATGTGTTACCATATTCAACATAGTCATAGTAAAACTGTCTTTGTAGCCATCATATAAAGGGCTGAATGATATTTTATTTAGTGGCTTGGCCATAATTACTTAATTATCTCTCTATTTTATTCATTTGTTTATTTCTGAATTTTTATGACTTTATCTGAGCCCAAACTGACAACATATGTTGGGAGCAAGATCTCAAATGCTCCTTATCTCTCTATTTTAGATAGTTAGATGTTTTAAGCCATTATAAAATATGCTGTAATTACCATATTTATGCATATTTCCCCCCATATTTTGGATTTCTTTTCCCTAGAATTCTAAGTCTTAAATACTTAATATTTCCAAAGCTCAGTACAGACTTCCAAATTACTTTCCAAAATTTAATAAGAATGCATGAGAGTGCCACATCACCTTCACCAATGAGTATCAGTTTTATACTTCACATTTTATTAGGCTTTGTAGAACATGCAGGCTTTGGTTCATATAGTGAAATGACTAGCACTGTCATTCATGTAGTGAAATGACTAGCACTGATTAGTCATTTCATATAGTGAAATGACTCCACAAGGTGGAGCTAAAAACACAAATATATTTTACAAGTACCAATATTTCTCTCACAATGCTATTCCTGAAATACTATAGGGAGTTTTTCTTTTAGTAATAATTTTGAAGCATTAGAGACAAAACTTTGGATTGAATTTTAAATATGAAAGTTGGAATCAGATTTATGAATCTGTACATGGGACAATTTTTCTCAAAATGTTTATGTTTCTCTTTCCATCTTGAATATAATTGAAATAATTTTTAGAATCAAATACCTCTCAAAGAAGGCAGTAATAAAGATAACTGTGCCAGAGAAACAATAACATACTATTTAGGTGGGCTTTTTAAAAGTATATTTTTTAATTTAATAAGACATTCTATCTTTATCATAAGAACTGTAGGAAATAGAGGAAATCTATGAGCCAATGGTCCAGAAACAATGACAACTTTTAGTAGGCAAGACCATTAGGTAAGTATTAATTTATAATGGATTAATGGACCTAAGACTGTATCAGCTATTAGGAAGTTAAATCTCAGGAATTCTAAAACATAGCTTTGAATCATGGATACAACTGATATTCTACTACATCCTAACAAATACCTTTCCTCTTTCTCTATCAAAATCTTCTGCCCATCACCCTTTACACACACACACACACCCCCTTAAGTATCTTAAAGGATAGAAATGAATTTGGTGATTAGTTCTATTCTCTAATGCATCTGACAAATAAAAAAAGAATTAAAAAAAAAAAAAATACATCTGAAAATAACATTTTCAGCCTGACTTTTCAACTGTGTGGAACTGGTTTTTTACCTTCTGTCATCTAGTAATCTTCCACCAATCTGTATAGTTCCAGGCCCAGGATGTATAACTAAAGTATACATTCCTGATCCTTTGTCCCTGCCTCTGACAGGCAATTACTAAGGTTCTTTTTCTTCACTATCCAAGTTTTTCTCCAATATCCTTAGGTAGAGCTAGGTACGCAAAAGTGAGGAACATGGAGCCAGAGTTACTATCTCACAATTCAACTGTCTTCACATAATCCACATCCTTCTTCTAGCAATTACCACTTAATTACATTCCCTTGATGTCTAGAACTCATTATAAGGTTCATTTCTGAATCAATAATTTTAAAGAAAAAGAAAACCACTACCAAAACTAGAATTAAGGAAATATAGTATTGTGAAAACAGTCTAATGCCACCTCTGTCAATATGAAAATATGTTTATAAAATGTTTCTGAAGAAAGCACATACAAGCACAATTACCTTCCTTCTATTACTTATACCTTTTGTTCTAAGAGTGCCCTACGGAGGGAGACCCTCTGTTCAAGCTCCCGAAGCTCTCGATCATGTTGTGCCTCGGCTTGCATCTTGATTTTGCTCTGATATGCATTCAACAGCTCCAGTTCCTGCTGTAGCTGCATCTTCAAAACCTGGCACTCTGCTTCCTGTGCTTCATCCAAACGCAGCTGAAACAGAAAGAAAACAGATATATCCTACTGTGAGCTATCTATTCATGACCTATGGAAAAGAGTGTGAGAGAAGACAGATTACTCTTGTAGGATACGTGATTGTTCTCTCTTGTATCTTAGAGTAAACATCTCTGAAAAAGGATGGCACAGTAACCCATGGTGACATAAAGATAACGTTATCATAAGCTATTTGGAGCATGCCTAAATAACCATATTTTTCTTAAGAAATATTTAGAATCTGATTAGGTGATATAAGACTCTGAATCTCTTTTCTTCAATGGAAATAAATGCAAAACAGGGACTAGCAAAACTACAGCCTATGGGCCAAACCTGGGCAGCTGAGTGCCTGCGCGCATGCGTGTGTTTTAAACAGCCCACTAGTTAAGAATGGTCTTTACACTTTGAAATTTTAAATGGCTATATAAGTACCTACAGAATATCATCAATTTTGCCTCCTGGCCCACAAAGCCTAAAATACCTACTATCTGGCCCTTAAGAAAAAGTTTACAATGCTCATATAGACAATATTTTATATTAGCACTCAAATGTGACCATTTGGATTTTCAATTAGTATTTTTTGCCCAATGCTTAACAATGCTGCTGTTCTAACCTTCATAAGCTGTTGGGATATGTACTAAACATCTGAGAGGTACCGGCAGAAAGCTTATTTAGAACTTCGTGCCTAAATGGATCAATGAGAATTCTACAAATATGATGTCTGCTTCCAAGCAATGCTGAGAACAGGAAGAATACGAAATACTACCACTATTTCCCAAGCTGTAGAAGAGCTATCACTTTCAACTAATATTTTAATTGCTGGGATTTTATTCAGATGGCAGAAAGAAAGGGACGCTGAATTGTTTTGTCTAAATAAAATTAACTCACAGCTTGTGTGGACAGCATTTCATTAATACTGTGGTCATACTGCTCAGCCAAGATGGCTAACTTCCGGGTCTGCTCCTCCTTGAGACGTTTCAGAACAGCTTTGTGCTCACTCTTTGGTGTAGTCTCCAGTAGGTGATTTCTTAATGCTTTGTACTGTCTGGTTTGGATTTTGCAAGTGTCCTGAAACTGCTTTTTTATTTGGAGTTCTTTAGACTAGGAAGAAAAAAATAGACGTATATAATTTTAACATATGGTATTTGGTATATCTTATGCTTACATGAAAACAAACACTACTTAAAGAAAGGGGAGAAAAAACAAAAAGGTCAGATCACAAGGTTGCAGGTACTGGGTCAAACCACTGAATTCTATATACTTTTTTATAACAAAACTCTTAAATCATGAGAATACCAAGCACCTCATTTATCACAGGGTTTCAAGCAATACTCATTATTTTGCTAGTAAGTTTAGTGACTTGAGTAAATATAAAATTTTGTTTTGATTACTGTATATATTGATAGAAAATTAAATCTCTTTTCATGCATTAAATGTAGTAGATATAAAAGCACTATATAAATGTAGTAGATATAAAAGTAGATATGGCCAGACAATATTGTATCAGACTCTGAGGCATTAAATAAGCATATTTACTTTGTTCCTTATCTGAGATACTTTGCTCCAATAACAATCTCAATCCAACTTCATAGTCTATGACAGACCCCATAAAAATTAGGTATTAGTAACTAATACTGTTGTTACAATTGGTCTTTATCTTAAGGGAATAAACTAGGTAGAAACATATTTAGTAATAGTTTACTCTTTAACTCTGCAACCAAAAACTTGAAAGTCAGTAGAGTTAACTAATCTTTCAAATGTCAAACAAAAGTTATGGGCAAGGGAGGGGACGACCCTTCTTGGGGTGATGATAAACATGAACTACATAAACATTTCTGTGATAAAATAATTTGAGTTCAGAGACATAAGAATTTTGGCTTTAGTTTTTGGTTAATCATAGGTTAGGCATCCCATGAACTCAGGTTTTAACAAAACTTAATAAGGTGAAATATGTTTCTATAAGGTGTACTGATCAAGCCTACTGGTGAGAATATATTCATTTACTACACTAAGGCAGAACCTACAGTTGAAATTATACCTTAATATAAATATCACCAGATATTAATTGGTTGATTCAGTGTGCAACGAATGCATATATGACCAAAGTAATACACTTGTCAAGGAAGTAGTTGTTTGCCTCCCCCACCCATTCTATATCATCAAATATAACCTTTCCATATTTTATACCAACTGAGGCACTAAGTCATGGTCATATACCTTTATTCTGTGAAGGGTCAATAAATGTCTAGCTAGAAAGAGAAACTTTTGGCTTAGCTATGCTTAATAGCATGGCTCTTAAATACTGCCCTCAGTTAAAAAAACTCTTCCAAGTTAGCCAGGAACGGAACAGTGAAATTTAGACATTGTCTTCTGCCTCTGTATAGTAGCCTCCACTCCTTTAAATTTTTTTATTTTTTAAATATTGTGCCAAGATAACTATAATCATTCCATATCATTAGCCTAATGAGAAAAAAAAGGACTCCTTGAAAATAATTTTTTTCCACTTAATGATTTTTTCCCAGTTTTACTGAAAAATTGATATATATCACTGTATAAGTTTAAGGTATAGAACACGATGGTTTGATTTACATATATTGTGAAATTATAATAGGCTCAGCTAACATCCATTTTTTCATATAGGAATTTTTTCCTCAACAAGAAGGATAATACTTATACCAAGAATAAACTATATCCCTCAGTGTTTGACTCAGTGAAAGCAAGATGAATGTAAGTTAGTTGTTTCTACTCATTTAACACTGACAAAGCACCAGTTGGATGGCCAATGAAGAAACAGCAGAGCAGGCAATAGGTGTTTACCCAACACATTTCATATAAACGGTACTCCAACCCCAACAAATCTTAGTCAACTTAAATGCTCAAACTGTAGCTCCCCTACCCACCTTTAAAATCTTGGAGAAAGTTGGAAGAGGTAACTACTTCTTAGATACATAAAAATAGGATAACTTGGTGTTAAAATCTAGTCTGTTTTATTCAAATTGAGTAAGTAGATAGATATACACAACTAAGAGGAACATGGTGATTTTCTTTTCTACTAAACTAACAAAACAATTTCTTTTATTGGAATTCTTGAGCTCATCTGTCATCAGAAGGAGGCATTCTATCCAAAATCTATGATTGTGAAACATTATTATTCTCCTCACTTTTTGTGTAGTATCTGCAAAAATCAGACTAGTGTGTACAAGTTTTCAAACTGAAAAGGCTCCAACAGGAAACTCTAAGTGTTAAAAATCAAACAACTATTTATCTCAGAGAAATGCAGTCATATCAGATTTACAGTATAACTACAGAAAACTAATAAGCTTTCAGTATGGTTTACTTCTAGATGCTGCTGACTTTAAAACCATAGTTAATTTCACAGACATGTTGTTTTAAAAATCTATTCTGTAGCCGAAGAGTACATACTTCTCTACTAAAAAGGCAAAATAAATCTGAAAAATCATTATGAATTGCAATTTTTCTAAGTAATGACTAACAAAAGTTATGTGGGTAGTCAACATAAGCTACATTATAAATGATATTAATTAGCTGTTTTGAAGACACAGCAGAGTGAAATTTTACTCAGGTTCACAACAAAGGGAAAAACAGCTGTTCTTCTTTATTTGTTCAGAACAGCTTGTTTGACTGGAATTGGGTAGGAATTGGAGATACCACTGGATGTGGTGTAGCTTCTACATTTTGACTTAGAATATCTCTGAATGAATTTCACTTCATTCCAGGACAGTTATTCATTTCAGACCAAGAATTGTTTTATTGTTTAATTATCAAATAGTTTTGAAAAGAAAGAAGGGCTTAAAAAAGAAAATACTATGGAATCTGGGCCTTACTAGATATAAATAAAAATTTTAAATGTGAAGACATGTACAGATTGAGGCAATAATATGGTTAGTAGCCTATAGAGTAGGTGGTTTTTGTTTATTAAGAGTCATGTGACTATACTCCTTCAAATATTTATTACAAGTCATAAAACTTGAAAATTTCTTGGAATTGTTAACTCTGGTTGACTTTGGTGAATGGGGCTGGACCAGGTGGCTGAAGAGACAAGGGGAGAGAGGGAGACCTTTAACTTTATAAGATGCTTTGGTATCGTTCAAATTTCATACCATGTGAATGAATTCCTCTATTCAAAGCAAATATAAAATTTAAAGTCCTGAGATGATTCCACTATTCCTCTTAAGATGAGTATTGATCGTGAAGGGAGAAGAATTAAAAAGGTATTTTTTCATTCACTGGCTTCTCTAATGATAAGAAATTTAAGCGTCTGTTTTGCATACAAATCATATTTAGAGCAAATAACATTCCAAAACTATATTACTTGGAACTGAGAGAAGCCAACAAGTTAGCATGGTGACATGTAATATCAGCACTGAACAGCTGGGTACATTTAAAATAAGAATTTTGATTCTTATTTATGGCACTTCTCATAGTTAAAATTTGGCCATTTTGGAGTACTCTGCTGAGAAATACATAAGCAAAAGTCTGTAGCTACAGCTACTCCACATTAAAACTAACCAAATATACTTAAAATGAAAGAAAATAGTCAATTTCTTTATGACAGACATCTATCTGTCTTAAGACTTTTACTGTTTATATGGATGCCTTTTATCTCTTTTTCCTGTCAAGAAGCTTAGACTAAAGATACCTTCAGGCTCTTGGGCTGTTGTCGAACCTCCATGACATGCTTTCGCCTTAGTTCTCGTTCTCTTCGCTTATTATATTCCAGCTGGTTAGTGAGCTCAGTTTGATGCTGCAATCTGATCAGCTCACAGCGCATCTTCTGAATTGTGTTGAGGTGGCGGAACTCCAGTTCCTGCATGGACTCATGCTGTCGCAGTAGCATGGCATGCTCTAAGTCCTTTTGGGTCTGCCTTTTATTTAATTCCTAATCCATAACACAAAAGACAAAGGTATACTTTACTGCTATATAATGCCAGGAAAAAAAATCCCAAGAAACAGATTAACTAAGAAATAGATGTAATCCTCTTATTCAATAATGGCTTCATAGTAAATATTAGAGTTTTATGACTTTCACTGTAGTAAATGGGCAATTAGGAGCACAGATTTCCATATTCTATTCATTTACTATTCATTAATACTATTTTATGCAGTAAGCTTAAAACATACCAAATCTATCTCAAGAGGCTTAATGTATTTCCTTCTTTTATTGTTTCCTAATTTTATATCTGATGAGGGCTCCTAAGACATCTTTTCAATTTCTTCAGTTTACTATTCAATCCTACTACATGTAATACACCTACTATAGTGTGGTGATTAAGAACATGGACTCTAGAGCTACTCTGCCTGTATTCTAATTCCTGCTTCTGCTACTTATGAGCATTAAGTCCTTGGGTCAGTCCTTGTGCTTCAGTTTCATAACTTCTCAAACAGAAATAATAATAGTTATTTTCTAGAGTTAATGCGAGGATAAAATGAGTTCGCAAATGGAAAGTTCTCGAAATGATACCTAGCACATGATACTCAATAAATATTATTTCTTTTTTCGGATTAAAAAGAACAAGTATACAATACACACAAATGTAGAAGTCAAACTTGCCCCTTTTGCCTCTGCAAACTCATTCTCCAGAGGCCAACAGTTGGTATAAATGCTTCTCAACCTTCTCTATCCTTATTATATCTATTATATAAAAACATACAGTTTTAAAAGCTGAATAATAATATATATTATAGGCATGTAATGTGCTTTCTTCACCTAATAATATAATGGACATATATCTAGATCAGATCAGTACATATAAATTTTTTTCTAAGTTTCATAGTAAGCTTCTGTTTTGCAATACCATAATTTTTCCATTTTTTGCTTTATAAATAAAATTCAATAAATATGCATGATGCATCATATAATCATGTTATTATCTCTTCAGAACACATTTCTAGAAATGGATTTAATGGGTAAAAGCATACGTGCATACTACATTTTAAAAGCTACTTTTCAATTATGCTCCAAAAGGGCAATATCAATTTATACTCTTACCAACATTGCCCATTTCCCCTTGCCACTACTAGGACTTGATGTCACCAATCTTTTAAATTGTTCTTATCTAACTGATGTAACTTTTAATAAGAATTTTTAAATTATTAGTGAATGTGAACAATTATGCTATATTTAAAGTTTATTTTAAGCCACTCTTAGAAATAAATTTACCTATGCTCATAGGTATCTCTGATGAGAACAACTATTTATTTCATTGGTATAAGAGTTTCTACATTTTCTCAATTAATAATTACATGATTATTAAATGTGTTAAATAATAACACACTTCATGACACCCATTTCAGATCAAAAGGCATTAAATTATCCAATTTATTTTCTCACATTTAAAAATTAATTTTCATTAATGATTTAATATTTATTATTTTTAAATAAATATAATATTTGTTGAATGCTTATTATGAGCCAGATACTAGGATACAAAGACCTGAATAAAATCTGTGACTTCATATAATTTCTATTTTAAGGGGGTGCAGGAGAGAGAGACTTCCTCCAAAAAAGTGTGTGTATATAAAAGAAAAAGTACAAAGAACATTTTAAAAAAGGAGAAGGATTCTGTCATCAGGGAAGACATTTCTGAGGAGGTGACATGTGAAGAGAGATATGAAAGAAGGGAGAAAATAAGTCATATCTATATCACGGGATGTAGGCAGAGGGAAGTTCAAGTACAAAGACTCTGAGGCTAGGATATGACAGACCTTTTTTCAGGAAATATTCTGATTTCACATCATTCAAACATACCTCCCTGACAAGGTCCTGCTCCAAGTTATGGCGCCCAAGTAACATTCTTCTCTTGAAGCGACGGCATTCCAGCTCTAGGTATTGTCTCTGACGTCGAAGAAGATTAGCCTCTTCTTCTGCTTGGAAATGCTGTATATTCTCCTTTTGCTTTGAAAGCCACTCCTGTTTTTCTTTTTTTGGAGTGCTCTGGTTTTCATTCAGCTCCTAGCAACATAAAAAAAAAACTTAGTTCAAAATACATAAAAATTAACTACATGAATCTACCATTTGGTATCTGGTAAATTTAAATAAAAGTACTTTATCTGTGTCCTCTCAAATGCTCAGGCAGGGCAATGACCTTAAGGAGGTAAGTAATACTTTCCCTTTCTTTGCATTACCTATGAAGTAGGACAGGAAAAGAAAAATGTACACTAGAAAGCATGTATACCTTTTAACTTGGTACAGTAACATTTATGATAGTTTCTAGCTTCAAAAGCACAAAATGATTGGTAAATGAAGTAAAATACATCTTTCTTTAAATGCTTCCTGAGACCGAAGGCAGTGCTTTCAGATAAAACTCGTATGTGAATTAAACTTAGAGCTAAAATAGTTATGTTTCAGTTCTTGGTTTGACAGTCTAAACATTAAGTTTTTGGCAAAATTATGGATGGACTAAATATAAAAGCATTAGAAATTAAATTGAATATTAACAAAACATAAGAGAATAGAAACCTTCCTTATGAATGGTATTTAATATTGAACATTAAGAACTACAGAACAAATCAAAACCAATGTTTTTCTACAGCATTTTAAATGTCATCTCATAAACTACCTAAATGAAATACATGTATATTGGGCAAAATGAGAGCACTGACGATACACTCAATGAGGTAAACCCTAGGATGCTAATTAATAGTATAATTTCAACCTAAAAAGCATCAACATTGCACAGAATATAAATCAGCACAGAATATAAATCACCTTTCCTAAGTATGATTTTTCAGAGACTACTAACGTTATGGTCCTTCCCCTGTATTCAAGAAAAAGACCAATTCTATAACTTTAGTTCATAAAATATTCAAACACATAAAAACAGAAAGCACATAAATCAGTAGCTCTCAATGTAAGACTGTATGTGTATGTACACAATGGGAAGAGAGACATACATAGAGAATCACCTGGGTATCTTTTTCAAAACTTTTGCCAGGGAACATCCCCACCAAGACTCTAGTATGATCCTTCCTCTATATAGAGAATCATTATACTAAATAAACACACATAAACTTGGCTTCTAAAAGAAAATAAATTTATTAGTAGGACTATACGCTATATGCTTAAAGGATTATCTAAACCAATGTACCTATAAAACAAAAATTTCATTTCAATGGGAAGTAGAACTATAGTACTGCGTTTTGTTGAATATTTGTTTAAAGTTTAAACAAATTTGTTTAAACCCGATTTACAATCTTTTAAAACTCAATGTTCAAATACAGAGTTTGCTTCTGTATTATAGTCGTGAGAACATATTTCAGGTTACACCCTTTAGAGTTGGAAAAATCTTGTCAATGATGCTCACTTGGCAGGGAATATATAGCAAGTCCTTGTGTGACCAATATGTCCATAATAAAAGTTATTTATGTGATTGTAAGGCAAATTCCTACACACACAAAAGCATTAACATCAAAGAGATTACTGTTATCAAGATCAATTAATTTACCACTGTGCTAATAATTAATTACATGGATTAAAATTTTCAATCAATCTGTAAGAGGGAATATATCATTTTTATGTCCTCAACACTACCCTGAATAATTACTCCCTTTCAGAAATTACCTTGGAACAATTGAGGCTTTCTTCAAAGTTAAACTATATCTGCTTTTAAAAGAAGTTAAAGAGAGCAGCTTATAAAGGGCAAATGAATATGAAATCATATGGCCATAAAGAAATAATCAACATGTTCTCCTGTTAAAGAGCAAATATGCCCCTTATCCTTATTCTATGTTAAAATCAGAATAAGAACAAATTGTTATAATCTTCTGAGCCAAAAGTAAGAAAGAAGGTATGGTTTACTTTTAGAGAAATATGTGACTTTTTATCACAGCTCAAATGTTTTTATTTATAATGAGCCAGTTACTTAATAAATGGATAGAAAAGCTATTATAAATAAAGTAATTTATATTTTCAGGAGATAATTATAGATCCTACTCAAGTGAAGATTCTCAGTTCGCTAATAAGTAATTGATTATAATTGATGTCTTCATTCAAACTGATATACATTTAGTGGCCACAACAACAGAAGAAAAATTTATTCTGCATAGGGAACATAGTCAATAATATTGTAATAATTATGTATGGTGCCAGGTGGGTACTAGACTTAGCAAAGAGATCACTTCATAAGTTACACAAATGTCTAACCACTATGTTATACAACTGAAACTAACATAATATTGAATATCAACTGTAATTGCAAAAATAATGAAAAGGAGTTCAAGATGGCAGAGTAGGTGGATGCTATGTTTGCCTCCTCCCATGACAGCATTAAAATTACAATTAAAATACAGAATGATCAACCTAAAGAACCATCTGAAGACTAGATGAACACAAGTCCTATAACTAAGGATATAAGGAATTCACACCGGGACTGGTAGGAGTGGCAGATATGCAAAATGGGATGGCCCCTCTCCCATGTGTGGCAGTTGAGAAAGGAGGGATATCTCGGCTGCAGAGGTACCCCCTGAAGAGTGAGGGGTCCCAGCCCCACACTGGGTTCCCCAGCTCGGAGCACCAGTGCTGGGAAGAGCAGCCCACAGAACATCTGTGAAAATCAGTTGGGATTCTGTCTCCTTGATAAGATAGAAGGCAGCTGGAAAACCCAGGCATCCTCTTAAAGGGCCTGGGCACAGACTCCCTCACTCCCAGGAACTCACCCTGAGCTTCTGCAGATGGATAGCAAGTGGGAAGGTGCCAAAGACATAACAGGGAAAGACTGAATGTGTGGCTTCTAGGCAAGGGCTAGATGAAAAGCCGCCACTGTTTCCATGTTGAGCCCCACACCACCATCCCCCGCCTCCCCCCTCGGCTAGATGTGAATTTCTCTTGGCCTGGTGAGCTCAGCTCACTCCACCCTGGTGACTCCCCAGGACTCTGCCCCACCCAACTTAGCAATGCCAGAGGCTTTTCTTTTGTGGCTGGCAGGTAGCTGTTGTTCGCCAGCATTGCAGTTTTTCTTGGACAACTCTCAGGGGTTCCCGCAGGCCCACAGTGGGTCAGAGGTGGCTGGCCTCAGTGGGCTTTCAGTCTTTTGCAAAGGGGCCCCAGGCTCAGCATAGGTGCCAAATCTGAATCTGCATTAACCCATTGAACACTACTCGCCCTACACTGGTGACTCCTCAAGATCCTGCTCCACACAACTCCTATATCACCTGAGGTTCCTTCAGCAGCTGAGCCTTATGGACAGGTGGCAGGCAGTAACGGGCCTAGGGGATCAATGGGCCTTTAGCTTAGCTGCCCCAAGCCCAGTACTGGTGACAGCTGGCCTTGATTCACAGAGTGGCTTCGTCCACAGAGTGGCACCTCCAAGTCAAGCACAGGCAGTGACCAACTGTGAATCTCTTTGTAGCTCCTACCAGGTAGCCCTGGACCAGGCAAAGGCAGTGGCTGACCTTGGTCTGTACAGGCGCTCCTTTTAAGAAGCCCCAGAACCAGCACACCTGGTGGCCAGCTTCAAACCATAAAAGATCACCACCTGATTAGCCCCACAAATGGTATACACCAGAGTCCTCTGAGACAAATCCCATTTCATGGGGTCAGCCCTCACAGAGTAGTTTGTATGCTGTGGGCATGGCCAATTCTCATAACCAGTCAGACCGAGGGTCAGTTCCATCCACTGATATGCCAACAGCAATCAAGGCTTACCTACAACAGGTCACACACAACCCACACAAGGGACACTTCTAGAACACCTGACTCAGGTGATTGGGAAGATTGTGCCTCTGGGCCCCAAAGGGCACCTAGTACGTAAGGTCTGCCAAGACTGGGAGACATAGCAGAAACAAATATAGAGTGGCAGCCAAAATGAGGAAACAAAGAAACATGTCACAAGTGAAAGAACAGGAGAAAACTCCAGAAAAAAAAGAAACAAAATGGAAGCAAGCAATTTACCAGATACAGAGTCCAAAACAATGGTTATAAGGATGCTTAAGGAACTTAGTGAGCACTTCAACAAAGAGATAGCAACTATAAAAAAAAAAAAGCATAGAAATCATAAAAATGAACCAGTCAGAAATGAAGAATACAATAACTGAAATGGAGAATACACAAGAAGGAATCAACATCAGATTGGATGAAGCAGAGGATCAAGTCAGCAGTTGGGAAGATAAGGGAGAAGAAAACATCCAATCAGAACAGCAGAAAAAAAAAAAAGAATAAAAAGAAATGAGGACCGTTTAAGGCTCTGGTCCCCACACTTTTTGGCACCAGGGACCAGTACTCCTGAGACTCTAATGCCTGATGATCTAAGGTGGAGCTGAGGTGGTGATGCTAGTGCTGGGGAGCGGCTGCAAATACAGATGAAGCTTTGCTCACCTGCTGCTCACCTCCTGCTGTGCGGCCTGGTTACTAACAGGCTATACCTGTACTGGTGCACGGCCTGGGGTTGGGGACCCTTGGTTAAAGGGACCTCTGGGACAACATCAAGTTAACAGCATTTGCATCATAGCGGTACCAGAAGGAGAAGAGAGAGAACAAGGTTTTGAGAACCTATTTGAAGAAATAATGACTGAAAACTTCCCTAACCTGGCGAAAGAACCAGACATACAAGTTCAGGAAGTAGAGAGAATCCCAAACAAGATGAACCAAGAGGTCCACATGAAGACACATCATAGTTAAAATGCAAAAGGTCAAAAACAAAGAATCTTAAAAGCAGCAAGAGAAAGGCAGTTAGTTACCTACAAAGGAGCCCCTGTAAGACTGTCAGCTGATTTCTCAACAGAAACTTTGTAGACCAGAAAGGATAGCGCAAAATATTCAAAGTGATGAAAAGCAAGGAACTTTTTTACAACCAAGACTACTCTACCCAGCAAGGCTGTCATTTAAAATTAAAGGCAATATAAAGAGCTTCCCAGACAAGAAAATGCTAAAGGAATTCATCACCACCAAACTAGTATTACAAGAAATGTTAAAGGGACTTCTTAAGAAGAAGGGGGGGGAAATAAACAAAAAAGGAAACATAAATATGAATAATAAAATGGCAATAACTATGTACCTATCAATAATCACTTTAAGTGTAAATGGATTAAATGCTCCGATCAAAAGACATAGGGTAGCTGAATGGATAAGAAAACAAGACCCATACATATGCCGTCTACAAAAGACATACTTCAGACATACTTTCAACGTGTGAGTCAAAAAACACACACAGAAAGTAAAGGGATGGAAAAAGGTATTTCATGAAAACGGAAACGAAAAGAAGGGTTATGATAAGACACAAAGAGGGACATTACATAATGATAAAAGGATCAATCTAACAAGAGGAAATAAATCTTGTGAACATTTATGTACCAAAAATAGGAGCACATAAATAAAGCAAATATTAACTAATATAAAGGGAGAGACTGATGGCAATACATTCATAGTAGGGAACTTTAACACTCCACTGATATTAAGGGATAAATCTTCCAGATATAAAGTCAACGAGAAAACAGTGGTCTTAAATGACACATTAGATCAGATGGATTTAACTGATATTTTTAGAGCACTTCACACCAAAGCAGCAGAATATGCATTCTTTTCAATACAGACCACATGTTAGGCCAGAAAACAAGTCTCAATAAATTTAAGACTGAAATCATATCAAGCATCTTCTCTGATCACAATGGTATGAAACTAGAAACCAATAACAAGAAAAAAATGGATAAAACACACAAACACATGGAGGCTAAATAACACACTACTGAACAATGAATGGGTTAACAATGATATCAAGAAAGAAATAAATCTACAGCCATGCTACCCTGAACACGCCCAATTCCGTCTGTTCTTGGAAGCTAAGCAAGGTTGGGCCTGGTTAGTACTTGGATGGGAGACCACCTAGGAAGACCAGGTGCTGCAGGTATTAAAAAAAAAAAAAAGAAAAGAAAAAGAAATAAAAAAAATATCTTGAGACAAATGAAAATAAAAACATGACTAAAATTTATGAAACACAGTGAAAGCAATCCAAAGGAAATTCACAGCAATACAGACCTACCTCAAGAAACAAGAAAAATCTCAAATAAACACAATCTAACCTTATACTTAAAGAAACCAGAAAAAGAAAAACAAAAACAAACAAAGCCTAAAGTTAGTAGATGGAAGGAAATAAAGATCAGAGCAGAAATAAACAAAATAGTCTTATAAAACAATACAAAAGATCGATGAAACCAATAGCTGGTTCTCTGAAAAGACAAACAAAATTGATAAACCTTTAACCAGACTCATCAAGAAAAAAAAGAGGATCCAAATAAACAAAATTAGAAATGAAAGAGGTAAGTGACAACTGATACCACAGAAATACAAAGGATTATAAGGAAATATTATAATTATCTATCAAGAAATTCAACAATCTGGAAGAAATGGATAATTCCCACAAACATGCAATCTTCCAAGACTGAATCAAGAACAAATAGAAAATCTGAACGGACTGATCACTACTAACAAAATAGAATCAGCAATCAAAAACTTCTCACAAACAAAAGTCAGGCTAGATAGCTTCACAGGTGAATTTTACCAAACATTGAAAGAAGAATTAACATCTATCCTTCTAAAACTATTGCCCAAAATTCAAGAGGAAGAAAGGGTTCCAAGCTCATTTCACGAGGCCACCATTATCCTGATTGCAAAGCCAAAGACACTACAAAAAAAGAGAATTATAGGCCAACATCCCTGATGAACATAAGATCCTCAGCAAAATACTAAAATCCTCAACAAAATACTAACAAAACAAATTCAGCAATACATTAAAAAGATCATACACCATAATCAAATGATTTATTCCAGGGATGAAAGGCTTGTTCAATATCCACAAATCAATTAATGTGATATAGTAAACAAAATGAAGAATAAAATTCATCTATTGATCATATCAATAGATGCAGAAAAAGTCTGACAAAATCCAGTATCCATTTATGATAAACTCCCAGGAAAGTGGAAACAGAGGGAACATACCTCAATATAATAAAAACCATACATGACAAACCCAGAGCTAAAATCATACTCAACAGTGAAAGGCTAAAAGTGTTTTCCTTACAATCAGAAACAAGACAAGGATGCCCACTTTCAACACTTTCATTCAATATAGTATTGAAAGTCCTAGCCACATTAATCACACAAGAAATAAAAGGCATCCCAATTAGAAAGAAGTAAAACTGTCATTATTTGCAGATGGCATGATACTATATAGAGAGAATCCTAAGGATTCCATCAAAAAACTATTAGAACTGATAAATGAATTCAGTAAAGTAGGATACAAAATTAACATTCAGAAATCAGTTGCATTCCTATATACCAATAGTGAATTATCAGAAAGAGAAATTAAGAAAGCAATCCCATTTACATTGTAAAAAAAAAAAAAAAAATACCCAGGAATAAATTTAACCAAAGAGGTAAAAGACTTATGCTTGGAAAATTGTAAGACATTGAAGAAAGAAACTGAAGAAAATACAGATAAATGAAAACATACTGTGCATTTGGATAGGAAGAATAAACATCGTTAAAATGTCCATACTACCCAAAACAATCTGTAGAGTCAATTCAATCCCTACCAAAATACGAATGGCATTTTTAACAGAACTTGAACAAATAATCCTAAAATTTATATGGAGCCATTAAAGACCCTGAATAACCACAGCAATCCTGAGAAAGAAGAATAAAGTTGGAGATATCACAGTAGCTGATATCAAACTATGTTACAATGCTATAGCAATCAAAACAGCATGGTAGCAGCATAAAAACAGACACACAAGACAATGGAACAGAATAGAGAGTCCATAAATAAACCCATGCCTTAGTCACTTAATTTATAACAAAGGAAGAAAGAAAATACAATGGGGTAAAGACAGTCTCTTCAATAAATGGTGTTGGGAAAACTGGATACATGCAAAAAAATAAAACTAGATCACCTTCTTACATCATATACAAAAATAAATTCAAAGTGGATTAAAGCCTTAAATGTAAGAACTGAAACCATAAAACTCATAGAGGAAAAAGACAGTAAACTCTCTGACATTGCTCTTAGTAATATTTTTTCTGATATGTTGCCTTGAGCAAGGAAAACAAAAAGAACAACAAAAAAACAAATGGGACTACATCAAATTAAAAGGTTTTTACAGCAAAGAAAAACATCAACAAAATGGAAAGACGACCTAATGAATGGGAGAAGATATTCACAGCTGATTAAGGAGTTAATATCCCAATTTTATAAAGAACTCAAGCAACTTAACACTAAAAAAACTAGAAATTAAAACTGGGCAGAAGACCCAAAAAGACATTTCTCCAAAGAGGACATACAGATGGCCGATAGACATATGAAAAGCTGCACAATGACACTAGTCATCAGAGAAATGCAAATTAAAACCATAATAAATTTTACCTTGCACCTGTCAGAATAGACATTACCAATAAATCAAAAAACAACAGATGTTGGCAAGGATGTGGAGAAAAGGGAATCCCTCATGTACTGCTGGTGCGACTGCAAACTGGTGCAGACACTATGGAAAACAGTATGGAGGTTGCTCTAAAAATTACAAACAGAACTGCTAACTATGACCCAGCAATTCCCTTCTGGGTATTAATTTGAAGAAATCTAAAACATTAATTTGAAAAGCTATACATACTCCTATGTTCATTTCAGCATTATTTACGATAGCCAAGATATGGAAGCAACCTAAGTGCAATCAATAGACAACTGGATAAAGAAGAAGTGGTAATATATATACAATGGACTATTACTTGGCCATAAAAAAGAATGAAATCTAACCATATGTGACAACATGGATAGACCTGGAAGGTATTATGCTAAGTGAAACAAGTCAGACAAAGACAACTAGGATATGATATACCATACTTATATGTGGAATCTAAAGAACAAAAGAAAGAAACAAAACAGAAACAGATTCATAGATGCAGGGAACAAGCTGATGGTTGCCAGAAAGGAGGGGGCTGGAGGTGGGGCAAAAAAGGTAAAGGGATTAAGAATTATAAATTGGTAGTTATGAAACAGTCATAGGGATGTAAAGTAAAGTATAGAGAATAATAGTCAATAATATGAAAATAACTATGTATAGTGCTAGGTAGGTACTAGTCAGGAGAATTACCTTGTAAATTATGTAAATGTCTAACCACTATGCTGTATACCTGATACTAATATAGAATAATATTGAATGTCTACTATAATTGAAAAATCAAAAAAAGGCGAAAAGGGGGGAGTGAACGGGAATAAGTGGTTTGAACTTCCAGGTAAAAAAAAGATAAGTCATGAGGATGTGATGTACAGCATAGGGAATATATTAAAAAATATTGTGATAGTGTTGTATGATATCAGATGGTTGCTGGACTTATCATGGTGTTCACTTCTTTAGGTATATAAATGTTGAATGACTGTGGAATATACTTGAAACTAATACAATATTGTATGTTAGATATATTTTAATAAAAATCTTTAAAAAAAGAAAAGAAATTTATTAATGGTTCTTTGAGTTGATCAACATTGGACGTAATCAAGAATCAGATAACTTGGCTTGAAAACTTTATAAAATAAGTACCTCCTTAAGCTGTTCTTTTCGAAGTTTATATTCTCTTTTCTGGGACTCCAAAAAGCTATTTAGTTCTTTCTTCTGTTGGGCCTGAATATGTTGCTGGAATTTTTTCTCTTCATTGGCCATCACTTTAGCCTTTAAGAAATTTTAAAAATGGATCAAATTAGTTAAGTAGATAAGATTCAAAGCAGCAGTTTAATACTTTTCACCAAGGATACCTTTATTCTCCTTCCCCCAAGAACATAAAATCATTATGAGCATTACCAAATTAAGAACTCTCAAAAAATTATTAAGTATTACTCAGCATCTTTATCATTTGAATTTTAGAGAACCAGTAAAACGGAACTCACCTTTAAAATGCTGACCTTTAACAGTTCAAAAGTTTTCACGTTTTTTTTATTTAACAAGAGTATGCCCTCCCCCCACTAAAACTAAACAAATATACATTTATCTAAAAATATAATTATTATCTTTTATCTAGATTTATTTGTATATTAAATGACCAACATATATTAAATAATATAAAACTGTTAAATATATATTATTTATGATTATATATGCAATGCATATCCATTGTAGAACATTTAAGAAATACAGAAAAACACAAAGAATAAAAATCTTATATGATTTTAGTACCCAGAGATGACCAAAATAAACATTTTGGTGCATACCTTTCCTAATTTTTTCTATGCACGCATATTTTTTAAACAAATCTGTTTCATGAATTGCTTTCCTAAATACGTTAGTTTCTATCTCTTTCTAAGTTATTAAAAATACTACCCAATGCCCAACAGGATTCTAAATATTTGTACATTCTTTCACCAAATTATTTCAGAATCAAAATTTATTTACACCATAAATTATTTTGCCAACTTCTCTACCATAGTGAGAGAGTGTTTTTTTTTCTGGGAGCAAGGGTGGACAGAATAGCTATGATAATGCCTCAATGTGCAATAGCCAGACATATTTGATGATATTGTATGAATATACTGAGCTTACATTTTACTTGAAAAACGTGACTATCAAAATAAAATGAAACAGATGGGACACCAAAAACAGAAGAAAAGGTTTCACATAAGAAGAATCCTTAAAAATACACCTTTATCATATAATAGAATGATACTTATTTGTAAATAAACAAATGGGCTAAATCTTAATCTCTCTTAATTTATAACCTCTAACATGCCCTGTGTATATTATAATAATCTTCAATTACTCTGACAAAAAATCCTGCTATAAATTTCAAAACGTTTATGAAAAATACACAGAGAATTATGAAGGTTTTTTTGAGACCACAGAGAATTATGAATGATTTTTTGAGACCTAAACCACTTCTTAATGGGTAATCTATCAAACTTCTCAAATAACCAAGGTACCGGAGGCCTAGAACAGTTGAATGACTCATCACTGTAACACTATAAAACTATCAAGTGTCAGGAAATGATCCCTTGTCTATTGGTTCCCAGACTTAGTATTTGATATTATAACACATTATGTTAATATTTCTCCCTTTCCCCAAATGATTTGCTTGGTTCAAGAGAACAGATACCCTAACATCAAAATGCTACCTTGATTAATTCTAAGATGATTATTTTTGGAAAAATAATAATACTAAATTAGCCACCTCTTTTTCCATAGCAGCCTGATGTTTTTTGATAAGTTTCTCCATTTCTGCAGCAAAATTGTTACGCTGAGTTTCAAGATCTTTGTCTAATCTGAGGCGATGTTCATCCATCTCAGCCTTTAACTTATTTTCTAGAGTCATCAGCTGCTTTTGATGTTGTCTCCTCATTCTCTTATAGCCAGACATCTGTTCTCTAAGCTCGGAGTCCTGCTCATGTTCTTGCATTTGCCTGGTAACCTAGACAAACAAACGATAGAAAGAAAAGAATAAAACAAAGCAAAACTTTCTTACAGCATTTGAGACCACTGTACTATTAACTAAATAGGCAAGTAAAGTAAGATATCCCAGCTAGCAGTTTCCAGTTAAATTTCTAGTAAGTCTTTTAAACAAATAGACAAGCTGGTTCTAAAATTTATATGGGAATGTAAAGAACCCAGAATAGCCATAACAATCTTGAAGAGAAAAAAAAGTTGGGAGACGTACACTTCCGTAATCAAATTGGTATGGTTGTTAAGGATAGGCTGAAAAGATCAAAGGAACAAATCAAATCTAGAAACAGACCCATACACATTCAGTCAACTGATTTTCTACCAAAAGTTAATTCAAAGAGGAAGGGAAAGTGTTTTTAACAAATCTAGCCAAAACAACTAGTCCTCTGAATAAAAAAAATAAATAAACCTTGACTCCTATATCATTCCATACACAAAAATTAATTTGAAAAGAATCACTTAACCTTAACATTAAACCCAGAATCAAAAAGCAGAAGAAAACATAGAATATCTTCATGACCTTGGAGTAGGCAAATATTTCTTGGACAGTACACAAAAAGCAGAGACTACAAAGAAAAAATGCATAAATTGGATTTTTTGAGGTAAAATTCACATAGAATTAATCATTTTAAAGTGAACAACTCAGTAGCATTTAGTATATTCACATGTTATGCAATCACCAACTCTATCTAGTTACAAAATATTTTTATCACCTCAGAAGAAAACCCTATATCTGTAATGCAGTTGCTCCCCATTCTCCACTTCTGGTAACCACTAATCTGTTTTCTGTCTCTATGGATTTATCTGTCCTGGGTATTCGTATAAATAGAATCATATAATATGTGACCTTTTATGTCTGGCTTCTTTCATTTATCATGTTTTCAAGGTTCATTTATGTTGTAATATCATGTATCAGTACTTCATTCCTTTTTATAGCTGAATAAATTCCATTGTATATATATACCATAATTTGTTTATCTATACATCCGTTGATGGATATTTGTGTTGTTCTCACGTTTCAGCTATTGTGAACAGTACTGCTATAAATATGTATACACATACACTTGTTTGAGTACCTGTTTTCAGTTCTTTTGGGCATATACCTTGAAGGAGAATTGCTGGGTCATATGATAATTCTACATTTAACTTTTTGAGGAATAATCAACTCTTTTCCACAACAGGCAAACCATTTTATATTCCTACCAGCAATATACAGGAGTTCCAATTTACCCACAAGTTCTCTAACACTTGTTATTTTCCGTTTGTTTGTCTGTTTGTTTTTTTAAATAGCCATCCTAGTGGATGTGAGGTGGTACCTCATTGCGGTTTTGATTTGCATTTTACTAATGACTAATTATGTTGAACATCTTTTTATGTGCTTGTTGGCCATTTGTTTATCTTATTTGGAGAAATGTCTATTTAAATCCTTTATCCATTTTTTAACTGGGTTGTTTAAATTGAATTTTAAAACTAAAAAATGTTTCTCATCAAGACAACAGTAAGAAAAAGAATAGGTAAATCACAGATGGGAAAAATATTTGCAAAATATCTATGAGATCTAATACTTGTACTCAGACTACATAAAGAACTCCTACAAATCTATATGAAAAAAATGAGTAAGAAATCAGGTAAAAGACTTGAAGAGACATTTCACTCAAGAAGACATATGAATGGACAATTAGCACATGCAAAGGTGCTTACTGTGGTGACATCTTTAGTTACAGGGAAATGCAAAAAAAAACGAAAAAAAAAAACACAACACTATGAGATTCCATTTGATACCGACTAGAATGGCTAAAATAAAAAAGGCTGACAATGCCAAATGCTGGAGAGGATATGGACCAACTGGAACTATAACATACTGCTAATGGGAATGTGAAATGGTACAACCATTTTGGAAAAATGACAATTTCTTATGAAATGAAACATACTTATACCCTATGACTCAGCAGTTCTACCCTGGGTATTAACCAAAAAGAAATTAAAACATCATGTTCACATAAAGATTGTACAAGAACATTTATTACAACTTTGTGTGTAATAGCACAAAATGGGATTCAAGCCAAATGCTCATCAATAGAAGAATGGATTAAAAAAATAGTATATTCACACAATGGAAAACTATTAGTAATTAAAAAGATTGAACACAACAACATGGATGAATCTCGAAAACATTGATCAAAATAAGCCCAACACAAATGAATACATTATTTGTGATTCCATTTATATAAAATCCAAAAACAGTTAAACCTAAGCATAGTGAAGAAACAGAAAGTGGTGGTCATGAGAATGGAAAACTGACTAAAGTGGAGTATGAAGGGAACTTTCTGGGATGACAAGAAATTTTACACATCTTATTTTTTTAGGTGATGGTTAATATAGGTATGTACCATTGTAAAAACTCTTCAAACTGAATACCTAAGATCTGTGCATTTTACTGTATGAAAAAAAAGGCAGAAGTTAGACTGAGTTATGGTATATGGTATATGGTAAATAAAGTGAAATATATAGTTATGCTCTTCTATGGCATGTTCTTGACCCCATGCCATACAGATTCACGAGTCATAGCACAGGATTTACAAAATCTGCTTATGTAGTTGATAACTCAGAAAACCCACATCTCTTTTTTCTTTCTGTCATATCTTCCAAAAGCCTACTTTTCCTCTGATATTTTAATGTAATTTCTTTTTATCTCTAGTATCTTTTATCATGTTGTGGTCCTACTCATCTGACCATGGTTATAAGTACACCACTATAACAACCTTCTTGTAATTAAAAAAATCCATTTTTATTGTTGTTTGGGAAATCAGAAGAACTACACTTTGAGTATATCAAATTGATTACCTGATATTTCCCAAACATTCTCCCTCATTTTGGTTAGCCTCAGTATTTCCTTATTGTTAATTCTCATGTGAAAATAACACCTCTCCCTTGTGCCTAAAACTAATTATTTAAGGCTCAACAATTTTATAAATACTTCCTTTATGCCCCAAATTAAATTTGAATTCCTACTTAGTACCTTGTAGCCTTAAGCATTTAATACAGTCTAACATATCAGTTATTTGTATACTTGTCTTAAGACATTATTAGTTTAACATCTCTCAGAGCGCTTTCTATAATCTTTTTCATAATAGGCACTTAAATGTTAAATGAATGTTTTGCAAAATAAACCCCAAATACAAAAAAGTAAGATATAGTTATACTTGAGTATAGATGCCAAGGTCCAACATGAAAAATATATTTCTAATTCAGGGCACATACATACCAGTGATGCCGTCCGTATAGTAGCAAAGTGTTCTCGATTACGATAGTGTGATTTATGACGAGATACTTGGGGTGGAGATTGTGGATCTGATGCTCTTGTTCTGGGATCTCCCTCTTCTCTGTAATTTTCTTCCTCCTAGACAGAGAGAGAGAGACAATACTATCTGAAGTCAACAGTTCATTTGCACTTACAAGAAAATTAGTTTAAAGACAACTTGATTAACAAATCTCAAAGATATATTATTAAAAGCAAAAGCAAACAGAAATTGGCAATGTTAATATTTCATTTTCAACATAATTAGAACCAGGAGACATTATTTCTTCAGTGTATGAAATAGCACACAGCTAAGGAAATGTATAAGGCTAGATTTACATCCTACTCATTATATGCAAAATTGAAAAGCTTTAATATAGCTTAAAAACAAAGATGATGAAACATGCAGCTAATATTTTAAACAATAGTAATAAATTTCTCTAAGGCTCTTGGGTTTTAGAAGCAATAGCTTGAACACAACAACATAGCTTGAAAATATCTTTATAATACTTCTGCCATTTGTCCAAAATAAGTAATAAAAAAAGTTGTAAACATTTTAAGAACCAATGTGTTTCCTTATATACTACCTTAGTTCATTAACTAAAGAGGAAGTCAATTAAGTAGCAACCAACTAATTGTGGGCTTAATCTTTTCTATCACTGATTCTACTGCCTAAGAATATAAAAATTAAACATGATTTTGCTCTGAATAACACTACTACTTAACCAATCATTCCTAATAACTTTGGTATATGTGGTAAAATATATAAAATTTGCCATTTTAACCATTTTTTAGTATACAATTAAATGGCATTAATTATATTCTCAGTGTTGTGCAACTATCACCACATTACCAAAACTTTCTCATCACCCCAACTGGAAACTCTGTATCCATTAATAAAAACTCTCCCTTTCATCCTCTACTCAGCCCCTGGTAACCTCTAAACTACTTTCTATCTCTATGAATTTGCCTATTCTAGATATTTCAAATATGTAGAATTATACAATATTTGGCTTTTTGCATCCGGTTTATATTAATTAGCATAATGTTTTCAAGGTTCACTCATGTTGTAGTACGTATGAGAATTTCATTCCTTTTAATAACTGAATAATATTCCATTAGATGTATCTACTACCTTTTGTTTATCCATTCATCTGTTAATAGACACTTGGGTTGGTTCCAGCTTTTAGCTAATGTGCCTACTAACATTTTAGGTAATATCACAAGGTGTAAAATTAAAAATGAAGCATTCCTATTAAATGTTAGAAGGAACTAACTGATCTTCAAATACTTTCAAGAAAATTTAAAATTTCACACTCTAAAGTGCAAAGAATAATGTGGCAAACACCTATATTTCTGAAACTCAGAATATAATTTTCTGCAACTATGTACAGTTTAAAGATATAAACATTATGGTAATGTAAAGGTTACTTTTTAAAAAATGCACTTACTAGAATATTTGCTTCCCTCAAAAATATTTTCTTTTATACTAGTTTTATAAAAGGTAATGCATTTATAAGATTAAAAAATAAAATAAATTAAAAAAGAAGACAGTGAAAATTCTCCCTCCCATCCCTGCCCTTTCATCTCAGTTCTCCCAAAATAGCAACCACTATTAGATTCTTATGTATCCTCTGGAGATCCTTCTGGGTACACGAGCAAATAAGAACATGTTTTCTTATAGTTATCTTTTTACAGGTAACACTGTTCTGTACCTTTCCACTTTATTTTAACAATAGATCTTGGAGGTCTTTTTTCAGAATTGATTATAGAGGCATAGTATTCTACTAAATAGAGGTACTGTAATCTGGTTAACCAGTTAATTTTTTTGCTGTAACTAGTACTGCTTCAATAAATAACCTTGTACAGATTTCACTTTGCATATGTACAAGGCACATCTAGGGAGTAAACTGCCAGATCAAAGGGGGTGGGTGGGTGGGGGTTTGGGTGTGTGGGTGTGTGGGTGTGTGGGTGTGTGTGTGTGTGTGTGTGTGTGTATGCGCTATAAATTGGATGGATGCTGCCAATTGTCTGATTGTACCAATTTACACTCCCATCAGCGATCACTCAAGTGTGTCTTTGCTTAGAGCCTGGATACATAGTGCATTTAAAACTTTTTCAGTATTATAGCAAAAGTCACTTTTAATCACCCATCTTAACCGTTTCTACTATTCCCCAAAGACAATATGATCATGAATTTCATGTGTATAATTACTATTTTTAAGCACTTTATTTTTCCATCTAACTTCAAATAATATATTATATGGTATTTCTACATTGAGAATTAACAAGCCTATTGCCATTTTAAAATAAGTTACCTAAAAATGTTCCAAACTTCCGATACAGCTAAGAAAATATTAAACTAATCAGATGAAGAAAATTATTTACAAAACTTAAATTTTTTTTTCAACGAAACCCAGATACTCACAGGTTTTAAATGGATGACAGAACTATTAGACATCACTGTGTGATCTCCCTCCATCATGTCTAGCTCACTCTTGTCATCTGAGGCATCTGGAAGACTGTTAACACTACTGCTTTGGCTACTGGCACTGATGGACATACTGGGAATAGACTGATTACTTCCAACACTATTCACAGTTCCCGTCCGTCCAACACCATGATCTTGTTCCTAAGGGAAAACAACATTAGGTTCAAATATCTATATTTCTTTTGAATTCTTGATTTTAAGTACCTAGAGCGTTGCTTGGCAGTCTTAGAAAGTCAGAGGCCTATCATGAGAAATTCCCTTTACATGTCAAGATCAGGAAGATTAGCTATTATTACTTGACAGTAAAACAAAAAAAAGGACCAAAAAGTAAAAATAAAAAACCCAACCATGTAAAAAAGTCAGTTCATCAGTTTTGGGTTATTTCCAAAATGTAGCATTTTCTCTATATTGTTTCACATTTTTTGAAATCCATTTCTAGCACACATCTCGAGTTATATGTATATAGTCTGCTCTTTTCTCAATGATTCCTATGGTTAAAATAAGCTCCAACCTTTATTTTGGAAACAACCTGTAAACAACTCCTTTTAGTTGTTATTTTTTATTAAAGCCTTTTATATTTTCCTTTCTTCCTCAGAATATAGTCTCTAGCCCATCCTCTACCACCAAATAATTAATATTAATTCCTATTTTTGTGTAAATTGAAAATTACATATTATATATATATTTAATCACAATCATAAGAATTTTTTTCTGAAGTAAGGCAAGCAATGGTATCTGGGCACCAACATTATAGTATGTCATACCATGTCAAAATTTGATAAGACATGTAGAATTTAATAAATATAGATACATAGTGTGTGTGTATATATATGAACTTTTCTTACATCCCTAGCCTAATAGAGATGCTGTTAGAGATTTAACTACATTAGAATTTTATTAATTTCACAACTTTACTAAATATTTCATACATTTGAAATAGCCCCAGACAATTTTCAAATGACTATTATAAAAACTAAAGAAATAAAAACCAAACCAAAAAAAACCAAAACTGTAATTGAAGAAATTCTTGTATTTTATGGTTCATTATGCAGCACTATTAAAAAGAAAAGTAGGTAACTACTGCTCTTGGTTTTGGAATACAAAGTGATCTCTTTCACTGGAAAGCAATACAAAAGAATTGAAGCTTTGAAATTCTGACAGGAGCAAAGAAACTGAAAATATTTAGAGTAAGAAAGATAGCTTCACAAATAATAAACTTCATATACATATTTCCTTGTGAGGAAGTTCTTTAACATTTCTATTGCAAATTTGTTTTTCTATTTTTTCTAAAAGGCTACATGGAAAGAACCTGGCCTTGAGAGTCAGTGATATATGAATTCAAACCTACATGTCTTTACCAATAGTAAGTTAACTGAGCCTTGCTTTTACTCATCTGTAAAATTAGTATTTTAGAACTGTGTAGATGGAATGAAATTGCTCAGAACTGAAAAGAATCAAGTGTTCCTGGTGACAGAGTAGACGCTTGGTAACTATCTAATGACTTCTGAGTGAGTACTATCAACTTCTATAGTATGTAATTTCAAATACTTCCAAAAGTACATCCCATGGAACTGAACAATCAGGCAAAAAAGGGTTCAGTGGCCAAGAAATCTGAGAAGGACTATAGTGAATAAAATTGAACAGGTTTCTTTAATAAAAGACTTTTCAGAGCTTTACTAAGCCAATGTGAACTATGAAGCAACAGGCTGAGTTTAAATAATGCAAAATCTTTTTCCCCAGCTGGGATCTTATAGGACCAGTGTTAAGAAAACACAATTTGGGAACCACTGATCTAAAAGATCCGTGGCAAGACAAATTATGTAAGGAAAGAAGCCAATAAAGAGAGCTCAGTATTTGAGTAATTTCTAAGTTAATACCTCTTCTTCTTCCTGTGCTTCTACTGCTGGTCCATTATGTGCCTCCTGGAAAAGGAGTTTCTTCATCTTTCGATACTGCAGATTGTCTAGCTCTCTTACTGCATCCTTTGTTCTTTGAATGAGATCTATTAACACTGTTTCAGGGCGCTCCCGAAGAACAAACATGTGCTAGATAAGAAAGAGTAGAAGGTAAAAGTCAAGTTGAAACCTAACTATCTTTTCAACTGGTATAAATATACCCCTTCTCAGACCCTAGAGTACTATCCTAAACAATCATGATAGATTATGCATATAATCTATAACTCTCTATTAACATTTCTGACTTTCTATATTTACAAAATTGTCATATACACATACATACTCTGTGCCTACATTAACTAGCCCTATGCATTTATAAAAACTTTGAACATGATACCACAATCAAAAGGTCTAGTTAAATACTAAGAATTGTCTAATTAGAGCCCTTAATAAATGTTCACATATTCTTAGAACTATCAATTTCATAGAAAAGGCATGTTTGGTTCTGAGTTATATTAAGTTTCAACAGAAATGTATTTACTAATGGTAGTTTTATGTCATAAACTTGGAAATTATCAGTTCCTTTATATGTTGCATAAGCAACATCATAAAACACTAGCAGTTGATTAAAAGTCATTATATTATCAGTGATTTTTACCACTAACATTTAATAAAGCTTAACCTTATCAAATACAGAAAAGTAGAAAGAATAATTCCACCATTAGAATTACCACTGTTACATTTTGGCATGTTTCTTTTCTTATTTATTTATTTAACTTTTTAATTTATTTTCAATTACAGTTGACATTCAACATTATATTAATTTCAGGTACATAGCACAGTGGTTAGACATTTACATAACTTATGAAGTGATTCCCCTGATATATCTAATACCCTCTAATACAATACATACAGTTATTATGATATTATTGACTATATTCCCTATGCTGTATTTTACATTCCTGTGGTAGTATATTCCTTTTCAGAAATTTTCTATGTATAGATTTTGTTTTGGAGATATATAGTTAGCATACAGATTACAGAAAATACCTTCTGCCTTGAGTTCATGAGATGCCCCTGAATTCTTATAATACTTTTACCTTCTTTGTTAGTTTAAATTTATTTCTTTTCTATGCAAAGAATTGTAACTATAATATTTTATTCTACTTTCACTGTTGTAAGTATTACTTCAAACTTATAAACATAATGCCCACAGAACATTTCATCAAATGTTTATGCCGAAATTATTTAACCATTACTCTAATTCTGGATAATTATTTCCAATTTTTAATTCTGAGATAAATAGCTTCATATATTAAAAAAGATTTTTTCTATTCATTTTTTTAAATGTAGGATTGTAACAGAAATGTAATTAGGGCAAAGGAAAAGAAACACTTGATAGATTCTTTCTGTCATTTCCAATAAGGCTTTGCCAATACATGCTATGGATCAGGTAAATGAATACTATATGCAGACTTGGGATCTACTCCCCAAATACAAAATATGCGGCCCTGGTTGGTTGGGTTATTATCAAAAGAGTTTACACTTAGACAAATCTAAGAAGCCAGTCACATTCTTCCTTTTTCCTGAGTCTTAGCTTCTTGGTAGCCACCACTATTTATAATATTCAGTCTTCTCATCAAAATTAATTTCTAAGTTTGATAATTTTCTATATATAGATCTTACTTATTTTTCACTCATGCAATTCCTAGCTATAATAAACCTTTTGCTGCTATTATGAGTACCTATTTATTCTATCAGTGAAAATAAACTGAATCTCTTTGAAATTCTAAAACATTCACATAATAATAGTCTACTTAAATCTTGCAGTGAAAAATCAAGCTTCCTTAGAGTCACAAATTGATAGAGTCAAATCCTACTTACTAACATCTTATCTAGATGTTTTAAGAAAGATATTAAGTTCAATGATACTATTATTGCTATTAATAAGATAGTGAACCTCCAAATGAAATAATAAATTTTTGAAAACAGAAAGCATATACCAACCATGGATTTAAATTAGGCAACCAAATTTATTGAAAACTAAATAGCATTTATATGATTTTAAAAATATTTTCGTTACTAAGTTAAAAAAGTATATTTCTAGTTTATTTTTCAAAAAGTTTATTTTGAAATCTTTTCTTCCATGATATTTATGGCAACATATTACCTGTACTTTTCCTCTTTCATATTATTTTAATAAAAGACAGGTCAATATCTAAAGTACAGATATAAAAATTAAATTCAAAGTTAAATTATGTTTTACCAATTTCAAAAAATAACATTCCATACAAATTAAAATTTATACTTATAACTCATGAGTATATTCTTACACATATGAAAATTTAGCTACTTGACACTATTTTGAATTTTTAACTATATATTCTATTCAGCCATGGTAAAAAGCAGTTAATCAATTTTGAGGGGAAAAAAAGGAAAAAACTTAGCATCTAAGAGAAGTTCCAGTATATAAAATTAGCATTTTAGTAAAAACTAATAGAGCATACTTAATACTAGAATCAAAGAGGAATAAAACATATTTTTAAAAATAATTTCTTAGGGCTAGAAAACAGACTTAGAGTATAATAGAACTGACCTTTAAAAGTTCCTCTGATGTAGGGCGATCTTGAGGGATTTTCTGGAGGCAAGAATCTACAAAGTTGCGAAAATAATCAGACCTATTGTAAAGGAAAGTATCAAGTGAACATTTTGCTATTTTTTTTTAAAAAAATCCACAAATCAGGGTATGTGCCCATTCGTGGGAGGGGGATGGGAAAATAAATGATAAAAAAAGCAGACACGATACGCTATATATTTTACATAAGTCTATGAATATGATCTAAAGCAATCAATGAATTATCATTTTTCAAAGATAAACTTGCACAAATTATTTAAAAATTCTGCTCCTACATATTTAAATATTACCACTTGTTCTAAATTGAGGCAAAATTAGGGAAGCCAATCTTTTTCTTTTTTAACATTCAAATGTAAGGTAACACTGTTCTCAATTTTTTCCTCTTTTCTCTAAGTTATCTTTCTTTTCTTGTTTGCCCCTTGGATCATCTTGTATATAGTATGTTTCAGAACATCACTCTATTTGTTTTAGAGGGAGGATTTTTTATACCTGAGTATGAATAAGTAAAACTTTGATTAAACCCAGGAAACCAATTAAGATATTTTAAAAAACATTAGAAGTCTGCAACATATTATTATAGTGTTGCTGTTGAGAGTTCAGTGAGTAAGGCAGTAAGTAATAATTACTCCATCAATGTTCATCGTCAATAGTCAAGTAAGATTTTAAGTTCTTTGTAGGTAAGAATTCTTTTTTGAATCCCCAAAGTATTAAACACAGTATAAAGACAGTCTGTGTTCAATATATTTATATTTATATGTCTGATAATACTAAACTCTGTGCCAAAAGATTCTATATATCTCAACATAAGTAGCAAAGACCTGTGAATGTATCTTAATTATGTAATTTAAAAAAATTAAGTATCACTAATTTATGCATCTACTTATAAATTTAAAAATATTTATTAAATATACTAGATATTCCCCTAGAATTTTTCAAATGCTAGATACACTTGAGGAATTAATTTCCCACTAAAATTTTTTTATCACTGATAAAAATCCTAGTTTTCTAAAACTCAATCTGTTCTACATAACTTTATATAAATGAACTTATTAATTTTATCAAATCAAAGAAGCACTAGGAAAAGGAACATCAGAGCACACTAAATAACAACATAACAATTAGAACGATCTTAAAGTTATGAATTATCTGGTAATTCTGATAAATTATATACCATTCTCCAACAAAAATATTATAGGTATGACAACCTACATACTTTTTATAAAATATTAATGTTTAAATCATGCTATTTATTATATAATCAGGATTATATGTGTTTCTAAAGTTCAAAGAAAAAATAAACTTTTGTAAAAAGCAGTACTTTTTGCTTTCATGTGGCATCACTGAGTTCTATATATGCTATAAAAAGCAGACATAATAAAGGATATAAGGGTAAAATAAACCTATTTTATTTATATTTGCTAATAGTTTACTTAACATAGGTTCACTGAGGGAATTTCACAAGCCAATAGCATACTAGATAACATTCTTAATAAGCCAATGAAAATAATATACTCCAAAGCAATAATGAATTAATTACACTATTGTTCCAGGAAATAAACATATTTTAATATCTCTTCAGGAAGTAATACATTTTACCTAGTTAAAATGAAATCATTTTGATATTATGAAAAAGCACTTAATTTATACCATGTTGAGTAATGTATCTCTAACAATACTCACCATTCATTAGACTGTAGTGTAGGGGATTCATTTTGGGCTATGTGATATAAGGCACTCATTGCATTCATATTAAATAAAGGAGGCTTCCTTTCCGCTGTAAGAGAAAGAAAACCTGCCTGTTAAAATACATGCCTGTTAAATAGGGGCACAAAAGTATTGTTAGAAAGTTGTTTTTTAAAAAAATAATCTCAATTTTAGCAAAAAAAAAAAATTGCGAGTTCGAAGAACGTTTTCAAGTGAATCAGTTCAGAGTAAATTGCTGACCTGATGTAAATACTTAATATTTATTTCCTATAAACAAGAACATCCTACTAAAGAACTACAATACATACATTAAATCAGGCCATTAATACTTTAATCTTCAAACACTACTCAAATTTCAATCAAATATCAAAAGTAAGCTTTGATCATTTGCATCCTTCAAGGAAATTGTCCATTTTATCTAAGTTGTTAAATTTATTAACATAAAACTGTTCATAATATATCCCTATAATCCTTTTAATATCTGTAAAATCTGTAGTGATGACACCTTTTATTCCTGATATTGGTAATGTGTGTCTTCTTTTTTTCCTGATCAATCTGGCCAGAGGTTTGTCATTTTATTAATTTCCTCAAAGAACTAGTTATTTCATGATTTTTCTATTGTTTTTGTTTTCTGTTTAATTGATTTCCACTTTGATCTTTTTTAATTCTCTTTCTTCTGCTTATTTTGAGTTGAATTTGCTCTTCTTTTCCTAGTGTCTTAAAGTTGAAGTCATGGCATTGACAATTTTGAAGATACAAGACTCTTGAATGCCCCTCAATATGGTTTTGTCTTATGATTAAATTTAGGTTATAATTTTGCCAGGAATATCACAGAAGTAAATGTTATATTTTCCTCATTGTATTCTATAAGGAAGTGCATTATTTCGAATGGTTCTGTTATTGATGTTCACGTTGATCACTGAAGGCTGTGACTGCCAGGCTTCTTCATGGTAGTTTCTTTTTCCTTTGTAATTAAAATTACTTTGTGAGGAGTTACTTTGAATCTATATAAATAACCTGTTTTACATAAAACTTTCATTTTGTTCTTTATTGTATGAACTTATAGATTTTCATTTTAATAAGCTACAATGTGCTACTATCGTTTATTTTGATGTTCAAATTGCCTCATATTTGAGCAGTGAGAATGTTTTATGATGGCTTCTGTCTTTTGGACATGGTCTCATCATTCCTTGATCACCTCCTTGTTTTCTAGTACACTAAGATGTTCCAGGCTCATCCGACTTTCCCTATTTTTTTAGCCACTGGATCAACCATCTCTTGAAAGAGCCATGGCAATAGGTGTGCTCACTGCTACTGAAGTATCACTGCTTAGATCCTCTCAGTGGACAGAGTTAGGGAACACATATATATATAAACAATATGTTTTATACATACATGCACATTAAACATCCATATGTTTATTGAAAACAATTGCATTTATAACAATATCTCAAATCTCATTGAATAGTATTTATTCTAGCTTTCTCTTTCCATTATTTTTAAAATCTTTCTCTGACAATGAAAAACTTTTATCTCATTACCCTTAATATATTTTCTTATTTGAGAAATTCTCCCTGTATGTCTCCCATCTTTGCTACCACCCTCTTTGCTGAACAGATGCCCCACCTTTCCCTTTGAAGCCCCATTACAAGTCATTTTTCAGTGGGAATGTCATCTTCATCTACTCAGTTTCTGATACCAGACGCAAACTGCAATGAGATCCTCCTCATCAGTCCTTGTGAAGGAAGCTCTATTCTTTTTGATGAGGCACTGCCACTATGTCAGGCCAACCCTCAAAATGCACATCCTCTTGATTCTGACCCTACACAGTAGGATGCTCTCCCTGCTGTTACCTCCTCAACCTACTTTGGCTCTGACACCCAATGCTGAGCCACCTCTACATATAAATGCCTCAGTCACCCCAATAGAGCTCTGAATTTTCAAACCTGACTACCCAGCTGCATGAATACCCTCATCAGATTCTGTTTCCATATACCAGGCCATTGGTCTGTGGGAACCCCTCCTCTAATCATATGACTCTGACACTCCATTCATGGCTCACCAGCTAAATAATTTGGGAAGGGGATGGAGTTACTAAAGAAATTCTGAATGAATGAAATAACTTTTTTCTATGATAATTTATTAAAATATTTAAATCTTTTAATGGTGTACCATCAATGTATCAATCTAAAATATGATTTTTGATTTTGTCATTTAGTATAAAATTAAATATCTCTCAATTCTGTCAAAGAACAGTGAATTTAGCTAAAAAATCTGTCATATCTAAAATGTGGCAGACTTTGGTGAATTCAACTAACACTTTCTATCTCAAATTCTTATAAGCTACTACTATACTAATATGATTTAAACTAAATTTTTTTTTAAAAAGTTACAGAGATCCTATTCCTTATTATCATGTACACGCCTCTCAAATTTCTCTATCAAATGTGGATTATTTCCATAAAAGTAAATTTTGAGTTGATTTTTGTGTATGATAAAACATAGTAATCTAGTTTCATTCTTTTGCATGTGGCCGTCCAGTTTTCCCAATACCATTTATTGAAGAGACTGTCTTATCCTCATTCTTAGCTCCTTTGTCATAAATTAATTGACCATATATTCATAAGTTTATTTCTGGGCTCTCTAGTCTCTTCCATTGATCTATGTGTGTGTTTTTATGCCAATAACATACTGTTTCAATTATTACAGTTTTCAAATACAGTTTTAAATCAGGAAGCATGATCCCTCTAGCTTTGTTCTTCCTCAAGATTGTTCTGGCTTTTCAGAATGTTCTGTGGTTCCATACAAATTTTAGGAGTTTGTTCTATTTCTGTGAAAAATTCCACTGGAATTTTGATAGGGATTGCATTGAATCTGTTGATTGCACTTTGGGTAGTTTGGACATTTTAACAATATTAATTCCTCTAATCTCTGAGCGTAGAATATTCTATTTATTTGTATCTTTTTCAATTTCTTTCATCAGTGTACAGGTCTTTCACCTTCTTGGTTAAATTTATTCCTATATATTTAATTTTTTAACGTAACTGTAAATGGGACTGTTTTCTTATATTTCTGTTTGTTATAAGTGTATATAAATGCAACTGTTTTTGTATATTCATTTTATATCCTGCAACTTTATTGAATTCATTTATTCTAAAAATTTGTTGGTGGAATCTTGAGAATTTTCTATATATAATATGATGTCATCTGCAAAAGGTGACAGTTTTACTTCATCCTTTCTGATGTGGATGCCTTTTATTTCTTTATCTTGCCTAATTGCTCTGGCTAGCACTTCCAATACTATATTGAATAAAAATGGCAAGAATGAACTTCCTTTCTTGATCCTGATCTTAGAGGAAAAGCTTTTAGCTTTTCACCATGTTAGCTGTGGGTTTGTCATAATGGCTTTTAGTATGCTTAGGTACATTCCCTTTATACCCAGTTTAGAGTTTTTATCATAAATGAATGTCGAATTTTGTCAAATGCTTGTTCTGCATCTACTAAAATGATCATCTTGAAGTGTCCTTGTATGATTTTGGCATCAGGGTAATAATGCTGGCTTTGAAAAATGAGTTTGAAAGTGTACCCTCTTCTATTTTCGGAAGAGTTTGAGAAGGATTGGTATTAAGTCTTTAAATGTTTCATAGAGTTCACCAGTGAAGCCATCTAGTCCTGGACTTTTGTCTGTTGGGAAGTTTTTGATTACTGATTCAATCTTCTTACTAGTAATCAGTCAGTTCAGATTTTCTATTTCTTTATGATTCAGTCTCAGTAGGTTGGATGCTTCTAGGAATTTATCCATTTCTTTTAGGTTGATGTATAATTGTTCATAGTATAATCTGATCCTTGAACAACATGGATTTGAACTGTGTGGCTCCAATTATACACAGACTTTTTACAATAAATATATTGGAAATTTTTTGGAGATTTTCTTACTACCATGAAGCAATCATGTCAATTATGCTAGGATATCATAAAGCAATTATATTGCTTATTATGTTACTAATGTATGAATTGTCACATCTGTAAATAAGTATAATTTTTTCACATTATCTTTACATTTTTTATATCTAATATTAGTAACATGTGTAACATCTACAGTGTTTTGTATATTAGACAATACTGATGTAGGTACTGACATATGATTCACCTTGTAAACAGATGACATAAACTTAAGGTATTGACAAATACAGTAATGTAAATGTATTTTCTCTCCCTTATGATTTCAATAACATTTTTTCCTCTAGCTTACTTTATTATAAGAATATGGTATATAATACATATAACATTCAAAATATGTGTTGACTGTTTATATATTATTGGTAAGGCTTCCAATTAACAGTAGGCTATTAGTAGTTAAGATCTGGGTAAGTCAAAACTATACATGGATTTTCAGCTGCACAGGGGTCTGTACCCCTGAGTACCGCATTGTTCAAGGGTCAACTGCAATCTCTTATGATCCCATTATTTCTGTGGTATCAGCTTTAATGTTGCCTTTCATTTCTGATTATATTTATTTGAGTCCTTACTCTTTTTCTTGGTGAGTCTAGTTAAAATAAAGGTTTTTCTACTTTGTTCTTCAAAAATCCAGCTCTTAGTGTTTCACTAATCTTTTCTATCGACTTTTTTAAATCCACAGTTCATTTACTTCCACTGATCTTTGTTATTTCCATCCTTCTACAAACTTTGAGTTTAGTTCTTTTCCTAGTCCCTTGAGATGTAAAATTAAGTTATTTATTTGGGATCTTTCTTATTTCTTAATGTAGGTATTTATCATTGCAAACCTCCCTTAGAACTGCTTTTCCTGCATCCCATATATTTTGGACACTGTATTTCCATTTTTGTTTGTCTTGAGATTTTAAAATTTCTTTTGATTTCTTCTTTGACCCACTGGTTAGTTGTTCAGTAGTATGCTACTGCTGTTTTATTTTGTCCTCTCCCCTCTCTTCACTTCCTATAGATCACAGCCCCCTCTCTTGCTCCCAGGCATGCTCCTGGAGTGGAGCTCCCTCCCTCATGCTTGAGAGACTCTTGGGGGCTCCCTATTGAGTCAGGACTTTGCATCTACAGAGGCTCAAGGTACCATGGTGAAGTGTCCTGGTCCACTCCTACTGACTCCCAATGAGGAAGCAATAGAAGATTATTGTGTGACCTGGCCTGAGTACCCTGAAATCTGGGCCCAGATCTCTTTAGCACCACCCAGGGAACCTGGCCTCCAAGCTCCAGGCTGAGAATCTTGACTCTGGGCCTCTCAGACTTGGCTGGATCCCTCCTCTCCCCTCCCCATAGCCCTGCCACCACCTACAAGGTCTCCACTTGCCCTGGAGCCCTCATAGGACCCTATGAATCATGGCCTTGGAGATGAGGGTCTTCACGACTCACTCTGCGCCCCAGACAGTGGTCCCAACCCCAAACCCTGCCATTTGGCCCTCTCAGCCCAGGGCTGGGCTACGGCTGTCCAATCCCTTCCATAGGAAGTATCCTTCCGTGGCCTGTTTTCTCCAGTTGACTAATTCTCTAGGAGCAGCTGTACATGGAAACTTGTTGCCATCAACCCAGGGCTGGATAGACCCTGTGTTGGGATCGCAGAGAGGGAACAGGCACCCTGAAGCTTGTGGGAGAGGCTGAGGCAGTTAGAGTGCTAATCTGTTCTGGGGCCTACCTGACCCTCTCCGGGGTTGTGTGTCCTGTCAGTGACTGTGGCCAAGGGCAATGCGAACAAGTGACACCAAAGTAAGAGAGAAGCAGTGACACTTCCTGAGCCAACTGGGGTGGTCTAACTCCCCTGTGTGTCTCAGGATCTGAACAGACAACCCCCCACTCCTTGGGCTCATTGAGACTCCTGAGTCTGGGAACTCTCTCCTAGATTCCACTCCCTGCCACCAGTGTGCCCATCTCCACTCCTCCTGGCTCCCTTCTCTCCAGTAGCATGTTGTATAATGTCCATATATTTTGTGAGTTTCCCAGTTTTCTTCTTGTCATTGATTTAGAACGTCATACTATTGTGGTCAGAAAAGATGCTTAGTATGATTTCAATCTTAGATTTGTTAAGACTTGTTTTATGGCCTAATGTGATCTATCCTGGAGAATGTTCCATGTGTGCTTGAGAACAATGTGTATTCTGTTGCTTTCGGTTGGAATGTTCTGCATATGTCTGTTATGTCAATCAAGTCAAAGGTGTCGTTTAAGGGTAATGTTTCCATACTGATTTTCTGTCTGGATGATCTACTGATTGATGAAAGTAAGGTATTAGTGTCTCATACTATTATTATTGTATTGATGTCCATTTCTCCCTTTAGGTCTGTTAATATTACATTATATATTTAGGTGCTCCTATGTTGGGTACACAAATATTTACAAATGTTTTATCTTCTTGTTGTACTGACTTGTTTATCATTAGGCAATGGACTTGTCTCTTATTACAATCTTTGTTTTAAAGTCTGTTTGTCTGATATAAATATAGATGCCCATTTTTTTTTTTTTTTTGGTTTATAGTTGCATGGAAGGTTTTTTCCATCCCCTTCACTTTCAGTCTGTGTGTATCTTTACATATGAAAAGTCTCTTGTAAGACTCATATAGATGAATCTTATTTTTTTAAAACTATTCAGCCATTATATGTCTTTTGAACAAAGAATTTATTCCATTTACAATTAAAGTAATTATTGATAGATATCTACTTATTGCTGTTTTGTTCACTCTTCTCTGATTCCTTTGTTCCCTTCTTCTCTAGCTTGCTTCTTTTGTGATTTGACAATTTTCTTTAGTGGTATGCTCAGATTCCTTTCTCTTTATCTTTTGTGTCTTGACTGTAAGTTTTTACTTTGTGGTTATCATAAGGTTTACATAAAACAACTTAAGATTATAATAGTCTATTTTAAGTTGATAACTAACATCAAATGAATTTTAAAGCTCTATATGTATACTCCCCACACTTCATTTTTGTTACAATTTACATCTTTTTATCCTGTGTATTGATTAACAAATTGCTGTTGTTAAAGTTGCTTTATTTTCTTTTTACTCCTTTATATATTTTTGAAATTTAATATCCTCAACATACCTTTTTAATGAGAAAAAATGATAAATTTTATTTTTATAAAGATGATTGTATGATCATGCACATAGCCTAAAAAACAACGAACTAGGTATCTTTTTAATCAGATTAATTATAAACATACAAACTCAACTATGAAAAATCCTGCACTTTAAGATTTCTTGATTGTAAGACATAACCAAATTATTTTAACCTTTATGATAACAAAGTATGAGTGAGTCATAGTTATTTAGATCTACATTTATCAAAATGAAAGATAGCACAATTGATTTGTTTGTTCTCTTGTGTATAAAAAAATAATTTTCTTTAATTCAATATCCCTATTTTAAAGTAGAAAAACACATAATAAATTTTCCAAGACTGACAATCGACTGCTTGGGAGAAGATATTCGCTAATGATACATCTGATAAGCGGTTAATATCCAAAATATATAAAAAACTCATACAACTCAACAATAAAAAAACTAACAATCCAATTAAAAAATGGGCAGAAGACCTGAACAGATACTTCTCCAAAGAAGAAATACAGATGGGCAACAGACATATGATCAGACAGGTCACTAATCATCAGAGAAATGCAAATTAAAACCACAATGAGATATCATACCTGTTAGAATGACTATCATCAATAAATCAAAGAACAAGTGTTTGCGAGGATGCAGAGAAAAGGGAACCCTCATACATTGTTGGTGGGATTGTGAATTGGTACAGCCACTATGGAAAACAGTATGGAGGTTTCTCAAAAAATTAAAAATGGATATACCTTTTGACCCAGCGATTGCACTTCTGGGTATTTATCCAAAAACAAAAAAAAAACAAAAACAAAAAAACCCAGTAATTCGTAAAGATCTATGCACCCTAATATTCATGCAGCACAATTTTCAATAGCCAAGATATAGAAGCAACCTAAATGCCCATCAACAGATGACTGGATACAGAAGTTATGGTTCACATATACAATGGAATATTATTCAGCCATTAAAAAAATGAAATCCTACCATTTGAACAACATGGATGGACCTAGAGATTATTATCCTGAGTGAAATAAGTCAGAGAAAAGATAAATAACATATGATTTCACTTATATGTGGAATGTAAGGAACAAAAAGAACAAACTAATCAAAAACAGACTCACAAATATAGAGGGCAATCTGGTGACAGAGGGGAAGAGGTTTGGGGGACTGGGAGGATGGGGTGAAGGGTTAAAGAAGTACAAATAAGTAGCTGATAGATGGCCATGGGGATGGAGAGCACAGCATAGGGAATGCAGTTAGCATTAATGTATTGGCTAGGTGGAGAGCCAGAGAAGAGAAAGAGCAATTAGGGGATCATTTTATAAACTATATAAATGTGTAACCAATGTACTGTATGCTTGAAACAAATAAAATAAAATAAAATAAAATAAAATAAAATACTTCCCAAGACTGCAAATCTAATTTGCATTGAAAATCATGCCTCTTGACATATATTGTCTAACAGGGTAGCCACTAGCCACATGTGACTATTTAAATGCAAACTTATTTAAAATGAAATAAAATTTAAAATTTAGTTTCTTAGTTGCAAAAACCACATTTCAAGTACTCGAAAGCCATGCAGATATAGAATATTTCTATCACTGCAGAAAGTTTTATTGGCCTGTGCTACTCTAGATCTTCACCCTGGAACCAGAATCATCTTTAAAATACAGTTCCTGAGTTAGCACTTCATTATTCAAAAATTAGTAAGTAAAATCCTAAAAAATTATCACGACAGACTATTTAAAAAGTTGAACAGGGCTCCAGAATAAGGAATAGTTACAGTATGAAAAAAATGAATTAAGGGCTATTATAATGTCAAAAGTAACAGAATTATAAAAGTTATATCCGGAAGTCTTGGACTATAGGGAGAAAAAGGCAGGGATTGCCTTAAGTTTGAGAAGTGAGATGGAGCCAGGGTCTTTTTGCGGTCAGGCAGGGCAGACTGGAGTAGGGGAAAAAAAAATAGTTGAAGATGATAAATGTACGCCTAAAACTTTGGTGTCTCACTCATTTAAAATTATATAAAGGCAGTCACAGCTTCTGAAGTTGCTTTGTTATAAGTGTAAAAACTCTCATTGTGAAAGAATTCTATTTTATGAACTATAATAAAAAGCTAGAAAGCCTAGAAAAATAAGAAGCCATTTCACAGAAACTGCATAATTTAGACAGATTTCTTCCTGAGTAGAATCAGCCAATTAATATTTTCCAATCAAGTAAATATTAAAATATATCAATGATCTCTAATAGGACCATTAATGCAATTTCACTATCACAAAGGGACATAGTATGTAAAAATACCCCATGGGCAAGACATTAACCAGCTTCTCTACATTTATCCAGGTTTCTGAAGAAATTAATTAGGATCTACCAGTAAGAAGAATCAAGGATAAAAAAATAGAGTTTAAGACACTTAAACATACTTTTAAATTTAAGAAACATTTTAAAAACCTCAAATTGAGACTAAGAGTTCAGATGAGAATGACATGAAAATCTCCAAATCTCTGGTTACTGATGTTGTCAAACTTTAAAATAAATATGATATAAACCCTGAAAGAAATGCTTTATGTAGGAATTCCAACAGAAGTAAAAATATTTAAAGATTATTTTGGAAAAATATTAGACCAAAAGATAGAAAGTCTTGTAATGGAAATTACAATATTTATCTACTGTGTATTGACAAGCAAGCTTTGCTTTTATTATATCTCAATTTCCCCATCTACTTGTTTGTCAGAAAACTACTGACAAACCCAGGTTGATAATGATTTATCCAAGTTACACATGAATTTTACTTTAACATGTTATTTTTAATCTTGTCACGACTCAATGGTTCTCAATATTTTCCACTTTTAAATAAAGTTCAATGGAATATTCTTAGAAGGAAAAAGAAAAAGATATTGGGCTAATGGAGGGAAGCTTGGGGGAATCGAGAGCAAGAAGATGGTCATCTCTTTAATTACAGTGACAATTCAATTACCCACCTGGCTCACATACAAGGCGAATGTTAATAAAGTTATGATGGTCCACTGCCTTAAGCATAGCTCCACTTACGGGCAACAGAATAAAATGTGTGCATAAAATCAAACTGCTACAATGGTATGTAGCCTGACATCTAATTCTCATACCTAACTCAAGGTCATAAGTATCCCAGGTAGGGGAAATTCATGAACGCTTTTAGAGACCTTCTATAGATAGTAAATCTAGTAACCATAGACATATTCTAGGTGTTTGACAAATACTCATTAATGTTGAACATAGATACTTCAAACGTAACACCACAGTGGAAAATTATTTTAGACCTAATTTAATGAAGCAAATAAACCTAAGCAAACGTATACATATGTAAATTACCAGATCACAAAAGTGAAAACTTTAATAAGTTTTTTGTTCTCCTTAATAACTGACATAAAAAATAAAAGCCTGAAATTTGGTACAGACATTGAGGTAAAACATTGATCAAAACTTACTGTATAGTTAATAAAAAAAAAGAATGCTTACCTAGTTCAATACATGTTATTCCAAGAGACCATACATCTACTTTGCCATCATACTGTCCTTCATCCATGGCTAAAATTACTTCTGGGGCCATCCTGAAACATAAAATGTTATTTAAATTAAAGTTTAAAAAATGTATGTTATTTATTAAAAATATAATGAACATCTATATGGAGAACACCTGTGTGAATTATAGACAATATATCTGGACATAATTTTTATAATGGGAAATTAATGCATTACAGGTTGCGAGGTCAATATTTACATTGCACAGATAATGTGAGACTTATTCTCACAATCTGTCATGATCATATAACAACATCCTGAAGGAAGAATGCCCCAGAACAGGGCTGTATTCTGCATCTGTTCAAGTTTGCAGATTCTAATACTGTATATCTTTCAAGCCAATGGTTCTCAAATTTTGGTCTCGGGATCCCATTACAAAAGTCTAATTTTTGCTAAGAAGAATGAATTCTATCATTGGCAGTGAACAACAGCTATTTTCTTTGAAGTGACAAGCTCACATAATTTATTTCAGAAAATATCTACCACGATAACACTGAATAACTATCGTTTGTCAGTCTTTCTTTCAAAGAAGAATAGTATTCTATAATAAAAGAGGCTAGGGCAAAACTAAAATATTCAGATAATTATTAACTATATAGGAGTCTTAGTTATAAAATGAAACATCAATTCATGTCTTCAACTAGAGTCTGTAATATTCTTGATGGTACTTTAACCCTACACTTCATTTGCACTTGGTATTAAGCACAGACAGACACTTAAAACAGTTGCTGACTGCTTCAATGAGATTGTCACCAGGCACTTATGTGTGTGTGCATGTGCGCCCATGCATGTGTGCATTATGTAAAGACATATAAATATGTGCCTAGTTTCTGTTTCCAAATACACTATAAACAAATTAATAAATATGTAGATAAAATAAACTTTCAATTGTAAATAACAGGGTGTTTCCAATGTGTTATTTAAGATGTTGGAGTAAGTTTGGGAACTTACTAAATTAAAGAAAATTAAACAAGTAATTTTTTTTTTTTTATTGCAGAACTTCCCAGGGTCTTCTTAACAGCTAATGTTCATCATTAATTTCTAAAGAGAGAACCATTAAGAAATACTACAGAATGCTTTTTTAACAGAAGGGAAGGGAAGGCTATCTAAACTAGGATCCATATAAAAAATTTTGGGTGTTCTAGAGCAGTGGTCTTCAAATATTTTTTATTCATTTACTTTCAATAAATTTATAAAAACTATGTATCCCCTTGCACATTTTTGAGTTGACAAATTTTAAAAATTTAATAGATGCACAGCATACACACACACACATATAGTATATTGCATATATGTTTTAAAGATACTTAAAACTTAGAGCCACAGAATAGGCTCATTCAATTTATCAAAAATACTGCCATGTAACTTAATTAGAAAAGTGAGTCTTCATGGTCATATCAATCAGTCAAATCAGAATCATTGGTCAGAAAAAGTCTGACTTCATTTTAATACAAATAACATGTTAATGTGTTCCTATGACAACCAACTCAGTTAAAAATTCTACACTAGAAAAAAAGAAGGGAGGGAAGATAATTGGGGAGAAAGAAAAAGCAAGGAGTAAAATAAAGGAAGGGAGATGGCTGAAAAGGCACAAGGCCTTACCAAGAGCTGTGTCCTGACTCTTCAACATTTCTCATAGATGCTATATATTTTGAAACTGTCCCTCTGTGTTGCTTTGAGACTTTTACATCCCAGAGCAATGCATCATCGTAATATTCAGGATGGGTAATTTTTTTTTTCTTTTATCAAGTGGGAGAAAGGATATTTGAAAGGCACATGAGGGAAAAAAAAGCTGTAGTGGACCTAAGACACCACTCTCAGTATATACAGAGAAAGAAGATACATATGGTTAGAAGTCGAAGATCTGGAAAATTATTCCCTTCAAGCTTGCTGACATTAATACAAAAGTATTTAAGGTTAAAATTTGATGGTATCTAGAATTTGATTTAAAATAACCCAGTAGGTAGAGAAGAAGGGGAGAGGAGTAAGTATATAGGGCAGGACTGGCTATGGAATAATGTTGTTGAGATAAGCGATTGATATGTGAGGCTTTAAACAATTGTCGATTTTTATGTCTATTTGAAATTCTCCATAATAAAAAGTAAAAACAAAACACAAGATTCCCAATTAGCTACCGTCTTGAGGTACTCTTAGTCTGAAGATCACTGACATATAGTAAATATAAACCTAAAGAAAACACACAAATTTCCACTTAGCATTTCTATCTTCTCTCCACCTCAATTTTTTTTCCCTGGCTTTACTAAAATATAATAGACAATTAGTTACTTGTATTTACATTGTACGATTCAGAGGTTTTTTCAATTATAGTTGGCATACAACAGTATATTAGTTTCAATTGTACAGCATAGTGATTAGAAATCTATAAAACTCAGTGATTACCCCACTAAATCTAGTACCCCGCTTCCCCCTCATATATTGTATATTTGTTAACTATTTTCCTTATAATACTTTTTATCTCCATGTCTATTTTGTAACTATCCATGAATACTTCTTAATCTCTTTGCCCTTTTTAGCCGTCTCCCCTAACCCCCCTCCCATCAAATAGCCCTCAAAATATCCTCTGTATTTGAGTTTATTTTCATTTTTGTTGTTATTTTGTTCTTTAGATTCTACATGTATATGAAATCATGCGATATTTGTCTTTATCTTATTTTATTCAGCGCAATACCCTATAGGTCCATCAAGGCATTATCTTTTCCTATTCCTTTCCTTTTAGTCTGTGTGTGTCTTTTAATGTGAAGTGAGTCTCTTGTAGGCAGCATATGTAGGGGTCTTGTTTTCTTATCAATTCAGCCACTCTATCCTTTGGTTGGAGTGCTTAATTCTTTTCCATTTGAGATACTTATTGATAGATACGTAGTTATTACCATTTTTTATTCATGATTTTGATACACGTTTTTTCTTCTTAAAGAAGTCCCTCCAACATTTCCTGTAATAGTGGCTTTCTGGTGATGAATTCCTTTAGCTTATTTTTGTCTGGGAAGCTCTTTATCTGTCCTTTGACTCTAAATGACAGCTTTGCTGAATAAAGTATTCTCGGTTACGCATCCTGGGTTTTTATCACTTCTAATATTTTGTGCCAAGCCCTTCTGTCCTGCATAGTTTCTTTTGAGAAATCAGTTGTCAGTCTTATGGGTGCTCCCTTGTAGGTAACTAACTGCTTTCTCTTGCTGCTTTTAAAATTCTCTCTTTGTATTTAACCTTTGGCATTTTAATTTTAATGTGTCTTGGTACGGGCCTCTTTGGGTTCATCTGTTTTGGGACTCTGAGTTTCCTAAGGTTGTATGTCTATTTCTTTCACCGGGTTAGGAAAGTTTTCCACCATTATTTCTTCGAATAGTTCAACTTCTTGTTTTCCTTCAGGTGCCCCTATGACACGGATATTTTTACATTAATTGTGTCCCATAGGCTCCTTAAATTATTATTATAGTCTTGGCTTTTTTCTTGCTGTTCTGATTGAGTGCCCTTGGTGTCTCCATCCTCTATATTGGTGGTTCGATCCTCTTCTTTATTCACTCTGTTGATTTCCTCTAATGTACTCTTCATCTCAGATAATATGTTCTTCATTCCTGACTGGTTTCCTTTTATAATTTCCATTTCCATTTTTACATTTTTTTACCTCTTTAAGTTCTCACTGAGTTCATCTACTCTTCCCCTCAGTTCACTGAGCAACTTTATAAAGTGTTTTGAACTCTGTTAGATTGCTTGACTGCATTATTCCCGGATCTCTGTTCTATTCTCTCATATGGTTTCTGCTTCTTTGTCTTCCCATTTTGGCTGCCTTTCTGTGTCTGTTTCTACGTACCAAGCAAAGCTCTTAAATCTCCTGGTCTTATTAGCATGGCTTTGTGTAGTAGGTGTCCAATGGCACAGTCCTGAGAGGGGTTCAGCTCCAGGCTCCAGGCTGTGTCCCTCTGGGGCCACCTATTAAGAGTCAGCAACCAATCCACAGAAGCTATGCTTATAGTTGCCTCAAGAGGCCACACCAAAAACCGAGGTCAGCTGCCACCAGTATGAGTCTTGGAGTTGGCTCAGCAAGGAACACCGAACTCACCAAGAATACAACTGGATGTGGCTTGGGTGGGGCCATGAGTTGGGAGAGGCAGAGTTTCAGGGTATCCTCTGGGCAGAGTGACCTCAGTTACCCAGTTTGATGATATCTCAGCTACGACAGCCTGGAGTCCGCACACTGGGAGGGAGAAGGGCTCAAGAGAGGAACAATGGATACTGCTGGTACTTCTGCCCAAGAGAGCCTCGCCTCCGGACCTCACTCCGACAACTCAAGCGTTCCCCTGTCTCTGGTGCCCCACCCCAAGCAGCCAACTTGGCGCTGGTAGTCAGATCAAGCAGGTCTGTCACTGCAAAAGTCTGCTTGCCAACGTGGCCCCTTTATAAGGCGTCTGCAGCTGTTGCAGACTCTGTCCCACTCAGCTACTAAGGACCCGGCAGCCTCGCATCTTCACCCACTCCTACCTTCTACCATTGCAGGATGATTTCATATTTTTCTCCCTAGTTGTAGTGCTTCTGTTTATCTAGATCCCAGGCCACTTTGCTTGCTTTTTGCTCCTTGTTTTATCACAACTTTGATTTGGTTCCAAGAGGGATGAACAAAGTCTCTATCATCTATGCTATTTCTTCCCTTCCATCCTACTTTAATTTTTATTGAATTTTTTCACTTCCACACCCAATATGTGACGCAGATAATAAGAAGAAAGAAAATGTAAGGAAGACAAATGAAAAAATAGGAGATGTGAGGGCAGCACTCCAGATTTATATTTGAAACTATAATGTTTAAAGTAAAAATGTCCAAAATAACATTATATTTCATGAAAAAGATAAGACATCTGAAAAAGTACAAACATACATTGCCTATTTCAATTATGAGGATCACTACCAGACAGGATTACTCTTACCAATATGGCGTTCCCACAAAAGAATTGGCAGGAGATGCCATGGAAGCAGATCCAAAGTCAGCAAGTTTCACCTGGCCTGGTTCAGTCAGAAGAATATTTCCTGCTTTGATATCTCTGGGTTTATGGAACACAGAAAATTATTTCTTTTCCTTTCTTTGGATTGTGTTGAAAATGATAAAAATCGAATAAAAATTTGTAAAGTACAGAAGAAATCAAAATAATTAATTTCTAGAATAATCTCTCAACTGGAATAAGCATTAAGATCCAAATAGAAAACAAAAAATACGGAATTCATATAAATATACAGGAACAATTTTCTTAAAAAACATACCCCCAATTTTTTTCATATTTAATTAAAAAAATTTTTTTTAAGTATAATTGGTATACAATCTTATATTGGTTATACAATATAGTGATTCAATATTTTTATACCTTACAATTTGATCACCTCACTAATTATAATAATTATCACATTGTACACACTTATCACAGTATTACTGAATATTTGCCTTCTCCTTTTCATGTACTCCTCAACCCCCTCCCTTCCAGTTACCATCCATTTGGTCTCTGTTTCTATGAGCCTATTTTTTGTTTTGTTTTCTTTTAGATTCCACATATAAGGGAAACCATACAGTGTTTGTCTTTCTCTGCCTGATTTATTTCACTTTACATAATACCCTCCAGACCTATCCATGCTGTCGCAAATATGCCTCCCAATTTTTAAAAAAGGGTTATTCATATCAAAGCTTAGCATAATTCTAACTTCATATAAAACGAAAACTGGCATATATGGATAATGTAATATTAATGATAACCAAATTTAATTTCAAGTTTACTTTTCTAAATAAGCAAACATATACTATCCATGCAAACTAAGAGAATTATGGATATTTATATAATAGGAGTATATAATATGTCCAATGGGTACCATAATTATAGTTAGCCTTTTAAAAAAAGACTATATTCCAAGCACTTGATAATCCTTACTATAGTACTATAATGGCTATGATACTAAATTTATTTTCCCTCTATTTGTTTTTAAAAAATGAAGAAACACTCTGAAGTTGAGAAGACTTTAGGTTCTAATTCCGTCTCTTCCATTCATCTACTACTAGCATTGGATTTCTCTTGGATTTACTATCCTCACCTAAAATAATGAAAATCCATTAACTCACAATAACTCTACTATATAGTTTAATATGTGTTGTCTGGTTCACATATATAATCAAAAAATGTTTCCTTCTAAAACAGATAAAGTCAATACCAATACTAAAAATGCATTATAAAATGGTGTAAAATCTTAAAGTTACTATGCATTATCAAAGATTCGAGGATTAATAATCAAAAGTATAAAGAGTTTTAAGTAGCTTTTATATGTCCATGTCATGGAATCAATTGAACAAATCTGGCATTATCAGTTACCAGAAAGACAAAAGATCTAGGTTTAATTCTAGTCTACTCTATCTGGCTTTGTAAACTTCAGAAAATGGTCACAAATTGGGACATCAGTTTCTTCATCTGTAAAATGAAAAAAGACCTACATGGATCCCTAATGTCCTTCCCATTCTACAAATTAAATAATTATATAATTAAATTTCTACCCCAAATCTATAAAATACACATATTTCAGAAAGCCCAGCAGCATGGGTAGACAAAGATAAAAATTATTCTAAACAAAGAGATCAAGTGTACTAGTATGTTCTTTTTAAGGCACGGACAATCTAAAAAATATGAGTTTATAATATTCTGAAATGCTTTTATTTGGCTATAACTAACAAAAATTTCAGGGTTAATGAGTTCCAGTGCTGATAAATGCAATTAGCCATTTGCTTATTAATGTATGATAATTTTCAAAGTGCTTACCTATGGATCATGGTATGAGAATGTAAGTAGGCTAATCCCTGGAGAGCACCATGTGTAATTGCTGCTATTTCCACTTCTTGTAATGGCTTTTTGTGAACTTAAAATAAGAATTTATTTGAAAATAATTATTATATAGAACATTTTTGTTTGAAAAAATAAATATACATATCTAATTCATGGGGCAATTTGTAACATTAATATTTAGCAAGAAGGGATTTGCTTCCCAAGATAAAACAAGGCTACTACTGAACATTATAACTAGTATACAGTTGTGCCTAACTGTTAAAGTATAGGTCACAGCCAATTTTCCTCTAAGTTAACAACATTTAACAATTATTTGGTGATTATAAAATCAAAATTAACAAAAGAGAAGTTCTCCCTTTATTTTCGCATATCTTCATTCAGAACAAAAGGAACAAATCAAGCTGAATGACAAAGACCACAGAAAAATGCTTAAGTCATAATGAAAGAAAATTCATCTATTTTATGCTACTACATAACATTTAATGAGGATAGTGTACACCACGCTGAGAATCTAGAAAAGGCTAAGGTTTTTACACTTTTGGAAAGTTTTTACATTATTTAAGCAATCTCTTACTAAATTCTCATTTTATTTTGCTAATACTTTTTTTTCTTCCTATTTAAAGGAAACCTACCTTCCAGCAAATCTGAAGCGGATCCTAAACAATATTCCATTACGAGCTATATGGGAAGAAAAATTTTAAAAGCATTAAAATATATTACTGAAAAGATTCTATTTGAGATAGAATAAATTCACCAAGGAGATCAAGAAGATAGACATAAATTCTAGTCATCATTTAACTTAAAAAAATATTTATGTATTTTAGCAATTTGTTAAATGCATATATAAAGTCAAGCCAACAATACTTTAATTTTTTATGATACCAACATGTAATCACTTGTACAAGATGTGTATTTCATATATATTACTAACTAAAATTATAAAGAAATATATATATTCTGTTACTATTAACCTATAATAGCAATACTGGTAATAGTTAGGGAGCAGAAAACTGTCCTCTGGAACTACAAGTACAAAGTTTAGGTTATAGTTTAAATGTTTAATTTAAAGCAAGGAGTACCTCCTATGTGCCAGGTATTTTATATATATTAATTAATTTAATCCACCTTATTAGATAGGCCCTATTATTTCCTTATTTTACAGAGAAGAAACTTGAGAGACAGAGAAGCAACAAGCCCAGGGTTGCTGCTTTTTCTTTAACCATAGTCTTAAGTTTAGGAGTATCACTACAAACACCACCACCAAAATCAAACTGGATAAAAATGCATCAAAGAATACAAATCCAAATCTAAGTTTAGTACACTAAAATAAATAGCTGTGGCTTATTCATTATTCAAAATAAGGGATCATTCTTGTTTAAAGAAAATTTAGCCTTTCTCTTAAATGATTCAGTTATTATGCCTATAGCATTGTAGAATTACAACCTTGTCACCTCATTGGTAACAACAGGGCAAAATTAATCTCCACTTCTTGTAATAAAGTGTCTCAATTCTCTACCTTTATTCAGCAGAGGAATCATAATCAGTTCAAATTTTACCATTATTCACCAAGACATCACCATGAACTAGGTGGCTAAATATATTACAATATATTTATGTCAAAAAGATACAATAACTTTCATTTTAGAGTAACAGAATTGCTGTCACAATGTTTGCTAAACCATTTAGTAGTTTCAAACTACTAAAAAATGTCAAAGAACATTTTACCATGCACATAAAGGTCAGCTAAAACTCTATAGTAAACTTGCAAAAATTCTATTATCTCTTATTGCCTAGGAGTTCTAGGAAAAGCTGCTCTTCCTTTCTCAGTATGAAATAGCATTGTAAGTACTTTTTTAAAAATTATTTTATTATTAGTTTCAAGTATACAGTACATTGGTTAGATATTTATAAAGTTTATGAAACAATCCCCCTGATTACCTTCCCTCTGGCTCTACACATAGCCATTACCTTACTGATGTCTGCATTTCCTACATTTCAAGATGTTTTTGCAAGCTTCACATAACCATTAAGAGACATTCTTAAATTAATTAATTCTATGCCAAAATCAACTATGACAAGGGGAACAAATACCTACCCATGCTGTGTGCTCACGTAAATAGCAGCCTTTGTATTCTATACTGTTGGGATGTTTTATTCTTTGCAGAAACTTGACTTCCTTAATAATATCCTGCCATTTCTGTGGGAAGAAAAAAGGAGTAAAGAATTATAAACAGCTGCTTTTCCTTACAAATTTACTAAGAAAAAGTAATTGCTTAAGGGTCAATGAGAAAATGTGACTTTGCTCTATTTGTCATATTTAGATTAAATGTCAAAATATCAAGTTTAAAAAAAATTATATTCATATAGTTTACAACTCAATTATATAATTTATAAAATTATTCAAGGTAGGACAATTTTTAGTCTCATAAAACATTATCAGTGAGACTTATTAAAAATTTACAACTACACACCACACATGTTGTTAAAAATTATATACCATACTTAAGTGATTTTTCTTCAAAATTCAATTTCCCCTTTCTTACTTGCAGCTTTATTGACATATAATTTATATACCATAAAGTTCACCTATTGTGTTTTTGACTTATATATCCTACCAAATGTTAAGGTCTTGTTTGTTTTTTAAACTCAAATGAAGTAATTACTCTGAGACTTAAATTTGTAAATGCACACTTTCTAAAATGTTAGTGAACAATTAGCTATTACATAGGAAAGTTAATAGAAAAAAATAAGAATTATAAAAACATTTTCCTACATATTTTACTAAGAGCTTTTCTCATTGACACCTACTAGGCAATACAGATAAACCACTGGTCATAAATGATATATTTAGGCCATATTCTAAATGTAATTACTCTTAAGAAGTAATCAAGGAACTCTAAAAACACAGGTCCTTGGGTATATAGGCTTAATAGGTATGGGATGAGAAGCAGGAATTTATTTTTTGTTCTTGTTTTAGTTTTTTCAAGCTTTACCACTGACTTGGGCCATATTTCTAAAGGCACGTAAACTAACGTAATAGAAAATGTTTTGTACTATAAGAGCATATAACTCCTATGTTATTTCACAAGCCCTCAACAAAATACAGCAAAATAAATTTACAGTGTTTTATATCAAATGTATATGATATAAGATGGTAAATTCAGAAAATGTTTCATGGGCTTTAAATTTCAAATCTGAATGCTCTGGGAGACAAATTCTGAAAACAAAATAAAAACTTGTAGTCTCCAACGTTAAAAACTTTCATGAAGGACGCTAATATTAGATGTGAAAAGATGATATCCTAAATGAAACTTTTTGTTCTGTGACTAATCAGACTCCAACATAGCACAAGTTGGCCTGTGAAAACTAGTTCTAAAGTTGTGCTACAGAATAGTGAATAAAATTAGAGTAAAGATATAAAAAATGGTAATTTTTAGGTATCAAAATGATGAAACAGTGACATAATCATAATAGTGTTATCATACCTATAGTATGATCACAAAAACAAGATTTACCATAAAATAAAGACATTCCAAAAAAGTAGAAAATAAAAATCTTTAAAAATTAAAGACTTAAAAAAAAAAAAATTTAAAGACTGATCCAGTAATTCTACCTCTGGGCACATACCCAAAACTATTGAGCACAGGGACTCAAAGAAATATTTGTATACCCATGTTCATAATAGCATTATTCATAATAACCAAGGGGTAAAAGAACCCAAGTGTCCATTGTCAGATAAATGAATGGATAAACAAAATGTGGTATGTTTTATACAAATATACATACACACAGACACACACAAACACAGAGAAATATTATTAACATTAAAATGAAGGAAATTCTGACACATACTAAAACATGATGGGCTTTGAGGACGTTAAGTGAAATAAGTCAGTCACAAAAGCATGAATACTGTATTATTTCACTTATACGAATTAACCTAAAGTAGTAAAATTCACAGAGACGAAATGTAGAATGGTGATTTTCAGGGGCTTGGGGAGAAGAGAATGGGGAGTTATTATTTATATGAAAGGATTTCTGGAGATGAATGGCAACATGAATGTACCTAATGCCACTGAACTGTATACATTTAAAGATGGTTTAGATGGTAAATTTTGTTTGTATATTTTACCACAATTAAAAATAATTAAAATTTTTTAAAAATTAAAGACTGACAGATCCTAGATTTAGAAAGTAGACTGCATCTTATAAAATTAAATAAAATAATCTCAAAAGAACTAATCAGAATATTAGCAAACTAAAGTACACTCAACATAGTATCAATAATTTTACATTTTGGTTTTTCAGATTATTACATACTGCTTATTTATCAGACTAGATATATACTGCCTGTTATTTAAAGATTAAAACAGTACTTAAATAATCTCTAAAACATTAAAAAATTATATCCAATATATTTACTGTCAAATACATCTTATTCTAGTTTACTACTTTGGAAACTGACAGTCTAATACAGAATAATATATTAAACCACAGCTTAAAAAATTGTAAGTAGGGGGCACATGTTGGGAGGCTTTTGTGATGCCAGTAATGCTCTGTTTATGGCTCTAGGTACAAGTTAAATGGGTACATTCAGTATGTGAAAAGAAATTCACTAATATATACACTTAATATTTGTACATTTTTCCTCATGTATATTTTGGGAAAATTTCCACCTACTCCCAATCAAAAATAGTATGTTATTTTCTAACATAACAGTAAGAACATATATATTTCACACCTACCTCAGTAGACTGCTTTCCACTATAAGACATTTTCTTGATAGCCACCACTTCATTGGTACGCACATCTCGTGCCTAAAAACAACAAAGAAAGAATCATTGTAGAAATTAACAGATTGGATCTAGGTAATCATTTCCCCGAGAATAAAATCATTTATAAGCTACCATGTCAAAACAGGACATCAACATAGTTTTTAAAAAACATTAAAAAAATGATAACTATATAGCAAAATGTATCAAATTATCCAGGAGTTGGTACTCTGGGAAGAAAAAAAGCAGGTTTATCTTTGGTCTAGTTGAAAGGAATAATATAGAAATTTAAATAGTACTATAGATAAAGAGACAAAACAAAACTAGTATATACAAGTGTATGTTAATAAGTTTTGAAATCTCAATGAAATGGACAATTTTCTAGGAAGGAATAAATTACTAAACCTGATCTAAAAAGGAAAATGTGAGTAAAACAATCAATGGTGGCAGACTGAGAAGAATAGAAATGAATTATCTTTAAAATCATCTTGAGTGGAGCTGTATCGCAGAGAAACATGGAGGAGTGAGAGATGTCCTCAGATCTCTCTCCTTGAAACAACAATAAGCTGAACATCTAAAACACAACAAAAAACACCCAAACTGCACACCAGCACGTCTGAGCATAGGATCTGCACTTAAGAGCTACCATAGGTCAGAACTCCGGGTATCGGGCAGTGGATTGGGAGAAATAAAGAAACTGCCTCTAGCAGCTTCCTGCAGAAGGACGGGGAGGGGAGAAGGTGCAATGACTTCTCTGAACAGCACTGCCTGGAAGTGCTGTGAGTTCCACGCAGCCGGCGGCAGGGTCCAGTCACCAGGGCAGAAAACAGAGAAGTGGGACGGGACCACAGAGAAACAACAGTTGATTTTTTCAAGCATGGTTGCAAAACTGGGCTGAGCCTCAGCTCCCAACTCCCAATCCAGAGGGTCCCTCCCCCCATACTCTCTGAGACTGATCACTGAGGAGCCCCACGGGAATCTGAGCAAACACTGCTGAGACTGACTGTCACTGATATTGACAGGGACTGAAACTGAGGGTAGCGAGCATGATTAAATATCTACAAGAAAATAAAAAAGGTATTATTTAGGCTTTATATAAAGCAAGGATCCAAGAGGCTTAGATGTCACCTACTAGAAACCAAAAGAAAAGCGCCTTCTTTGCAGCAGGCTAAAGAGAGGCCTTTATATAATAAATCTTCTTTCTGGAAAAATAGCAGAATATACTTCCATTAATGCCCACCCGGAGAAATAGTCCATTAAACACCATGAATAACCAAGGTGACAAAGCATCTCAGAAAGAAAGAAAAAAATCCCCAGAAAATAAGCTTACAGACATAGAAATATATGACTTAAATGACAGAGAATTCAGGATGGTACTTTTGAAAAACTTCGAGTTCCGAAATGAGTCATATCAACAATTTTGGAAACTGAAAAAACTAGATGAGCAGAGCAAGGAGACTGGAACCCTCAAAAAAACAAACAAACAAACAACAAAAACAAAAAACAAAAAAACCCAGAATAGATCTTCTGGAGGTAAAAAAACACATTGCAAGAATTGAAAAATGAAATAGCAAGTTTGGGAAATAGAGTCAACCAAATGGAGGAAAAGAACAGTGATATCGAACTCAGAAATTTAGAAATAAATCAGAAGGAAGAGGAACAGAAGAATGAAAAATAATGAAAAAGAAATACAAGAACTAGCTGATAAAATCAAGAGAAGAAACATAACAATAATGGGCATTACTGAAGGCGAGGAAAAGGAGCAGGGACTAGAAAGTATTTTCGGACAAATAGTGGATGAGAATTTCCTATATCTAAGGAATGAGTGGGAGCTCGGAATTCAAGAAGTTAACAGAACACCCAATTATCTCAACCTAAAAAGGCCTTCACCAATACACACTGTATTAAAATGATCAAAAATCAACAAAGATAGAATTCTCAGGGCAGCCAGGGAGAAGCAAACAGTAATTTATAAAACGGTCACTTATAATTTATGATGGTAACTTAGATTACCCTCGGACTTCTCAGAGCAAACCTTACAAGCCAAAAAGGAATAGAATCAAATATTTAAACTATTAAGTGAAAGGAACTACCAGCCTAGAATAATGTATCCAGCGAAGATATCCTTTAGATATGAAAAAGAAATTAAGACCTGTCCTGACATACAAAAACTGAAAGAATTCTCCACTACAAGAACTGCACGACAGGAAATACTGAAAGGGGTCAAGGGGTCAGCTCACCTAAAACAAAATGACAAAAAAATGTTCATATGTAGGAGTAAAGTGACTATGAGGCAAATAGAGGCAAAGGAGTGCAATCCTTACAAAGAACAGGACATTATAAGCTTAAATAATAAGAAAAGAATTACTATAGCAAGATAGTAATGAATGTTCAGCATAAATAGGGACAAACGGAAATAACAATGACTGAAAAGGGGAAGACTTAAAGATCCAAATTCGCAAAGGGGAATGGAGATAAAGCACATGCAGAAGAAAATGGATGACTGTTATATATAACCATCCTTTACATATTCGTAATAGTAACCACAAACCAAAGATTCAGAACATAGAATATAACATAAAACAAGAAGGACCAGAGGGAAAACCCACAAAAGCCAAACAAAATAAAGAAAACAGAAACACAAGGACAAAGAAGCAATGGAAACACCGAGCTTCCAGAAAGCAAAAGATAAAATGGCTATAAGAAGACCTCATATTTCAATAATCACCCTAAATGTAAATGTCTGAACTCACCAATAAAAAGGCACAGAGTTGCAGAATGGATAAAAAAAAAATATTTAACACTTATTAATATCTATGCTCCCAATCAGGGAGCCCCGAAATATGTAAAGCGGTTACTAACAGAACTAAAGGGAGAAAAAGACCAAAACACTATCGTAGTAGGGAACTTAATACCCCACTGTCGCATATGGACAGATCATCCAAGCAGAAAATAAATATGTAAATAACATCTTTAATTGACACATTAGACCAACAAGACATAATTGACATTTACAGAGCGTTCCATCCCAAAACAGCTGCTTATACATTCTTCTCTAGTGAACATGGCACATT
>NW_006443570.1:20334781-20365517 GCF_000325575.1 Pteropus alecto | reverse complement strand
AAACGATCCAATCAAAAAATGGGCAGAGGACCTGAACAGACACTTCTCCCTAGAGGACATAAAAATGGCCAACAAATATTTCAAAAGATGCTCAACATCACTAGCTATTAGGGAAATGCAAATCAAAACCACAATGAAATACCATCTCACATCTGTTACCAAAGCTATAATCAACAGGACAAGTAATAACAAATGTTGGAGAGAATGCGGAGAAAAAGGAACTCTCATACACTGCTGGTGGGACTGCAAATTGTTACAGCCACTATGGAAAACAGTATGGAGGTTCCCTAAAAAACTAAGAATATATCCACCATATGATGCAGCAGTCCCTCTAACTGGGTGTTTATGCCAAAGACTTGAAAACCAAAATCTGAAAAGATATTTGTACACTGATGTTCATAGCAGCATTATTCACAGTGGCCAGGACATGGAAGCAACCGAAGTGTCCTACAATAGATGATTGGCTAAAGAAGCTGTGGTACATATATACAATGGAATATATTACTCAGCCATAAGAAGACGTGAAATACTGCCATTTGCGACAACATGGGTGGACCTGAAGATAATCATGGTAAGCAAAATAAGCCAGATAGAAAAAGTTGAAAATCACATGATATCACTTATATGTGGGATATAAATCTAAAAGCAACAAATGAACAGGACAGAGACTCAAAGACATGGACAATGAACCAGAGGGTTGGGGATGGGGGAGGAGGGGGAAGGTAGACAGTATAAAGGGAATCAAAAATGGGGGCATAGAGGGAAGGTGAACTGGGTAAAGGGGATCAAATATATGATAGCTGAAGGAAACTGGACTTTTGGGTGGTAAACACACAATGGCACATATAGATGTAAAATTATAATGTACACCTGGAAATTACATAATTGTTTTAACCAATGTTACCCCAATAAACTTGATTAAAAAATACAAAATAAATAAATAAAATAAAAATTAAAATCAATCAATTAATTAATCATCTTCAGCAGAAAATAGTTTTACCAAGGAAACATTCCAGGATATAAGGAGGAACAAAAGAAAAGCTATGCCATTAATTTTATGAAGCCAGTATAACTGAATAACTAAAACTTCGCAAACACCACAAAGTAGAAAGTTAGGTACCAATTTCATTTTTAAATATAGACAAGAGAATTCTAAATAAAATTTAAAATCCAAATATTACAGGGCATTAAAAGAAATTTTAATAACAATAATCACAGATAGTCAAATGATTTTAATGCTAGTAAAACATTTAATAATTTACCACAGTTTTTCAAAAGTCAAAGGGAGAAACACACCCACCCACACACACTCAAAAAATGCTGAAAATGCAGGAAGATCCCAACTCTAAATGTATTTAATTGCAAAGAAGGCCAAACTGTTAGAAAACTCAAATTAGAAATATAATTCCTCAACATGATAAATCATGCCTATTGTAAACAACTCCTAATCAGGATTAAGGTAGGACTGGTGCAATGCTATCACAATTATTATTTATGACTTGTGGAAATTCTGAAAAAGGTAAAAATATAACAGACACATAGTAGTTAACTTTCTGGAAAGAAGAGCCAAAATCTCATTATGTGTTTTAAAAAAATGATTATGATTATAAATATATATATATATAAGGCACAAGATTATAGCTGCAAAATATTTAAAATGAGTTTATTAAAAGGGTCAGAACCATCTCAAATAATCTGTGGAAGAACTCATGGTCAATTCAGACTTTAATAAATTCCCAAAGATAAAATGTTCTAAAATTAGATTAGAACATTTGATGGCAGCAAAACTGTATTTACTAAAAAGCAATGAAATGTACACTTAAAGTTGGGGAACTTATGGTATATAACTTATACCTTAGAAACTTGTTGAAAAAAAGACAGCATATATATAAATTATACCTCAATAGAGTTGCTTTAAGATACTCTGTTAAGTAGGTCCTGGGAATAATTAATGACATTCCAAGTTCAATTACTAGTGGATTGGTTAATGGAAATTTGTATCACTTATTATAAAGGCTGAAGCAGATCTATCCATGTTAAATTCTGCTTGAATATGAATTTATTTTCCCAAAACATTCTCTGGTTATCTATCTGTGAGCCTCTTGATTTTAATCAATAGTTTTAAACAACTATATTCTTTTCTAACAGCTTTACTGAAATATAATTTGCATACCATAAAATTCACCCATTTCAATGTGTACAATTTAACGGCTTTTAGTATATTCACAGACATACACAAACATTACTTTAATTTTAGAACCTGCATCTTCTCAAAAAGAAACTCCAAATTCTTCATTTAAAAATGATTAAATGGTAAATTTTGTGTATTTTACAACAAAAAATTTCTCTATTAAAAAAACTGTACCACTTTAGCTATTACTCTATCCCTTTTCCCCATCCCCTCAGCCCTAACCAACAACTAATCTACTTTGTCTCCCTAGAGATTTGCCCATTCTGGACACTTCGAATAAATGGAATCATATATGTGGTCTTTTGTGAATGGCTTTTCACTTAGCACAGTGTTTTCGAGATTCATGGCGAATGATATGGAGTATCTTTTCATGTGCTTCTTGACCATTTGTACATTTTCTTTGGAGAAATGTCAATTAAGAGCCTTTGCCCATTTTTAAATTGGGTTGTCTTTTTTATTATTGAGATGTAAGAGATTTTTATTTATTCTAGACACAAGTTCCTTATCAGATCACATGATTTATAAGTATTTTCTCCAATTCGGTTGTCCTTTCACTGTTTTGAAGCACAGAAGTTTTTGATTTTGATAAAGTCTAATTTATTTTGTTGTTGTTGCACATGCTTTTGGCATCATATCTAAGAATCCTTTGCCAAAAGCAAAGTCATTCAGATTTACCCTTATGTTTTCTTCTAAGAAAACTGTTACATTTAGGTCTTTGATCCATCTTGAGTTAATTATTATATATGTAGGAGGTAAGGGTCCAATTTCATTGTTTTGCATTAAACAGCTACACTTTTAATTAGCCTAAGATAAAGCTTAATTTAAAAGTAGAAATACTAACTACAATGCAATATCCTGGATTCGATTATAGAACAGAAGAGAGAGTAAAAAAACTGGGAAAACCTGAATAAAGTTAATAGAGTGTATCAGTGCTGACTTCTTAGTTTCTTAGTTTTGATAAATGTATCATGATTACGTAACATGTTACCATTAGGGGAGCTCCGTGAAGGTTGTAAGAAAAATCTCTTTACTATTATTGTGAAATCTGCAAATCTAAAATTGTTTTTAAATAGCAAAAAAGTGACTATAATTTATTCAAATCCAAATTTATTAGTAATAATTATCAAATTAAGTGAGCAAATTAAAATGAGATATAAATTTTGTCTATCATGTCTAAAACCACAAAAAATAAAAGTATTTAATGTTAACCATGTTTTTTCCTCTCTTCAGGATCACTTATTGTGCTTACTTATGTTTTAATAGTCTCCTCTAATGTAGGACCATTCCTTAACTTTTGTTTGTCTTTCACTACACTGGCATTTTTGAAGAATACACTGTGGAATTTTATAGAATGTTACTAAATTCGTGCTTGGCTGACATTTCTTCAAGATTACATTCTGATTATACATCCCTGGCCAAAATACTACAAGAATGATATTGTGTCCTTTTCAGGGTATCCTATATGGAGGTATACAATGTCTGTCTGTTCCTTATTGGTGTAACTAATTTTATCACCTGCTCAAAGAGCTGTTTTTTTCCCAATGTATACAGTTACAGCTACAAATTCCTACCTTGTATTCAAGAAACAATCTGTGGAAAGATACTTTTAAATTATGTAAACATCCTGCTCATCAAACTTTCCCACTAGATTTAGCAACTATCGGAGATTCTAGCCCCAAACAATTTTCTCTATGATGATTACAAAATGTTGATATTTTCCACATCTACCATTCCTTTTACATTTATCAGTCAGCATTCTAAGGAAAAGGCCTCCCTTTTCATCCATTTATCCTCATCTATTACGGAAATTGTGGATTCCTATTTTACTCGATAGCTTATAATCCCGATATCTTTATATTGATGTTCAAATTGTTCCAGATTTAGCCAGTGAGAGCCCCTTCAAGCTGTGTCCGTTTGACAGACCGCATCTTTTTTTTTAAGCACTTTTTAACTTTGTCACAAGATGTTCTAAGGTTTATCTTTTATGTTTCCTGTCCCCACAACAAAATGAGCCTTTCCTCTAAGGATCTCTTCTCCCTTTTAGTAAGGAATTCAAGATAGAGTGCTAAGTATGCTTATTGCTACTAGGGTGTCATTGAAACCAGAGTCTTGCGGAATTAGCTCTAATTAATAGAGCTAATTAATTAGTTCATATTAATACATCCAATTCCTATCCGATCCCACATGGTTCTTTCTTACCTTCCCTGATTCTATATTTCTATCAATGGATCTAAGCTGCAACAATTATTTCCCTTAGTCCTCTACACTTAATAAAAGAAAATTTTATTCTATTATATATGTGTATCTCTGTGTGAATGGGGGGGGGAGAAGGGCACAACAGAAAAAAGAAAAGAAAAGAAAAGAAAGAGAAGAGGAGAGGAGAGGAGAGGAGAGAGGAGAGATCTTACTGATACCTCCAATTCCAAACCAACACCACAGGGTTATTTCTAGCTTTCTCCCTTTTCTTATTTACAAATAAGGAATTTATTTCTTTCTCGGACAGTAAGAAAACTGGTTCTCATTATCTACAATATATTTACTTATTAAAACCTACTATACATATGCAGTAGTTTGATTACCAAACTATATCTCTGTGAGAAACAAAGTGACTAGAGTTACTTTCGTCTTTAGCTTTAAGAATATTCAGCCAAAATATTACTTGCAAAAGAACTTTAATTCTTTTCCTCCCCATCCCCTTTTCTGTGTTTGTTATTTATAATAGTTAGGTTCATTTGTTACAGTCTCTATTCCATTTGAGTTTCTTCCTTATGGCATAGCTTTTATTTTTTTTATGACCATTTAAATGAACTTGGGTAAAATTCATTCTTTGTGGTGCACACAATGAATTAGATCACAGTTTTTGGCAATTATGAATAAAATTGCCATAAATATTCACCTAAAAGTTTTTGCATATATCTGAGTTTTCATTTCCTTGGATTAATATCTAGGAGTGGGAATCCTGGGTCATATGAAAAATGATATGTTTAACTTTATTTAAAAACTGCCAAACTGTTTTCCACAGTGACAAGACTGTTTCACGTTCCTACAATGAATGAGATTAGCAATTGCTTCACATACTCACGAGCATTTGATTTTGTCTGTATTTTTTCTCCTTGTCTTTATTAAGTCACTCTAATAGGCATGTGTGGTATCTCATTGTGGTCTTAATTTGTATTTCCCTAAGCACTAATGATGTTGAAACTCTTTGTATTTTTATTAACCAGCTGTATTTGCAGGGGGGTGGGGGAGGAAGCGGGGTGATGTTTCCGGTTAGACCTTTTACTCAGTTGTTGTTGTTGTTGTTTTATTGTTGAGTTTTGAGAATTCTTTTATGGTCTAGATACAAATCCTTTGCTGGATATGTGACTTGCAGATATCTTCTGCAAGTCTGTGGCTTTCCTTTTCATTCTCTTAATATTATCTTTGAGAGCAGAAGCTTTAAATTTTGATAAAGTTCAATTTATAAACTTTGTCTCTTATGGATAATGCTTTTAATGTCCTATCTATGAACTCTTTGCATAATTCAGAGTAATAAAGGTTTTCTCCTATATTTTATCTTAGAAGCTTTATAATATTATGCTCTTCATTTAGAACTATGATCCCTTTCCATTAGTTTTTCTATAAGGTGTGACTAGTTGCTGTGGCACTATTTGTTGAAAAGACTACCATTTCTTCATTGAATCGTCTTTGCCCCTTTGTCAAAAATCAATTGACTATATTTATGTGGGTATATGTCTGGACTCTTTTTAATTTATGTATTTACTCTTTCAATGATATCATACTATCTTAATTACTGCAGGTTTACAGTAGGTTTTTGAAATCAGATAGTGAGTTCTTTAATTTGTTCTTTTTCAAAATGGTTTTGGCTATTTTTGTTCTTTCGTCTTTCCATAAAATTTTAGAATATACTTGTCAATGTCTATTTAAAAAGTCTGCTGGGATTCTGATTGGGATGGCATTGACTTTGTATATCAAACTGGAGATAATTGATAGCATGACAGTATTTAGTCTTCGATCCGTCAACACAGTATATCTCTCATCAGTTATTCAGGTCTTCTTTGTTTTATGGTTTTCAGCATACAGATCTTGCATATTTTGTTGGATTTATACTCAAGTATTTCATGTTGGGGGTACTATAAAGAGTACTTTTAGAATATAAGAAATTCCAACTGTTCACTAATATAATAGAAATACAATGAATTTTTGTGTATTGATCTTATATTCTACAACCTTGCTAACCTCACCTATTAGTTCTAGGAGTCTTTTTGAAGACAGTAATTTTCCAAAGTAAATAATCATGTGGTGTGTAACATAGTAAATATGGTAAAAATGTGGATAAATTTATAAACTATTCTTGCTCTTAGATTCTTTAAAATACATAGACTGTTTAAAGTGAAAATTATGATACTAAGTTTTGGATTTATAATTATGTAGATGCAATAAAACAAGGCTAGCATAAAGGATATAGAGAAGAACCATGATTTCTACATTTTCCTTGACGTGATCAATATTAACAAATGAACTGAAAAGAATGTAGGATATTCTTCTAGTAGAATAAGATAATAGTCAGAATAGAAAAAAAGTTTTAAAAAGTGTTTGTATACATAAAAAATACAATGTAGAACAGAATTAAATGAGCTATGAGTAATTAAAGATGAGTACAATACTACATGGCATCTATACTCATTGCCTGAGAATAAAAGAGTAAAGATAAAATTGCCTGTAGCCTAAAGACAAAGTTGATGCTGTCTAGAGTGAAAAAGGAGTAGGAAAGAGAAACCAGATACAATCGATCATTTTGTTTCAAACCAGGTAACTGTCTGTGAAGATCCATTTGAAAGCTATGTTGATGAACCAGTAAGAATGACCTGAAATCACCATATCAATTAATTATATGTAAATGGTATTTTTATATTTCTTTTGTGCACTTACTACTTTTTTTTCTTATAACACTAAAAAATTTGCTATGACCACTGAAAATATAAAACCTGCCAAGTTCCCAAAAGAAAACAGATTAGTAAAATCTTACACTAGGAAATAAGAGATAAATATTCATTTTATTTTTTAAAATGAAGAAAACAGCTTTAGTGAAGTAAATAAATGACTTCTCTGGACCTTACATGGTCTGCCATATTTGTTGGCAAGCTACCTGATTCCTAGGCCAGTGTTCTGTGGACTATCTATGGACATAATGTTGGTTCTATTTAAGGTATTGGAAACTAAAAGAGAATGTTTTATCTTCCTGGCAATCTAGAGATAGTGGTCATTTTGGACATCTGACTCTTGGTTTAGTTTCAAATATTTATTATGATACCAATCTTTGATTAGCCTGACCGATGAGACAGCCAGCAGAGCTGGCTCAATGAGAGTATTTTTAAATTTAAGGTAATCTCTACTGCCAATTAATAAAAATTCAGAGATATAAGAACTATTTTTAATCATCTAAAAGATTTTTACAAGAAGAATTTCCTTTATATACTCTATAGACAGATACTGCACATTTAGCTCTGCCATGGTGAGAGGAAACAAAATAGAAGTACCTATTCTTGTGTGCACACATATACACATATGCAACACACAGACACATATACTCCCACCCGGGTTTACCTGATACCACAAAATATGAAGGTTAGTGACCTAGAAATGAAATTACAGAAAAAAACATTCAATTCTGGGCTATATTCAAACTTTGCTCATCTATATGGTGCATGTTTCCCAGACATCAAAACAATTAACAGAAAACATCTGCTCAGAGCAGCTACCTGACTCCTCTATGCTTTCATGCAGTGGTTCCTGGGGTTGTCCTAACCTGAACTTAGGTTTCTTGACTTCCTAAGTCACCTTTTTTTGTTTCCTTCCCTCATTTTATTATACAAACCTGTCAAATGTACAGTAAAGTTGATGTAACAAAGTGAATCTTTATGCCTTCCACTAGGTCAGAAGTTACATAAACTTTTTCCATAAAGAACAAGATATTAAATATTTTAGGCTTTGTGAGCCAAATACATATTATTCTTTTTCTATTGCATTTCTTTTCCTTCCCCCCCTCCTCCCCAATGTAAAAACCAATCCTAGTTTGGAAGCTAAGCAAAAATAGTTCACAGACTGGATTAAGCCCATGGGCTGTAGTTTCAGGGCCCCTAATATAGTAAAATCCATGGTTAACATTTTGCCACATTTGCTTTTAAACTATCTAAATATAAATGCTGTTATCATTACATTATCATTGAAGAGGACTTGAGAGTAGACATTCTCATCCTTGACTTCAAAGTACTTCTTCATATATCTCCTGAGAATAAGAACATTCTCTTGAATAACCACAGCTCAATTATTAATTAGGAAATTTAGCATTGATGCACTACTATTATCCAGTGCATATATAGCCCATATTCAAATTTTACCAACTATCTCAGTAACATCCTTTACAGAAAAATTTTTTTTCAATCCAGGATCACACATTTTGTTTAATCACCAGGTCTCTCCAGAGCCAACTTCTGTTGCCCCTATTAGATCCTTACTTCTGGGATTATGAGATTTTCTCTCCCAATCACAGCTCTCTGAAATAATCCAGCGTGGGTAGGACAACCCCAGAAACTATTGCATAAGGCGGTCCAAGCACTAGAGAATTACCTCCCACCTCCCCAAAAATATTCTATTCCAAGGGTGAGGAACTACAATGTGTACTTTCTTAACCTTGTCACAAAACAGGTTCTCTTGATTCTATCAATTTAAACTTAAACTCTGCAATGTGTATTCACCTCTGCACCCTTATGACAATATCTAGTTTAAGCTCTCAGAGATGTAAGAGCTTCATATATTTAAAAAGCTTCATAAAAGCTTCATAATCAGCCTCCCTTCTTACATTGTTGGCACATGTAATCTTTCCTCCACACTGCTACAAGAATAAACTTTCTATATCACAAATGGAAATAAAATATTTCTGTTGCACTTTGGCAGTTCCCTCAAGACTTCAAAATAAGGCCCACATTTCTTAGTATAGTATAGGAGGTTCTCTCCAAGAACCTTCACTTACCTTTCCTTTTTACCTTTCTCTGATCATATTCTCAGTTCCTACTACAACCTTAACTCAAAACATACCCACTTCAGTCAGACACTTCAACAAAGACTGCTGGACTGGTAAGTTCTGGATTTGGGATAATGCAATTTTATAGTTTTATTTAAAAATTTTAAACTGCTGATTATTTTGCCAATATGTAATTTAATTCAGTCCCTTTAATGAACAGAAAAGGACAATAATATTACTTTTCCCACTAGACAGATCATATAGAAACGTTTAAAGAAGAGAGAAGCCTACTGAAATTCTATACTTTTCATTATTAACAATTAAAGACCAAATGCTCCAAAAACATATATTTTATTTATTAGAGAAGGACATATAAAAGTCCACCATGCAGATGCAAATAATATTAACCAAGGGAAATTTCAATACTAATTCTTGCCATGATGCTTGTGTTAGACTATCCCTGAAGCCCAAAAGAACCATAAAGCAGGCAATATATGTAAAGCAATTTTATGAAACTTCTGGAGAGCAACATATGCAAGCAAGGCTTTAGAGACTAGAATCCGTCAGAGAAGAAGAGTACACAAAGTAAACTGTAAATTACTCCAGCTTCACCCCTGAACTTGTGGTATAGGAAAATAGAGTCCAAGGAGGAAGTTAGGCTGAGGAGACAGAGGCCAAAGACAGGCACTTCCAGAGTGTCTAGGATTTAAAAGGCACAATCTTAGAAGAATGAGGTGAAAAGAAACAGCTCAAAAATTTGCAAATTCTCAATAGTCAGCTCCTAACTATATATCTTTGTAAGACTCCCAGAAACTCAGCAGAAAATAGCAGCTGGAAGACTAAAGAGATAGAGCTTTCAGAAGACAAGTGCTAGAGAGATGGAGGTTTGAATTCAAACCCACCAAAATGAATGAGCCTTAATAAACACCCTAGACATTCATTTGGGAGCCCTAAAGAGAGCCATGCTTTAGGAGTAATGGCTAATAAGGGTAAAACTGATTCAACTAGTTTAAAACCAAGCCTCAAGGTGATTCACTCGTATACTATCAGCTTGCCAAAACAAACGAAAAAACAAATGTATCTGTTTCTGAAGAAAAATAACATCATTCAAAACATCTACAATTTCTCCTCTATAATGAAGAATAACCAATCAAAAATTACAAGTCATGCTAAAAAGTGGACCAGATACTTAAAAGGAAAAAATCTAGATATATAAACAGAGCCAATGGTGATTCAGATATGGCATTATCAGACAGAGACTTAAAAAAAGAGGAACCAAATAGATATTTTAGAAGCAAAATATATGAGAAAAATTGCACAAATAACAGGAGAAAGACAGAACTGAAATACTGTAAGGTTTTTTACATTGTTTGAGAAGTGCTAATTTCATTATAATAAATCAGGAATATATATAATAATCTCTAGGATAACAAAATAATAACAAAAATGCATAATTAGAAGGTTAACAGAAGAAAATTATATGTCACTCATGAGTTTTTATGGGCTGTAATTTGATGCTTTGACATCTGGGGCCATGTTAACAAAAAAGGTCTGCCACTTCCAGGTGTAGCTAATTCCTAGATAGTAGATAAGCACATCTTACATATATAAACCACCAATCTAGAGACCATATCTCCAATGAATACACTCTGGGCTCCCTATTCCCCGCACTATTCACCACAGGGCCAAGTACCAGACAACCAGGGACAGCCTCTTATACCCCAGAGCTTGCTGAAATTATTATAACTAGCTAATCCTAAACTTGCTTAGCCTGCCTCACCTGTTCCTTCCCACGGAGACCACAGTAAAGACTCTTGTCCATGTACTCCCCTTGATTTCTCTGCCTCCTCACTGAAATGAGTGCTTTCCCATGTAGTCCCGTATAGCATGGTGTGCCTCCTTCTCTTGGGATCTGTGAGTATAACAACCTATCTTTCCAATGGCAGTTGTTAATTGATCTGCTGGCCTCCCCATATCTGAATAATAATACAACCTATATTTTTAAACAAAAATAACAATAAACATTTGACTAATTGAAAATATGGCAAGAAGGAAGCATAAGGGAAGAAAAGATAAACAGAAATCAAATAGGAAAATAGACTTATGCTTAAGTATAATTAGTAAATAAAATTTTAAAAAAGAGAGACAAGTGACAACCGACACCACAGAAATACAAAAGATAATAAGGAAATACTGTGAAAAATTACATGCCAACAACCTGGAGGAAATGGATAAATCCATAGAAACATACAATCTTCCAAGACTGAATCAGAAAAAAACAATGTGACGAATAAGGAAACCAAATCAATAAACAAAAGTCCTGGACCAGAAGGCTTCACAAGTGAATTTTACCAAACATTCAAAGAATTAACATCTATCCTTCTAAAACTATTGCAAAAAACTGAAGAGTAGGATGGATCCCAAACTCATTTTACAAGGCCAGCATTACCTTGATACTAAAACCAGACAAAGACATTACAAAAAAAATTTTTAGGCCAACATCCCTGATGAACATAGATGTGAAAATCCTCAACAAAATACTAGCAAACTAAATTCAGCCCCATACACCATGATCCAGTGGAACTTATTCCTGGGATGCAAGGTTGGTTCAATATCCACAAATTAATTAACGTGATACACCACATAAACAAAATGAAGGATAAAAATCATAGAATCCTATCAATGGATGCAGAAAAAACAATATGACAAAACTCAGCATCCATTTATGATAAAGACTCTCAGCAAACTGGGGACAGTGGGGACATACCTCAACATAATAAAGGTTATACATGACAAACTGAGAGCCAGCATCATACTCAACAGGAAAAGCTGAAAGTTTTTTCTTTAACATCAGGAAAAAGACAAGAATGTCTACTTTTACCACTTTTATTCAACACCATATTAGGAGTCCTAGCCATAGCAATCAAACAAGAATAAAAAATAAAAGGCATCCAAGTTGGAAAGCAAAAGTAAAACTACTGTTATTTGCAGATAACACAATACTATATATATAATCCAAATATTCCACCAAAAAAAATGAGAATAAATGAATCCACTAAGTAGCAAGATACAAAATTAACATTCAGAAATTGGTTGCATTTTTATACACCATAATAAACTATCAGAAAGAGAAATTAAGAAAACAATCCCATTTACAATTGCATCAAAAAGAATAAAATACCTAGGAACAAATTTAACCAAGAAGGTAAGAGACCTGTACTCAGGAAACTATAAGACACTGAAGAAAGAAACTGAAGACACAAATAAACGGAAGGATATACTGTGCTCATGGATAGGAGGAATTAATACTATTAAAATGTCCATACTACCCAAAGCAATCTACAGATTGAGTGCAAGCCCTATCAAATTACCAATGAAATTTTTACAGAACTAGAACAAACTGCTAAAATTTATATGGGACCACAAGACTCTGAATACCCAGAACAATCTTGAGAACGAAAAATGAAGTTGGAGGTATCACACTATCTTGATATCAAACGATACCACAAAGCTACAGTAATCAAAACAGCATGGTACCAGCATAAAAACAGACACACATATCAATGGAACAGAATAGAGGGCCCAGAAATAAACCCATGCATATATAGTCACTTAATCTATGACAAAGGAGGCAAAAACATACAATGAGGAAAGACAGTCTCTTCAATAGATAGTGTTGGGAAAACTAGACAGGCAATGGGAAAAAAATAAATCTAGACTTCTTTCATATACCACATAAAAAAATAAACTAAAAATGGATTAAAGACTTAAATATAAGACCTGAAACTAGGCCGTAAACTCTGTGACATCACTCTTAGCACTATTTTTTTTTTGGATATGTCTCCTTAGGCAAAGGAAACAATAGAAAAAATAAACGAATTAGGACTACATCTTATTAAATAGTTTTTGCACAGTGAAGGAAACCATCAACAAAATAAAAAGACAAACTACCAAATGGAAGAAAATATTTGCCAATGATACATCCGATAGGGATTAATATCCAAAATATATAAAGAACTCATACAACTCAACCAAAAAAAATAAAAATCCACAGAGAATCCAATTAAAAAATGGGCAGAGGACCTGAATCAATATTTCTCCAAACAGAACATACGGGTGGCCAACAGACATATAAAAAGATGCTCAACATTACTAATCATCAGGAAAATTCAAATTAAAACCACAAGATATCATCTGACACCTGTCTAAATGGCTACTGTCAATAAATCAATATGACAAGTGTTGGAACCTTGTGCACTGTTGTGAGATCATAACAGCCACTATGGGAAACAGTGTGGAGATTCCTCAAAAAATTAAAAATAAAACTAGCATATGTCTCAGCAATTCCATTTCTGGGTATTTATCTGAAGAAAACAAAAACACTAATACAAAAATATATATGCACCCCTTTGTTCCTTGCAGCATTATTTACAATAGCCAAGACATGGAAGCAACCTAAGCATCCATCAATAAACGAATGTATAAAGAAGATGTGGTACATGTATATAATGAAATATTACTCAGACATAAAAAAAAAAATGAAATCTTGCCATTTGCGACAACATAGATGGACCTAGAGAGTATTATGTTAAGTGAAATAAGTCAAATACCATATGATTTCAACTATATGTAGAATATAAAAAAATAAACAAATAAACAAAACAGAAACAAACTCATAGATGCAGAGAACAAATTGATGGTTGCCAGATGGAGGGGATGGGGAATGGGTGATAAAGGGACGTAAAGTACAGCATAGGGAATATAGTTAATAATATTTTAATAACTATCTGTGCTGTCAGATGAGTACTACTCCTAGTGGGGTGATCACTTTGTGAGGTGTATAAATGTCTAATTACTATGTTGTACAACTGAAACTAATATAATAATGTATGTCAACTGTAATAGAAAAATAAATTTATAAAAAGATCAACACACATAAATCAGCTGTGTATATATATCCTATATGCCAGCAATCAACAATCTGAAAAAGCAATTAAGAAAACAATTCCATTTACAATAGTATCTAAAAGAATAAAAGATCAACAAAGTATAAGACATTGAAAACTATATAAAACACTGCTGAACAAAATTAAAGACCTAAATAATGTTTAGAAAGACATCTTGTGTTCATGGGTTGGAAGATTTAATACTGGTAAGATGCCAATACTACCAAATGTGATCTACAGATTTAAATAATCCTTATGAAAATTCCAACGGACTTTTTGCAGAAATGGAAAAGCCAATCCTGAAATTTATATAGAATTACAAGGTGCCTAAAATATTAAAAACTATCCTTTAAAAGAATAACAAAGTTATTCCCGATCTGAACCATACTACAAAGCCACAATAATCAAAACATACTAGCATAAAGATGACTTATTATAAAGACAAATGGAATAGAACTGAGAGTTCAGAAATGAACCTATACAATATGGATAATTGGTTTGACAAGGACATCAAGACAAATTCAGTAAGGGGAAAAAAATCATCTCTTCAACAGATGGTATTGGGACAACTGGATTTCCACATGCAAAAGAAAAAACTGGACCTCTACCTCACAACATATATAAAAATTAACTCAAAATGGATCAATGACCTAAATATAAAAGCTAAGAATATAAAACCCTTAGCAGGAAACATAGGAGTAAATCATTACGGCCTTGGATTTGGCAGTGGATTCTTAGACATGACACCAAAAGCACGAGTGACAAAAGAAAAAACAGATAAATTGGACTTCACTCAAATTTAAAACTTTTATATATCAAAAGAAATTATGAAGAAAATTAAAAAAAAATTAGAGTGGGAGAAAATATCTGTAAATATTCAGAATACACAAAGAATCTTTACAACTCAATCAAGAGGCAACTAAATTTTAAACTGGGAAAAGGACTTGAATGTCACATAACGTGAGTGATCTATGAAGTGATGCTAAACATTACAAAAGTGATATGTTTTACATAAAGTACAAATGTTGTATGATTCTGTTTACATAAAATATTAGAAGAGGCAAATTATAGGGACAAAAAATAGTTTAGAGGTTACCAGGGGCTGCGTGGAAGGGGAAATTCAGAATTATTGCTAATGGATACAGAGTTTTTTTGGGGGTGATGAAAAAGTTTTTAAAATAGTGGTAATGGTTGTACAATATTGTGAATATAATCAATGCCACAAACTGTACACTTACAAATGGTTAAAACAGCAATCTGGATAATTTTTTTAGCATATAGTACACACATACACACATAAGAAAAAAAGACTTTGATACATCTCCTTCTGCTAAATAACTCTAGATTTTCACAACACTAAAACTGACTCTGTATGGAACTTTACAGAAGTCAGTGTTCTGCAATGTTTAATTTTATAGCAATACAAGTGATATGACTCCTAAAAACTGTGTGCTGAAATTCTAAACATGTAAGTTAAAGCAAAAATAATATTCTTTACCACTTTCTCAATAATCCAAGAAGCTCAATAAATAAAACTATCTACTTTGATATTATACACACACATCTATGCAAGTGACTATAAAACAGACTATGGCCTGTGTCTCTTTATTGTTTTTTACTCTGAAAGGACTGGATATTATGTAAATGCTGGTCACTGACATGAAGCCTTTAACACTTACAAAATACACTGCTCCAAAGCTGCCATGGCCAATTTCTCTGAGATCTGTGAAGAGCTTCTCTGGATCTTCTTTGAAGAAGAGCTCTGCAATTTCAGGGTCCTTGAGGCTGCCTGCTCTGTTAGTTGATGGCATCCTGCTGGGCAATCAGCTGTCTGATTCTAATTTTATACTGCTATCCCAATCCTTGGTTCATCTGTATGAATGAAGCCACGTTGGCATAAACTATTGTAGAGAAATAAGAAAAGAAAAAAGTCAGGAAAAGCAAAAGCTGTTAAGAATAATTAGTTTAAGATCATTTTTCCAACAGAACATATAAAATTATCTCAGGTCTAGAATTTCACCGAGAAGAAAGTGTGGTCTAGTAGTGAAATAGCTTCTAAACCCAGTTCACCATCATGATTACCTGTGGTGCTTAAAAAAGAAGATTCCTACTACACATAGTATATAAGTATGTACTATCCATATACTTTTAAAAGTTAAATAAATCTTTATATCTTGGAAGGTTTTATGTATCAGTACTTAAAAAATTTATCTAATCCCATGCAGTGAGCCCATCAGCAAAAGAGATAATGTAATACAGACTATTAAAAACAGGTACAACTCAAGATGTATCCATAGTATATTTCTAACAACAGGAAGAACTCCATGTATTAATGATCTTCAAATATAAGAAAATACACAAAAGATTTCATTCAGTAAGCTCTTTCTTTTCCTTTCAGATACCATGTGCCACTGTTTAGTCAACTATAAGACATTCCAGAGAAAAATGCAATGGGAAAGTAATGAATTTAACTCAGACAACTGCTTCCCCCATAAACTTGATTCACACAAAATATGGCCTTTATCAAATTTGCTTCATTAGATAAGCAGACACTAGAAATAACCAGTAAATCCCCTGGTGGTTCTGCTACAATACATTTATATCACATTACCCAATTTTTAAAATGACTCTGATAATTGAGAAACTTCAGATCTTGGGTTCTGGAATGACACTGCCTGGGTATAAATCCTGACAATACTATTTATAAGCTGTGACTTGGAAAGCCTCATTTTCCTAATCTGTAATATGAAAATAATAACCTCAGAATACTTATGAGGGTTAAATAAGTTAATATATGTAAGCACAGACTAGTACTCAGGCGTAGTAAGCACTACATTAAATGTTAGCTATTTTAACCTGCTTAAATTCACTAATTTAAAAAAAAAAAAAACCCTCCATAATTGATTTTGCTAGACTTCTAAGGGAAATTAAAGCTCTAGCCAATTATCCTCATGCTCTTTAATTTTTAAGCAGCTAACTACCTGTGTTATTTTTAGTGAAGACACTGAACAAATTTTAATTCTTGCTAGAAAACTTCTTTGTAACTAAACACATTTGTACCTCCCCAAATTAACACTACACTGCAATAAAAATATTATTTGTTAATTGTTATTTGTATTCCATTTCTAACATACTTTCAAAATTGCCCCATAACTTTTACCAATATCCCTCCCTGCTCTGGACATTCCCTGGAACAAAATGTTTCAACAATTAGAGTTCTTTCAAAAATATATGAGCATAGGAAAGTCACCTAACTTCTCACTCCTAAAATGAGGAGATTGAATTAAATTCCATATAAAGTGGAAATAATCTACCTGTTAAAAAAAATCTTCAGTGTTACTAACGCCTTATTCAAGAATTTTGAATGATCAAGTATTAGTACCCTTATTACATGAATTATTTTACATTAAAATTTTCATTACTAGTTCCATGATTTGCATCTTCTTTCTTATTTACCTAACAAATTCCCACTCAAAATCTTTCAAGATTTAGATTAAATGTAAAAATGTTTGTAAAATCTTAATTCTAGTAGGAAGAGCTGGTCACTCACTCTCCATGCTCCTAAATATCCTGCAACATTTACTGTATTACATTGCAATTATTTATCTCTCTCCTACACAGGCAGGCACGATATGTCTCATTCATTTTTATATTACCTCCCTACATTATACATCCTACCTCCTACAGTAAATATTACATAAATATTTGTTGAACTAAAAAAAAAAACTTATGTATTCTCTTGATACCACCCCTAAAAATGATCTTTCACAAATATTTACTGAACAAATAGGATAAACAAGACTATTACATGTAAAATATTAAAATTGATAGCACAGAAATTGAGTAAATTCATAAGGATAGCCACAATAAATGTGATAACAGTTAACACTCTTAAAACAATTGGAAAAGCATAAGTTCTTAGAGAAGTAGACATTACCAAAAAAAAAAAAAAAACACGGAAAATTTAGAGCTGAAAAACACAGTATTGGAAATTTAAAAAAACCAACTCATTGCACAGGTTCTACTACAAAACAGGGATGACAGAGGAAAAGAACTAGAGATTAGAGCAATGGAAATTATCTAAACTGATGAACAAAAATAGAAAAAAAATGAATAGTACTTTTGTGACTTGTGGAACTATATCAAATTGTCTAAGTTTCACAACACTGGTGTTACATAAAGAGAGGAAAATTAAACTGGTAGAGAAATAATTTTTTTTTAGTAATGGCAGACAAATTCCCAGATTTGACAAAAAGAAATAACTGTAGAGGTTCTAGAAGCTCAGCAAAGCTCCAAACAGGAGAAATGCAAAAAAACCAAACAAACAAAAAATCAAGGTTCTGCTCAAGATGGCAGAGTAGATAAACACTGTGCTCGCCTCTTTCCATGACTATTTCAAAATTACAGCTAAACTACAGAACCATCATTGAGAATTGACTTAAGTTTAGCTCAAAAGAAGTCTTATAACTGAAGATCTACAGAATAAGCCAATTCAAGACTTATTTTAGGAGGGGCAGAGAAAACATACGGGACCAGTCTGGTCCCACATCCACTAGTGGTGGTTAAAAATGAAGGGGTATCTTGGCTGCGGAGGTTTCCCCTGAGGAGCAGTAGGTCCCAGCCCCACACCAAGGTCCCCAGCCCAGTATTGCACTGCCAGGGAGAGAAGTCCCCATAACCTGTGGCTGTGAAAACCATTGGTGATTGTGACTTAGTGAGATGGAGGGCTGCTGGAGTGAAAGGCGTTCCTCTTAAAGGGCCCACGCACAGACTTGCTCACTGACTGACTCACTTGCTCTAAGCTCCAGCACTAGGCCAGCAGTTTGAAAGGCATCATCGACATATCGGGATGAATTGTTTGGCTTCAGAGAGAGAGATGGAGGGGCAGCTTTCTTCCAGATAAAGTTGCGGCAGAAGCCATTATTTCTTTGTTGAGCCCTCCCCCAAACCAGTCTGCATGCACAGGTAGGCACCATTTCTGAGTCTCTATCAACATAGCTAACACCATTTGCCCTGACCTGGGGATTCCCTGAGATCCAGCCAACCTAACTTGTGGGCCCACCCAAGCCACTTCCAGTGGTTTTCCATACAAATGCCTGTCTTGGCTCACACTGAGGACTTTCCTAAAATCTCTCAAAGGTTCACAAACTCCAAACAAGCAGCAGCTGGCCTTGGCATGCCCCATACCTCTTGCTAAGCAGCTCCAAGCCCGCACTAGTGAGTGGCAGCCAGCCTCAGTTCACAGCTTAGTCTCTAATAAGGAACCCTCAAGCCCAACAAAAGTGGCAACCATCTGCAGATCACTTTATAGCTCATACAAAGTGGCCCTGGGCAGGGAACAGACAACAGCTAACCTTTGCCTGCACCAGAGCTCCTCCCTACAGGCCCTAGAACCAACAGACCCAGTGGCTAGTTTCAGACCACACCAGAGCACCACTCAATCACCGCTACAAAACAGACACCTAAAGGGCAGACTCAACACTCACCAGAGCCCTGCTAAAGCAAATCCTGCTCCATAGGGTCAGTCCTTGTACAATAGCTCCTCTGCTGTAGTCACGACCAGTCCTCACAACCAATCAGCCTGAGGGTCAATCCCTCCAACTGACATGCAAACATCAACCAAAGTTCAACTACAACAGGAGGGCACATACAACCCACAAAAGGGACATACCTGGAGTACATGATCAGGAAACCAAGGACACTGTGCCACTAGACTCCACAGGACACCTACTACATAAGGCCACTCTACTAAGATTGGGAGATGTAGTAGCCCTACCTTATAGAAACAGACACAGGGAGGCAGCCGAAATGAGGAGACAAACACGTCCCAAATGAAAGATAGAACAAAATTAAAGAAAAAGAACTAAACAAAATAGAGACAAGCAATCTACCAGATGCAGAGTTTAAAACACTGGTTATAAGGATGCTCAATGATCTTAGACATAACTTCAACAAAGATACAGGAAACATAAAAAAGAAGATAGAAAACATAAAAAAGAACCAGTAAGAAATGAAGAATACAATAACTGATGTGAAGAATACATTAGAGGGAATCAACAGATTAGATGAAGCAGAAGATCAAATCAACAATTTGGAAGATAAGGTAGCAGAAAACATCCAATCAAAAGAGCAAAAACAAAATGAATACAAAAAAAAAAGAAAATGAAGATAGTTTTTTTTTTCCTCTTTAATTCCCCCATCCCCTTCTATCCCTATGGATGTTGCCGTTTCCCCTTAAGAACTGGATCTCTGAAGGTGGGGCGACTCCTCGCACATGCTCATGGCGTGCACCCGGGGCCTGGCACACCTGGGGCGCAAATCCAGGACCTTCTGTGTGTAAAGCAGACATGCTAACCACTACACTTTGGAGCCATCCTCAAATGAGGATAGTTTAAGGGGGACAACATTATGCATACCAAAATTCACATCATAGGGGTAACAGAAGAAAAAAGAAAGCAAGGATTTGAAAAAAAAATGACTGAAAACTTCTCTAACCTGGTGAAGGAAATAGACATAGAATTCCAGGAAGTAGAGTCCCAAACAAGATGAACCTAAAGAGGCCCACACCATAGACACATCATAATTAAAATGCCAAAGGGAGACTCTTAAAAGCAGCAAGAGAAACAGCAGTTACCTACAAGGGAGCTTCCATAAGACTGTCAGATGATTTCTCAACAGAAACTTTGCAGGCCAGAAGGGGGTGGCATGAAATATTCTAAGTGATGAAAAGCAAGGAACTACAACCAAGAATACTCTACCCAGCAAAGCTATCATTTAGAATTGAAGGACATATAAAGATCTTCCCAGACAAGAAAAAGCTAAACCAGCATTACAAGAAATGTTAGAGGACAAGAAAGAAGAGGAGGTGGCAGGAGGAGGAGAGGGAGGAGAAAGGGAGTGGGGAGGGTGGAAAGAGAGAGAAGAGAGAGAAGGGCAAAGGGGGGGAGGGAGGGACAGGGATTCTTAGATGAAGAAAAGCTAAGAGAATTTGTTGCCAGTAAACCTGCCCTAAAAGAAATGCAAATTACTAAACAAAAGAAAGCTGGAGTGGCTACATTAACAGACTTCAGAATCACAAGAGATAAAGAGAGACATTATATAATAACGATTCTATTCATCAAAACCAAAGTTTGTATTTACCGGACAGAAGAGTCTCAAATTACGTGAAGCAAAACGTGATATAACTGAGAAGAGAAGTAAGACAAGTCTATAATTATACTGGTAAATTCCAATACTCCTCTCTCAGAAAAAAAAAATTTTTTTTTTTTAAGTATCTTAAAATATACAGAACAACAGTATGGAACAACACTATCAACCAACTTGACCTAATGACATTTCTAGAATACTCCAACAAAATATACATTATTTTCAAACGCACATATGATATTCACACCAAGACAGAGCATCTTCTGGGCTATAAAACAAATCTTAACAACTGTAAAAATTTCAATTCATACAAAGTATGTATCTGTCCGTGGTGTAATTAAACTTAAAACTGGTAACAGAAAGATACATAAAAAAAAAAAAAAAAGCATAAAATCTGGAAATTAAACAATACACTTCTAAGTAATACATATGTCAATAAAGAAGTTTCAAGGGAAATTAGAATATATGAATTGAGTTGAAATAAAAAAACAACAAAATTTGTAGGATACAGCTAATGCAGTGCTTACAGAAATTTAAAGCACTAAATGCTATATTTGGAAAAAAAAAATCTCAAATCGATACTCTAAGCTTCCATCTTAAGAATAAAGAGAAAAGCTTTAAATAAAGGATAAATATAAGAAAAAATACTAAAGAACAGAGTAGAAATCAACAAAATTAGAAAACAAAAAGCCAGAGAAAAATTAATAAAACCAAAAGCTGTTTTTTTTCCCCTTGGGGGCAGGGGAAGGTGTTAATAAATAAAACTGAAAGACTTGTGTCAACTAACTAAGGAAAATAAGAACAGACGCAAATTACCAAAAAAAGAAATCAAAGAGGAATATTACTACAGGCCCTAAGACACTAAAGGATAAGGAAATGCAATGAACAGCTAGCTCTAAGCTCATAAATTTAACTATGTCTATGAAATAGACAAATTACCTGTACATGACAAAACTACCAAAACTCACTCAAGAAGAAATAGATAATCTGGAGTTATATGTACATTAAAGAAATTAAAGTCATAGTTTAAAATATTTACAGACAACTCCAGTGCAGTGAAATTAGACAGTTTCACTATCAAATTGAATCAAACATTAAAGAAACAAATAATACCAATTCTCCATAACCTCTTCAAGCTTATAGAGAATACTTCTAATTCGTCATATAAGGCCATTATTTATCCTATCAAAACCAGACAAGAACAATTATGAAAATGAAAAATGAAAAATTTTTACCAATATCCCTCATGAACATAATAGCAAAAATCCTCAACAATGTATCAGCAAATCAAATCTAGCAATACATAAAAAGATACTACATTCAAAAATCAACATAATTCTCTATTCTAACCAGACTAAAGAAAAAAAAAAAAATGTATGACCATATCAACAGAAGCAGAAAAAGGATTTGACAAATTCAACATTTATTTATGATAAAAACTCTCAAAAAACTAGGAATAGAAGGGAATATCATTAATCTGGTTAAGAGTATCTACAAGAACCCACAGGCACATCATACTCAATGGTAAAAGAGTGAAAAAGCTTTCTCCTAAAGGTTAGAAACAAGATAAGGATGTCTACTCTAATCATTCATATTCAACATTGTACTTAAAAGTTCTAATCCATACAATGAGGAAAAAAAGAGCAAGAAAGGAAATATGTAACAATAAAGAAGAAATAAAACTGTCTCTAGCTGATAACACTGTATACATGAAAAATCCCAAGGAATGTGGAAAACAGCAAGGGATGAAAATGAAATATTTAGATAAGTCTAAAATATCTGAGAATTTACATAGTAAGAAATATAAAACCTCAATGAAAGAAATCAGTCAACTAAATAAAGAGATGTACCGTGTTCATGGCCTGATTCAATATTGTTATGAGGTCTGTCCTCTCCAAATTGATCCAAAAATTAAATGACTCATAGATTCAATGTAATTTCAATCAAAATCCAACAAAATTTCTTGTAGATACCAACAAACCGATTCTAAAATGTATATAATCCAAAGGATCCAAATTAGTCAAAACAATTTTTTAAAAGCAGAATAAAATTAGGGTACTCACACTACCAGATTTCAAAACATATAAAACTACAATTATCATGATGTGGTAATGGTGAAAGGGTAGACAGAGTTGAATGAAACAAAACAGAAGTCCAGAAATAGACCCACACAAATACAGTCAATTGACCATGACAAAGGTACAACAGAAAAAAAGATAATCTTTTTAAAAAAAAACAGTGCTACAACAATTGGACATTTGTATATATGAAAATGAACTTTGACTTATACTTCACACCTGACAGAAAAATTAACTCAAAAAGTTTCATTTATCTCAATGTAAGAAGTTAATACTACAAAACATTTCGAAGAAAACGCAGGTAAAAATTTTTATAACCTTAGGTTAGTCAAAGTGTTCTTAGATATGGTACCAAAAGCATAATCTATAAAAGCCACAACTCATTATCTGGACTTCGCTAAAATTAAAAACTTTTACTCTTGCAAAGGACACTTTTAAAAGAATGAAGTCAAGCCAAAGACTGGGAAAAATTATTTTCAAATCACTTATCTGAAAAAGGATTTGTATCCAAAATATATAAAGAACTGTAAGATCTCTATAATGGAACAAAGGGATGCACCCTTGGATAATAAAACTATAAAGAAATTCCCATAAGTTATTACTATAAATGTCAAGACAGTGGTTACTTTGGGGAAAAGGAAAGGTTGTATTTGCGGTGAGACGTATGGAAGAACTTCTGGAGTGGCTGGCAAAGTTCTATTTCTTGTTTTAGGTAGTTACAAGGGAATTTTATTCATAATAATTCATTAAGCTATATGTCTGTTTTGTGAATTTTCTTTATCTGTGTTTGATTTTATAAAGAATAAAAAAATTATACACATAATAAAGTTTTTGCAAAGAGAGGACTAAACAAGATGGTATGGGTTATTTTTAGGTAGTTAAGGCTAGTATTATGGACAATATCCGCAAGACTATATTTTCCTTATATTCCAAATTTTTCAACAATAATCATATGTTCAATTTCTACAAACATGAAAAAAGATTTTAAAAAGATCCAACAATATTGGTACATATTCTCCGGGAATACGCACATTTTGGACAGGACCAAATGCCCTCAAGGGCATATACAATCATCTTCTTTTTTAAATTAAAAAAAAAAAAAAAAAGCTATTTAAAAAAAAATCTAATCTGTTCTTAGGGAAAATTATCATTATAGTAACTTACCATATCCTTCCTATTAAGAGAGAATGGTAAAAAGTAATAACAATCCTATAAATAGAAAATGACAGCTCTAATGTTTCTGGCTCCTCAAAAACAGACCACAGAAACTGATAATTTATTAGGTTATTTACGGTTGAGTGTAAAAAGCATACACAATTTTTGCGGATGGTACCATTTTGCTCAATCTTAAAACATACATCTCTAAGAAAGCTGATGAAACTAGAATTTAAAGAGTATATAATTTATATTAAAATCTCACCAAAATAGGATTTTCAGAATTAAGTAACTGTTCCACATTTGCAAAACACAAATAATTGACAATATATTAGTCAAAGCAACAAAAAGAAGATGGGAGAAGGGTACTAATAATCACAGCATATTCAGTATTACTTGAGAAATGATACTGGGAAAAACGGTGATGATGTCATGGTATCCCATCTTTTAAGAACATTAGGATTTCCAAAAAAAGGACATTGTTGGTCTTAAAAGCAACTGCTTCAATACCGTAAAGCCCTATATCTTGTTAATCAGTTTCAGGCTTGGAAAACAGCCAACTTAATCAAACATTCAATCCCTTTAGAGAATGTCTCTTTACATAGAATCATCAGAGATAGATTATACTATCTACTATATCCTCCCTTGACAGACACACACACACGCACACACACAGCCAAACGTCACTATACCAGTAACTAGAATGATAAACACAACCGAGAACGTCATCAGTAAAATAAATTTGACATTACAAGAACTCACATCGAAGCTTAATCTACACAAATGATTTGATTCCTGGTATTCAACCTACTTAAGGTTGGAAGAAACTAAGAAATTATTTGGTCCCAAAAGGTCTTTTAATGGTGGGAAATACAGAATGAACTCTCTGAACCACCTTCAACTACTTGAAACTGAAAAGAAGAAGAAAGATGAAAAGCAAGAATAACATTATTAAGGAGTTCACTGGGTTACTGGGTAGGAAAGCATGCATGAGGGCAGTATTATGAATAGTTTAATTTGGGGCACTGATAAAAGTATAAAGATTAGTTTTTATTATAAAACAAGACACAAATGTATAAGTAATATGTAACCACTTATATAAAAATAAGAAAATATGTATCTATACACACAAAGGTAACCTATGGAAGGATATACCAGAAACAAGGGGGTCTGGGAGGCTCGTTTTTTCCCTATGGATCTTTTCTATCTTTCAAATTTTTGTTCCCCAAATGCAAGGATTACTTTTCAGTTTTTTAATTGTAAAGAGATGCAGGTAATGTTCTTTTCAACGAAGTCCTTCATTATACAACCTTACTAGTTAAGCATTTTATGTATGTGTTCTTACTCCAATTAGACTAACCATGTGAAATTTTTGTGCACCTTTCATATCTTACATGTAATAAGCACTTAACAAAATTTATGTAATTATGATTAGAAATAGCAATGTTAGTATCTTCTAATGTTTAGTACAAAATGCCAAACTGTACTTTGGTGTTTATTCAATATTTACATAAAATAACCAATTCTATAGGATTTTTTGTGGGTGAAAAAAAGAGATAAAATAACAGAATGAATTTCATGGTTTATACAACTTTACCATGGACTAGAAAACCATTGCAAACTGGCAACAGTTTATCTTCGTTACAAGAAAAACACCTAGAGCTAAATCTCAAATCTTTACATACCAAGAGATAAAAAATGTGCTAACTCGTATACCTTGCTTGTGGGCTTTCTTTCTTTTGGAGGGGTGGGGAGTGGTGGGGGGATTTGTTCAGTCATTATTAACTTTGAAAATGACAAATCAGATTATGTAATGAGAAATTTCAGCATAACTAATTTAATTGTTGATTTAATAACACAACCGAAATCAACTTTACCTCTCCACATTTACTAGCACAAATAGTGTTTTAAAATAGATTATTTAAAGCTCATTTTTAATGGATCATTTCATGTAAATCCGTAAAATATAATAAGAATATAAAAACAAAACATAGTGGAAAATAACTATATTAATAAACCTGAAGGGCTTTTTTGTTCTAGAAGGATAACCATTTATAGAACAGAAACACAATAAAAAACTATCAATCAACCAGAGTGATTAAGTAGGAAACAAAGAAAGCAAAATTCACTCTAAAACAATGTAGAAAAGGAGAGATATCAGGAAAGCATAATTAAAATCAAAACAGTATGACAAATGTAAGCCTTAAACATACTGATTAAAAATAAATTAGAATAAGTTAATCTTCTTCAAATCCTCATTTTGGGTAAAAAAATAGCCAAACCTATTCATTTAAGAGACACACATAAAACAAATGAAAACAAAACTTGAAAACAGTATGATGTACATGTTTAGTGGAAAAAAAAAAAAAAGATGCAGAATGGTGTAAATTATAGTATGCTCTCATTTTTTAAAAAAAGACAGGAAAAATACACGGGTATATGTATGTATTTGATTGTACATGCACAGACTGTCCCTAGAATGATATTCCAGAAATGTATAATTATTTGTCTCAGAGGAAAGGTACTAGGCTGGGCCTTTGAGGGACGAGGGTTGTTTTTACACTATAGTTAAGTGCACAGCTTCTGAGGCCAAAATGCCTGAGATAGAATTCCAGCTCCCTTGCTTATTACTAGCTGTATGATGTAGGACAAGTCACTTCACCTCTCTTCATCTCAGTTTCCTTACTGACAAGATACACACCTGTAAAATGGTACTGCTCTTAAGGCTGTTGTATTATTATTGCTAAGTAGTTTTATATTGTGTGGATATACTACATGAGTGATTTTTTAGGCAACTTATTATTACTGACTGCTGGCAAACTAGAAAGATAAAGAAATCTTAACCCTACTATTCTATTTAATGGTGAAATACATTGCTATTACAGGCAAGAAAGATAAGAATGTCTCCTATCTTCTATTATTCTACATTATTCTAGAGGTCTTAGGTTTGTTAACATATGCCATAAGACATAAAGAATTCCTACAAACCAGTAACAATGACAAAAAGTAAGCAAGTTCTGTGACTAAATCACAAAATAAGAATTCCTTTAAATGGTCATTAAAACATATAAAAAATATGCCAGTAAAGCAGAGATAAACAAAATGAGGAATATAAAAATAAAAATAAATCAATAAAACCAAAAGTTGGCTCTCTGAAAATATAACAAAATTGACAGACTTTTTCAGCTAGTCAGAATAAGAAAAATGAAAAAGCTCAAATTACAAAAGTCAGAATTGAAAGCAGGACACTACTAACCTTTCAGAAATAAAATTATAAGAATACTATGACCAACAACTTAGCATAGACAAAATGATCAAATTTCTAAAAATTACAAAAATTGACTCAAGACAATAGGAAACCTCACAAGAATTATAATACACTGAATCAGTAATTGGAAAGCTTTTAACAACAAAAAAGCCTAGGACAAGATGGCTTCACTGGTGACTTCTACCAAATACTTAAAGAATTAACAGCAACTCATTTTGAGAGGCCATTATTACCCTGATATAAGCCAGATAAAGACAATACAAGAAAATTCCAGATCAATACCTCTTATGAATCTAGATGCAAAAATTCTTAACAAAATAAGCTATGACCAAGTAAAATTTATTCTAGGAAGGGTGGTTCAACATAAGAAAATCAAACAATATACCATATTAATAAAATGAAAGAAAAAACACAATCCTCTCAATAGAAGTAGAAAAGGCAATTGACAAAATTCAATATGCTTTCATGATAAAAACACTCATTAAATAAAAAAGAGAATAGAATTTCCTCAACCTGATTAAAGGCATCTATGAAAAACCCACAGGTATCACACTTAATGGTAAAAAATGAAAAACTTTCCTCCTAAAATCATTAAGACAAGGATGTCACTCTTAACCCTATTCAACATTGTTCTGGAAGTTCAAGTCAGGGCAATTAGACAAAAAAAATAAATAAGTCATCCAGATTAAAAAGGAAGAAGTGAAATTATCTCTATTCACAGATGACATAATCTCATCTACAGAAAACCATAAAGAATCCACAAAAAAAACTATCGCTACATCTCTCTCCTTGAAACAACAATAAGCTGAACATTTAAAACTCAACAAAAAAACACCCAAACTGCACACCAGCATGACTGAGTGCGGTATCTGCACATAAGAGCTACCACAGATCAGAATCCCAGGTGTCGGGTGGTGGATTGGGAGAAACAAAGAAGCTGCCTCTCACAGTTGGAGCTCCCTGCAGGAGGAGAAGGAGGGGAGAAGGTGTGGTGAGTTCCGTAAATAGCCATGCCTGGGAGAGCGGTGAGCTGCATTCCGCTGGCAGCAGGGTCCAGTTATCAAGGCAGAAAACAGAGAAGCAGAGACAGCAGAGAAACAACAGTTGATTTTTACCAGCCGCAGTTGCAAATCGAGACTGAACCGCAGCCCCTATCGCATAACCCAGAGGGCCCCTGCCCCCATATCTTCCGAGACCAAACACTGCGGGGCCCCAAGGGAATATGAGCAAATGGTACCAAAACTGTCGCTAACACTGACAGGGATAGAGACTGAGGGTAATGAGCATGATTAAACATCTATAAGAAAAAAAAGGCATTACTAAGGCTTTATATAAAGCAGGGATCCAAGAGGCTTAAATGCTACCTACTAGAAACCAGAAGAAAAGCGGCTTCTTTGCAACAAGCTAAATCTTCTTTCGGAGGAGGGGCGGGGCGGCGGGGGAGGGAAGCAGAATACACTTCCATTAATGCCCAGCCAGAGAAATAGTCCATTAAACACCATGAACAACCAAGGTGCCAAAGTATCTCAGAAAGAAAGACAAAAATCTCCAGAAAATAAGCTTACAGATGTAGAAATATGTGACTTAAATGACAGAGAATTCAGGATGGTACAATATCAACAATTTCAGGAATTGAAAAAAACAATTAGATGAGCAGAATGAGTTCTTTAGCAAGGAGACTGAAACCTTCTAAAAGGACATAATAGAACTTCTGGAGATTAAGAACACAGTGCAAGAGTTTAAAAATGAAACAGCAAGCTTGGGAAATAGAGTCGACCAAATAGAGGAAAGGGTCAGTGATATCGAAGACAGAAATCTAGAAATAAATAAGAAGGAAGCAGAGAGAAAATGAAGAATGAAAAATAATGAAAAAGAAATAGAAGAACTAGCTGACACCAACAGGAGAGGAAAGAAGAAGAATGGGAATTCTCGAAGATGAGGAAAAAAAGCAGCAATTAGAAAGCATTTTCAGATAAGTAGTGGACTAGAATTTCCTAAATCTAAGGAATGAGCTGGAGCTTGGAAATCAAGAAGTCAAAAGAACACCCAATTATCTCAACCCAAAAAGGCCTTCACCAAGACACACTGTATTAAAATGATCAAAAAACGGTGACAAAGATAGAATTCTCAGGGCAGCCAGGGAAAAGAAGACGGTAACCTATAAAGGAAAACTCATTAGATTATCCTGGGACTTCTCAGCACAAATCTTACAAGCCAGAAAGGAGTGGAATCAAATATTTAAACTATTAAGTGAAAGGAACTACCAACCTAGAATAATGTCTCCAGCTAAGCTTTCCTTTAGATATGAAGGAGAAATAAAGACCTTTCCAGATATACAAAAAAGAAGGAATTCTCCACTATAAGGCCTGCATTACAGGAAATACTGAAAGGGGTCAAGGGGTCAGCTCACCTAAAACAAAATGACAAAAAATACACATAAGTAGGAGTCAAAGTGTCTATCAGGCAAATAGAAGCAGAAGAGTTCAATCCTTACTAAGAACGGCATTAAAAGCTTTAAACAATAAGAAGATATTTCCTACAGCAAGATAGTAATGAATGTTCAGCATAAATACGGACAAATTGAGATAACAATGACTAAAAAGGGGAGGATTCAAAAATTCAAATTCGCAAAAGGGGAATGGAGATAAGGCACGTGCAGAAAAAAAATGAACAACTGTATATAAAAAAATGTGTGTGTGTGTGTGTGTGTGTGTGTACGCACATACTACTATTCTTTAAATATTGGAAATGGTAACCACACGCCAAAGATTCGGAACTGAAGTATATAACATAAAACAAGAAGGACCAGAAGGAAAACCCACAAAAGCCAAACAAAATAAAGAAAACAAAAACACAAGGACAAAGAAGCAATGGAAACACCGAGCTACCAGAAAGCAAAAGATAAAATGGCTATAAGAAGACCTCATA
>NW_006443570.1:20308437-20332204 GCF_000325575.1 Pteropus alecto | reverse complement strand
TCATCATTAGCTGTTAGAGAAATGCAAATCAAATCCACAATGAGATACCATCTCACACCTGTTAGAATAGCTGTTAACAGGACAGGTAATAACAGGTGTTGGAGAGGATGTGAAGAAATAGGAAGCCTCATACACTGCGGGTGGGACTGCAAATTGGTACAGCCACTATGGAAAACAGTATGGAGGTTCCTCAAAAAACTAAGAATCAATCTACTATATGATCCAGCAATCCCTCTACTGGGTATTTACCCCAAAGCTTTGAAAACCCATATATTAAGATATCTGCACACCGATGTTCATAGCAGCATTATTCACAATGGCCAGGACATGGAAGCAACTGAAATGTCCTGCGATAGATGATTGGATAAAGAAGCTGTTGTACATACACACAATGGAATATTACTCAGTCGTAAGAAGAGATGAAATACTGTCATTTGCAACATGGATGGACCTCAAGATAATTATGGTATGCGAAATAAGCCAGACAGAAAAAGGTGAAAGTCACATGATATCACTTATATGTGGGATATAAACCTAAAAGCAACAAATGAACAGGACAAACAAACAGAGACTCATGACTCATGGTCATGAACAATAGACTAGTGATGACCAGAGGGTAGGGGAGAGGGAAAAGCGGGAAGGGGAGAGGTATACAGGATAAAGGTCAAATGTGTGGTTTCAGAAAGAAATCTAACTATGGGAGGTGGACACACAGTGTAAATATATACTGTTAAAGTATACAGCTGAACCTTATTAGATTTCGTTAACTAACGTCACCATAGAAATAAAAAAAAACTATTACAACTAATAAATTAGTTCAGCAAAGTTTCAGAATACATCAATACATAAATATCAGTTGTACTTCTATACACTGGTGATCAACATTCTGAAATAAAATTAAGAAAAAAATTCCATTTACTATATAGGATGAAATTTATAATGACACTAAATATTCTTCTACTTTCTTAGACTTTAGACATGTGTTTTAAATGCTGTAGGCAGTTTTGAAAGTTTGTCCGGTAAAGTAATAAATGATGCCTTACTTTTCCTTTTTGACAATTTATAAATCCCAACCTATGGAAGCAAATTCAAAATATCCTATATCTTAATATTAAATAATTCATCAAAGGTCTTAAACTGAAATCTCTGCAGGAGCTAGGCAGATAACAAATTAGCAAAATGGATAGTGTTAGAAACACATCAAGAGTGTATATGCCTCTTTTAAAAAAGACAGTCCCCATATGGGTCCAGTCGGTTATTGCCAAATAAAACAGCAACACTGCAGGAACTTGTCCCAACTGATTAGGAATCATATCCTAGAAAGAACACACCAGTTTACTAAAGTCTTCTGTCTTACAGAATCTGAAATTTCTGAAAATCTCATTTTGTTACACCCTACATATTAAATCTAAAAACGTAAATAAATCCTTATTAGTAATTTGCCTGTTTTTTTGTTTTGGGGGTTTTTTTCCTCTTTTTCATTCAAGCAGACTGCAGGGAAAACCACTCACATTTGTAAACTGTAAAATATATAACTATAAACTAATGTACAACAGATATCTCTGAATGGATTATGTAGATAATCGTCCTACTACAGTTTGCTACAACAAATAATAGTATAAAAATATACAATGCAAAAAAACAATTTTTAAAATTAGAGATACTTAAGTATCCACTATTAGCAAAATATTATAGGAAGGAGAAATACAAAGGAGAGTAACATTCACAAAGTCCATTCTCTTATAAACCTTAAACTTTTGAATGAGAAATGGGCCAAGAATATACGTAACTATGAAAAACCAATACACAAGTGACTACGCCTTGAGAGACACAAAACTATAAGTTTAGAAAAGAGAGACTATCTTTCTTCCAGATGAGGGGTAGACAAGAAAGGATACATGACAAGTACAATATATGAACTTGGAAAAACACAAAAATTTTGAAGACATACCCTCCCCTCCCCCAACTGCACAGGCATCCCACATAGAGTAAAAGCATAAGAAAAAGTTCGGAGGGATGCATACATATACAAAACTGTCTCCAAAAAGATAATTTTAAAAGCTGATACAGGGGCTTGCTTCTAAGGACTGATGTTGAGAGACTATGAATGTTGTATAAAGAATTCGACCAGTTTTTCCTCCTGGTTCTGAGGAAGGGAAACTGAAACCTTGGAATTTCCCAGGTAATAAGCATAAGTCTTTGTTATTCAAGGCCAGTCTGTTGCCAGTGACTTAATCAACCATGTCCACATAGTGAAACCTCAATTAAAACTCCACATTGAAGCATGTGTGAGTTTCCTGGTTGATGGGGTGATACTTCCTGACTTGACAAAGAGAGGAAAATGGCAGCTCTGCATTTGTAACCCTCCTAGACTTGGCCTTAGGAATCTCTTCATTTGGTTGGTCCTGATTTGAATCTTTTATAATTAAACTGTAAGAGTTGGTAGAGCAGTTTCCTGGGTTCTTCGATTCATTCTAGCAAATTATCAAACCTAAGGGGAGTCATGGGAACCCCCTGGATTTGTAGCCAATTGGTCAGGAGTGTGAGTGGTCTGGGGAACCCAAGAACTTGTAGCTGACATCTAAAATAAGAGTAGTCCTGTTGGGGACCATGCCCTTAAACTTGTGGAATCTGATCTCCAGGTGATTAGCATTAGAACCAAATTGTATTTTAGACAGAAAGGAAATATATTTTACATCTGATTTTATCATTCTTTCCACATTTAAGTAGTAATTTTTATGTTTTGTACTTTTAAGTTTTCATTTATTCCTTTCCAAGATGGCTACAAGGACAAGGTAGAATACATGTGAAAGTACACTATAAAATTATAAAACCCTACATAAATGTTAATACAGTTAAAGGGAACTGGACTAAAATAATCAAGTCATTTCAAATGTATTCTGTGATATACAACAATTTTCTTGTACCTACAAAAACTGTCTCTGGAAAGATACTTGGAAACTGATAGCACTAGTGGCCTCTGATGAAGGGACTCAAGAGCCTGAGACAAAACTGGTAGGGAGACTTCACTATTCTGTGTTTTTTGAATGGTTAATGTTCTTATTTAAAACCAAAAGTTAAAATTAAAATTCACTTTGCAGCCATAGCATTTACATGAAACTTAGTACCAAAGAAAGTTTAATATTATCTTAATTTGCAACTTTCCACATGCTCTTGCCTCTAGTGTTCTCCTATCCTCAACAGAGATTGAGAACTAGAAAAGCAATTGATATAACTACTAAGAATTATTTACAGTACTTGATGAGTATCTAAATGCTAACTGATAAGAGCCTCTCTTTCCAATTGTTTCTCTTTAATAAGATCATATGGCACTTCTACTTTTCCATTCTTTGTTTAATAATGTAACCACTATTATAGGAGGGGAAAAGCAAGCTACAGCACAGTGTTACAATGATGCAAAATTCTGTTAATGTCTCACTCACACATATACTTTTATTCCCTCAAGTTTGGAAAGGTATAGACCAAAATGTTGATAGTTGTTATATGTGAGTGCTAGGTTTTATAGACTTATTTCCTTCATTTTGCTTATCAGTATTTCTAGTGTAGTCAGTGTAGTTTGTGTGAATTTTTTAAATGCAAATAAAATAGAATTGAAACAATTTTTGAAAGTGTTAGAAACAAATGCAAGGTGGGAATGAAGCAGAAATTTTTAAAATTTAATATCATAACTAAAAATTTATAAATGTTACAACTCTGCAAAGGAGAAAGATTTTTGCTTAAATTTTTAAAGTTTCCAGGCATACACTGAAAAACATTCTTCTAAAAAATTATTGGGTCAAAGATTTGGGGGGGGGTCAGAAAAAAGACTGTCAAACTATTTAGATAGCTACAATTTCACGCTAACAAATTAGAAAATCTCACAGAGATGATTTTCTGTCAAAACAAAAATGAGCTACAAAAATTGGGCAGGTAAACTGCTGTCAGGAAGGCCAACCAAAAAAAAAAAAAAAAAAAAAGACCAGGGAAATGTTCTAGAGATTAAAGGAGACTAAAGATATATGGCGAATAAACGCAACGTATAGTCCTGGATTGGGGCAGGGAGATCCAGCTTTAAAAGACACAACTGTGACAAAATGGAATAACCTGATAAGAGTACTGCACTGTTAAATTTTCTGTCTGTGGCAATTTTTGTGCTTAAATAGGAGAATGTCCTTGTTCTCAGGCAACACACGCTCAAGTTTTTAGTCGTGGCTACAACTAATTCAAAAGTTCATTTAAAAATTGTGTGTATATGTAATATAGCAATAGTTATTACCAGTGAATCCTCATAAAGAGTACAATGGATATTCATTGTACTAATCTTGCAATTTTTCATTTAGTTTTATATTTTTCGAAATAAAAAATTGGGAAGGGCATGGAAAAACTGAAAACAATCTTAAGCCCAACAGTTTAAAACAATTACTAAAAATTGCCCAAGGGGTAAAAAACCATAAGAGAATAAACAGAAAGAATAACAAAGTGTTACTTCCAATTATCATTTAGACCTTGATAGTTTTATTGGTGAGTACTGTCAAACTCCAAAGCAGAAAGGTTAGGAAAACTTTTAATTTGTTTTGATGTTTGTGTAACCCTAATAACAGGGAAAAAAGCCAGCAAAATGAGAAAAGTCCACCAACCAATTTTACCTTGAATTCATATAATGATGGTATTTCAATAGAATATTCAACAAATAATACTGGAACAATGCTTAAATTTGAAATTACAGATATGAATACTGTCATTATCCTCTCAATACTCCTCCCCCATACCTATGGAAGACATTGCTAATCCACTACAGCATTCTTCAAAGTATAGATGCAGTTATACAGCCCTTATCAGCATTCATAAATTTTATTAGAACTGAAATAGAATATAAAACCTATTTCTCATTTCCAGGTTTTCTACTTCAAAAAAACTAAATTAGATTCTTATACCTTATATATCATATGACAATGAGAGATAGAGTGATGAATTTAATCAGAAACAAAAACTGGAAAAAAAGTTGAAATTTTTATTTCATACTGGAAAATATAAAAATAAGAAACCCCAAGAAAAAAGAGTAGCTAATATCTATGTAAATTTTAAAACACAGTTTTCCCAAAACACGGTTGAAAATTAATAGATAAACCACGAACTACTAAAAATATTTTCAAACTAGTTTATATTAATACAGGATAGCAATAAAGAAGTCAAATAAATAAAATAATATCAACAGGCAATCCTCAAATAAGGAATACACCAAGTAAGCTCACTTTACACTAAAAAAATCACACCAATAAAAACAAATATGAAAACAAATAATATTTTTAGAAAAGTGAAATTTCAAGAACTTTTTTAATGGCAGCACCCAAGGCGCTCAAAAGCACATTCTCATACATTCATAAGAATATATGAGATATAAGAATGTATTATGATTGCTGTTTCTAGAAAGCAATGCAGGACTAAGTGCCAAGAACCTTAAAAATATTCTGTCCTTTGACTCAATTCTACTTGTAGGAATTAAAGAAAAAATCATAATAAATATGTTCATAACAGCATTATTTATAAGAGCAAAACAATTAGAGATGATCTAAAGGTCTATCACTAGAGGGAAAAGTAAGCGAATCAATGTGACAAACTTCTATAAAGCCATTTTTTAAATTTCGTTTTCAAAGAATATTTATGGTATGCAAATGTTGTCATAATAAAAGCTTTAATAACAGATTGAATATTTTGTATAAATGCAACTTTTAAAAACTATATAAGTAACATTTATTATTATGTCCTACGTATTAAATTACATCCATTATTTCTTTTTTCTTCTTAAAGGCACTACTAAATAGCTCATAGGTAGAGATATGAGGATTAAGATTTTACACATAATATACAAAGTACCTGGCACATAGCAAACCGTAATGTTTACTTTCATGATCCCCATATTACTGATGTGAAATTCAAGATTCAGAGAAATCAAATGATTTGCTAAAATCACATAACTAATAAGTGGAACAGAAATCTGAACCCAGGGGTTTAATTCTAGAATTCCTATTCTCAACTACTACACTGTATATTGCCTATACATTAAAAATACAGAGAAGCAACAGTAAAGGAAATACACCAAAACGGTGATATCTCTATGTGGCAAAATCGAGGATGGTTTTAATCTTCCAAATGTTCTACATCTATACATGATTTACTTTTAAAACTTTTCCAGAGACCTTTAAATTATCAGTAACAAACACAAATACCAACATTACAATATCTAGAAGTTATAAAATCTGCATGAAAAGCTTAGTCTTGTTAGTTATAGTGGCAACATATTTTCTGATAAAGGGAAACTACTGATCTAAGCACAATAATCAAAATTCAATAAACTTAGAATAATTTTTAACTTATTTAAGAAATATTAGTCACATCTTTATTTCCAAGAAAACTTAAAGGGAATAGTTCAAACAATCAATATGCCTAAAGGTATAAAGTAATACTGTGGTGATTTATCAGTGCCGCATCAAATTAATATGATGGAGAAATAAAGAAAAAAACACACTTTCCTTCCGGTATAACTATGCCTATTAAAGATCTACAGTAACTTGGGTATTTGTAGTTTAGGTAAGCCAATAATAATTCTTTCATTACTAAAAGGAAGGAAATATTTAACTTCAATATTCAAAATAGATTGCTTTTAAATTGTTATTTTAGATTCGGATTAGCCCTTTCAGCCCTCCTTTTACTAATCTTTCCCCCAGGGTATATTCTTAGTTAGCCATTCTCCAAAGGAGAACTGTCCTAACATACTCACCTTAGTTGCTTTCTAGATTGAAGAATCTTTTCACAGTCTCATCAGCTCTAATAACTGAGAGTCAAACTCTATTTACATGACTTTTTTATTACCAGTAACTCAAGAGATAACTGATAAAACCCTGGAAAAGTATTAATCAGCTTTGTTATTAGGGACAAAAGAATGGGTAGCCCATTTATTTACTATGTAGAAAGTTCAATGGTACTATAAAATTATGTATTTGACATCTCCACTTGAGTATCTTAAAGGCACTTCTAACTCAACATAATATAGTTGCTTAAACCAATCTTCTTTCTGTGTCCTATGTAAAATAAAGTGAACCAACCTAATGTATTCAATTCAACAATTTGGAACCTAAGTATTATTTTTTGATACCTCCCTTTCCTTCACTCTTAACCCAATCCATCACCATGTCTTGTAGACTGGTCCTAAATCTTTCTCAAATTGGCCCACCTTCCTCCATCTCCACAATCACCTCCTTATTCCATCCAGGCTACCACTTTATCTCATTTGACTACTTACTATAACAGCTTCCAGAAGGGTGACAATGCATCCACATTTGGCCCACCCTCCTCCATTAAGTCTACTACAACCGAATGACCTTTCGAAATGAAAATCTGATTATGTCATTCCCTCTATTTAAGTGTTCAATGCCTTTACAACTGTACTTTGGTTGAAACAAAAATCCTTAATGTAATGTTCTAGGAATTGTGAGGTCTCACCCTACCTACCCCCGTTAGCCTCATCTCCTTCCAACTTCCTGTGCTCTGAAGACACAGGCCTCACAGTTTATCACCATGCTCCTCTTTCCATAGAGTCCTGAACACACAGTAAGAAAGAACACAGGTTCTGGAATCATATTATCTAAGTTACTAAATTGGATCTGCCACCATACCAATTGTTGGCAGTTAATTTGATGGGCAAGTGACAATCTCTGACCTCAGCTTTCCCATCTCTAAAATATGGGCTATCATAATACTTGGCATGAGGATTTTGTGAGGGTTAAATGAAATCTGTGTTGAGAACACAGTGCTCATAACCCAGTAAGCATTGCATGCCAAACTCCTCTTTCTTCAATTTCTGGTTATTACCTGGTTATCATTTCCAGTGGGAAATTTTTCCCAACCCAACTCTTCTTTTAGGCACAGTTAATCAATTGTGTGTGTGTTAGTATGTGTGATGCTTCCATAAGATCTGCTTACTCAATTAGCACCTACATCATCTTACTGTACTGAATTACTTGTTCACATAACTATCTCACGCTACCACTAGGTAAGTTCCTTAAAGGCGGAGGCTATCATTTCTTTGATTCTTATATACCTAACACAATGTCTCTCGTAGATAGTAGGCATTCAAGAAATGTCAGAGTGGACAATGAAAAATATGGTTTTAAAAAGCACAAGTTGTGAAAGTATATATAAAATTTTGGTATGCATTCATATTTTATCAAAGGGTGGTCCACAGCCACCTGTATGAGAATTGCCTACTGTTTTTAAAATGCATACTCCTGGGCCCCTCATCAAGCCTAAATATGAATTTCTGGATGCATGGTGTAGAAATTTGCAAATTTTTTATAAGCAGTTTTTGATGAGCCAAAGGTTGAGAGTTGCTGGATTAGAATAATGAAAGCTAACACAATTATTAAATGTAAATTTAAGACAATGAATAACATAATGGTCAATCAGATATTATACATCAGTGTCCTTAAAAGTAACAAAGCTATTTAATTGAATCTACTATTGAATCAAAACTGATTATTTATAAGCCAAGTCTATTAGTAGGTTTTGTTCAATAATTTCTAAATAGGAGAATCTGAGGGATAAAATACAACTGTCTTAAGATTATTTCCAATATCACAGTCTCCCTAACACAGACCTAGCTTAGAAGTAGAAAGGAGCAACAATTTAAAATACAAACAATATAGCCTATACCAAAATCATCCTCAAATCTGAGAATAACCAGCAAAATATAAACTATTTTGGATTCTTTAAAACAGATTTGCTCTCAATTATCTCCATTATAAATTCCACTATATGAAAACCCAATTTTACGTTATATTTCTAAGGTTTGTGCCCTCCCTAGTATTCTCAAAAGAAAAGGCAGATGTCCTGGTTTAGCAATATACATGTTTTATGGCTTTCCTTCCAATCATCGCACAACTAAATAGACAACTTGTTAATATTTAGAGAGAATGGGTCGAAATACAAACCCTGCCTTTTTGTCATTTTTGTTCAAATGGAAGATAAAGCTCTTGTGAGGTTTCCTAAATCTCAATATGGTTTTCTTCTAATACTAAAGTAAAATTACAAGATCAAAATTGAATTCTTTTACTGCCAACAAAATCTGGTATATTGATTAGATCTTAGAATTTCTTTCCTTCAAAATAAAAATAGGCAACATTGTATATGAGATACAAACAGACTCAGAACATTAAAGATAAAAGGTATTTTAGATAACCTTTAAGTCAATATTTATATTATGGATGAGGGCCTAAAGAGTTGAATGATTTACTTAAGATCACAGTAACAAAATTGGAACTAAAAATCTAAATTTACTAAATGCAATGTAGTATCCTGAATTAGATCTTGTAATAGAAAAAAGGACATCAGTGAAAAATATGGATAAATCTGAAGTCAGAATATGGTTAATAGTATTATATCAACATTAGCTTGCTAGTTTCAACAATTATACCATGGTTATCTAAAATGTTAACATTAGAAAAAGTAGAGAACTTTGTGCTATCTTTGTAATTTTTCTGTAAGTCTAAAATTGTAAAAGAAAAATAAAAGGCTTATTTAAAAAATTATAAATCTAAAATTAACTTCTAATCTAGAATGCTTCCCTTTCGATTCCATAAAAACCCCCAAACATAAAAGCATTAAATTCTAGTACCAAGAATTCAGAGGCAACAAAGTACTGCACCTCCCTAAAGCATCTCCTAATCAAAAAAAAAAATGAAATCTTCTCTGTTTTTGTTTAATAATGAAGGGAACATTCACATTGAATTCCTCTTATATTGCAGGCATTTTGCTTATTTTATTGAATTCTCACAACTGTCCTAAAATAATTATCAACGCAAATTATATTTGAGGCTCAGAGAAGTAATTTGCTCACCATAACATAGCTGGTAAGTAACAGAACCAGGTTTCTGCTATACCTCATCATCAACTTTCTCCCAGTCACCTACCTACCAGCGGTCCCCAACCTTTTTGGCACCAGGGACCAGTGCTCCTATAAGAATCCAGTGCCTGATGATCTGAGGGATGGAGCTGAGGCAGTGATGTTAGTGCTAAGGAGTGGCTGCAAATACAGATGACACTTCACTCACTGGGCCACTCATCTCCTGCTGTCCAGCCCAGTATCTAACAGGCCACAGACAAATACTGGTTTGCATCCCGAGGGTTGGGGACCTAGGCACTTTAGAGACATCTGTGTATTTGAAGAAGCAGTTGTTACTAAATGTGTACAGATTCTACCTTCACAGTGTTTTTCACACCAAACCTTCACTCCCAATCACGGAGCCACTTACCTTTTGTTCAGGTCTCTGTTACCTCTTGTCTGTTCTAGAAAAAAGCCTCCCAAACAAGCATTCCAATCTCCATAGTCTTTGCCCTTTATTCCACCATGATGTACGTGTACAGCTGCTTGCTGGCCTCCCACTGTTTATCCCCAATTTTTAGTAATGGTATTAGATTTCCTTTTGGGAAATTACTCCCTATGCCTAGGCAAAACTATCTATAAAGATGTCTAGTTCTCCTGTCATAGATAAATAAATGGACACAAACCAAGCAAAACCACTCTTTTTTCGGAGGTTCTGAATTTTGAGCAAATGACAGTTTGGAGGAAAAAATGGGTGGCATTCATTCTGGTGACATCCTGATTGTCAATTCATTTCTAATACCAAGACCCCAGGAACTGCCCTAGACTGGATCTCCAGCCTTTCTTTTGAGTCTCTGAGCAATTTAATAGCCTTACAACAAATTAATTTTCTCCTTAAGATAGTGTCACTTTTCTGCTTACAAAGACCCTAATGAACACAGCAACCTTGACTCATATAAGATCTTTAAAGCAACACTCAATCTTCCTGCTCAAAAACTTTAAATGGCCCACAACTTCCCATTATTACAAACTTCTCCAGGTTGACTTTTCAGGGTTCTCCCTAATTAGGTCCAATCTACATTTCTAAATTTATTTCTCACCAGTGGCATTACATATATTTATTAGTGCTAGTATCATCTGAAATCTATCCACCAAACACTATCTCTGCCTATAAATTTTATCCACCCTTCCAAATCTATTTCAGTTGTTCCCTTGCATATAAATTCTTATCAATTCCACTAACCAACTAGGATATTGTAGAAAAAAGTCCTCATGCCACTTTGTATCTGTTTTATTACATATTTTCCATTCACTTATTTCTAAATGGGATACATTCTTCCATCAACCCCACTAACTCTTCCAACAGGCAAAAGAAGGAGCAGAAATATGTCAAGTACGTGCTGTCACAATTCAATCAATAATAATATCACTACAGCACAGGGAAGAGAGTCAATGCTATCATTATAACCTTACTCAGTGAAAGATGGTTAATGGATTTATCATGGTAATCAGATCATAAAGTATATAAATATAGAATCATTATGTTGTACACCTTAAACTTATATAATATTGTATGTCAACTATACTTCAATAAAAATAAAAATAATAATGATGCTGCAATACTGTCCATAATACAATGAAAATTTTAAACCAAGTTGTATTTGAAACAGTGTATGCAAATTTGGAATCGATGTCTGCTTCTGAGCAATGATAGAATACCTGGAACAGGATTTACTTTCCTGTCGCAAACACCTGCAAAACTGGAAAAATTTATAATTCGTTTTCAGACTTTGGACAAGAGGCAACACATGACTTCAAGCTCTGAGAGGAGTGAAACAAACAAGATAAATTCTATGGTTACTGGCTTTCCACCTGGAAACATTTTCCAAAATGCAGTACAGGGAAGGGGATTCCAAGTATGGAAGTCTCTCTAACTGAAAAGACAGAGATCAGAGTTCAGTTAGGCCAAACAACAGAAATAGAGGGATAGAATTTAGGGATAGAATTCCAGAACTGTTTAGTGGATGCCTTCAGTATTTGACTGAATACTAAGTCACACATGCACAGGGTAAAACTCCACAAGGCCAGGGAAAGAACTGTTAGGTGGCTGAATTCCCAGAGGTCACACAAGGTTGGGAGATAGAATTCCAACTCAACCACAGAGGAGAGTCCTTGTTGAAGACCTGGAGCACTCAGTAGAGACCTCAAAAGGGTCATATCTTAATAACAGAGCTAAATTAGCCCTGGCATAAAAACTTTTCTAAATTCACTTTAACAAAGCTTAAAAACAGCCTTGAGAGGATCAAGTTCAGCCACAAGTAACTGCCAATCAAAACGAAGTATAACATTTTTTAAAGATAGACAAAAATAGTCAGTATACAGAAAAGTAAAACAGACAATAAATTATACTCAATTAAAAATTAAAGACATACCAAAAAAACACGACGCATTAGCCATAATCAGCAGAAAATTTGTTAAATCTACACAAAGGAATGAAGAGCAATAGAAATGATAAATAACATGATATAAATATAAAAGAACTTTTTAAAAGAACTTTTAATTATCTTTAAAATATAATGGACTGTTAAAAGCAAAAACAATAATGTAATCTAGAGTTTTGAACATACATACAAGTACAAAGTATGACAACAATAGCACAAAGGATTAGAGGGGGAAATAGAAGAATACTGTTGGAAGGTTCTTACATTATAAGTAGTATATTATTTGAAAATGAAATGTGATAAGGCCTATTGTAACCCTCGAATAACCACTTTTAAAAATTATGACTTGTTGAGCCAATAGTAGAGATAAAAATTGAATAAGTATACTCAGTCCAAACAAGACAAGGAGGAAGGGCAAAATGAACCAAAAGATGGGACAAACAGAAAATGAATAGCAAGAAGGAATATTTAAACACAGCCATATTGTTATTTTCACTAAATGTAAATGGTCTAAGGATACTCCAAATAAAAGAGATAGTCAGGATGTATAGAAAAAGCAATTTAAAAAGGCAATTTAAAAGAACTGTCAACAAAAAATTCATTTTAAATATAAAGACAAAAATAGGTTAAAAGCAAGGAAGAGATACAATGCAAACACTAAGGTTAACAATACTGGAGTAGCCCTAGGTATGTACCTAAAAGAATTGAAAGCAGGGTCTTCAAAAAGATACTTGTACACCAATGTTTGTAGCAGCATTATTCACAACAGCCAAAGGTATAAGCAACTCAAATATCTATCAACAGATGAATGGATAAACAACATGTGATATATATGTATAATAGAATATTATTTAGCCTTTTAAAAAGAAATAAAATTCTTGAGACATGCAACAGCATGAATGAGACATCAAAACATTATGTAAGTGAAATAAGCCAGTCACAAAAGGATAAATACTGTATGATTCCACTTATATGAGGTACCTAGAATAGGTGAATTCAGAGACAGAACGTGTAATAGAGGTTATGAGGGCCAGAGGAGGAGGAAATGTGAGTTATTGTTTAATGAATACATATTTTGTTTGGGATGATTAAAAAGTTCTGGAGATGAATAGCAGAGAGAATTGCACAACACTGTGAATATACTTAATGTCACTATTGTATATTTAAAAATGGTTAAAATGGTAATTTTATGTTATGTATATTTTACCATAAATAATACAAAATGCTTAAAGAGTGCTGGAGTGGCTAAATTACCAAAGGACCATTCAGAACAAAGAATATTACCAAAGATAAAAAGGGATGTTTCATAATGAGAAAAAGACAATTCATCAAGAACACAAAACAATACTAAAAGTGTACACGCCTAATAACGAAGCTTCAAAATACATGAAGCAAAACTGAAAAGAAAAATAGACAATTGAATAATTATTGTTGACAATTCAACATTCCTCTCTATAACTGAGACAACGGTAAAATTAATAGATATACAGAAACTTAAAAAACATTCAAATTAACTTGACCTAACATATTTATAAAGCATTCAATCCAACAAATGCAGAACACATATTATTCTCATGCGCTTATAAACATTAGCCAAATCTGAACATACACTGGGCCATAAAACATGTCTCAATAAATATAAAAAATAATTAAATTCATATAAAGTATGTTCCCTGACCACAAAATTAAATTAGAAATTAAATCAGGAACCTTCCTAAATATATGGAAATTGAACATTCCTAAATAACACAGAGTTGACCAAAGAGTGGGACACAAGGAAAATTAGAAAATACTTTGAATTGAATAAAAGTGAAAACATGTTATATCAAACTTTGTGGTACATTGCTAAAGAAGTACTTAAAGGGAATTTTATGACATTAAATCCTTATATTAGAAAATAAGGTTTGAAATCATAATAAAATGTACAATAAAAATGAAAACAGAACAAAAGAAACCAATAGAGAAAAATCAATTTCACCAAAATCTAGTTTTTTGAAGATAAAATAGATAAATCCCTAGCCATACTGACCTAGAAAAAAAGAGATAAGATACAATTTATCGTATCAAGAATTAAAGAGAGGCTATCATTAAGATCCCATAGACGTTAAAAGAATAAGGAAATATGAATAATTTTTACCATTAAATTTGATAACTTAGATGAAATGAACAAAGTCCTGAAAAACACAAACTATCAAAGTTAACTCAAGAATAGATAATTTAAATAGCTGTTTCCATTAAATAAACCTGAATTTGTAGTTAAAAGCCTTCCCACAAGAAAACTTCAGGCCCAGAGAGTTTCACTGACAAAAAAAAAAAAATTTGTAACTTTACATCAATGAAATCTGGCAAACACTATATTAACCAAGTGAGGACAGCTAACATCACCAGTATCATGTGGATATCATGTACCTCCTAGACATGATACAATGAGAAAGGCACTACATTTCCATGGTATTCTCTCCCCAAAACCATCACCTCTAATCGTGAGAAAAACATCAGACAAACCTAGATTGAGGGACATTATTCAGGATAGCTAGCTAGTACACCTCAAGACTATCAAGGTCATGAAAAACAAGGACAGAAAGAACGAGAAACGGTCACATTCCAGAGGCAACTGTGACAGAAAAGAGAATATTAATGAAAAACCTGGTGAAATCCAAATACAGTCTGGAGTTCAGTTAATAATATACCCACATCAGTTTCTTAATTTTGGCAAAAGTACCATGAAATGCATAGTCTCAGGATATTAACTAATTACAAAGGGGAAAGTGGTCATTAAAATGGAGAAATGCGGCAGGTAACCACTTTAAGCAAATGAACCAGTTTAACATCAACAGTAATAAGACATACCAACATCAGATATCATATCCCTGATATGCTGCACTGAGAAGGGCACAATACCACTCTGTAGTATTCTTAACAAAAATACATACCCTCAATCTAATCATAAAAAAACACCAAATAAACACAAATTGAGACATTTTAAAATTAACTGACCAGTACTCATCAAAAGTAGCAATGCTGATTTCAAAAAGTGTCAAGATTGAAAAAAAGTGTCAAGGTCATGAAAGACAAGGTACCATCACAGTCTGGAGGAGACCAAGGACACACAATAACTTGTAGTGTGAGATCCTGGAACAAAAAAAGGTTATTAGTAGAAAAACTGGTAAATTCAACTTAGGGCTGAGGTTAAGTTCATAATATTAAACCAATGCTAATTTCCTTGTCCTGGTAATTATTCTATTATTATGTAAGTTTAGGAGAAGCTGAATGAAGGGCATATCTAAACACACCACTATGCAATTTTTCCATAAGCCTAAAATTAGTTAAAAATCTAAAAACTACATTCCATTATATCTGAATAAAGCTGGGAAAAAATATATAAAAAATGCCTGACTCTTTAGTGAAATCTCCAAAGTTATAAGCCCTTATCTCCTGAGAGCTATGTATTAAAATAATATTCTAACATTTACTTTGATTTCTATAATTAATCCTTGAAAGAATATTAAATTTTCACAATACTTATTCCTTTACAGTTAATAAATTTTATGGTATATCAGAATATTAGAAAATTGAGAAATGCATTTTATTCTAAACAACTATTGTAACAGTAAAGTAAAAAGAAAATTATCACAGAAAAGACGGGCAAAACATCCTTTAAAAATGTAAAAATTTCATGGGAGAAATATCAGTTTTGACCATATGCTAAAATATATAATTATCATAGCAAGTCATTAACATTAAGGTTTAATAATGATCCACATTCCAACATTCAAATATATACAATAATTCATGGGGGAAGACTGACTGACTACAAGATCAGCATTCTTATTTCTATCAAGCTCGAACCAACTTGCTTTCATATGACACAACCAGACAATATCAAAACCAACCAATAAACCAAAATAAGCATAATTTGCTCAGTATTTACTAGGCCTTAACCAAGTCCCATGCACTGTCCTAGATGCTGAGAATTCAGAAATGATTAAGTGGGAGAGGCAAATATAAAAACAATTATTGTCATTTATCATTTATTAAATAACAAAAGATGAGTAAAAAATACCTGCCTGCCTCGAATAAGCTTACCCCTTTTTGAAAATTAATGAGTTCAAAATTTGCCTCTCTAAAATACCAAGCATGACACTAAATATAACTCGGAGGGAAACTAAAATCTCAAATTTCATTCAACATAGCTTTAAAATTAAACCAGGCTAAAAAATGACAAATAGATACCTTCAGCTTGCATTAAGCCATTCAATATGATCTACTGTTTATGTCGTATTAATTTCTAATATAAAACCACCCCTTTTATGATGATCCAATTATTTTCTTTAAAACTTCTCATGGAATAACTAGCTTTTTTCCATTAAATCTAATAGATACTGAATCTTACATGTGACTATTTCTCTCCTTTGAAAAAAGGCATGGAAGAACAAATTCTCAGTCCACCTCTTTCAACATTAATATCATGAAGATATGTTAAAGATAACAATTCTCCTGTTGAGTGTTCTTATCATAAAAATAAAACAACAATAAAAAAAAAAGAAAATTTTCGGAGGTGATGGGTAAGTTTAGCATCTTGATTGTGGTGAGGTATGACAGGTGTATACTTATGTCCAAACTCATGAAAATGTATACAATAATATATACAATTATTTGTGTATCAATAAACCTTAAGAGTAAATATCATGGATACTTTCAGAGCATTTTACTAGAGGACTCATCTTGTTATCCTACCTTTATTTTAACCTGCTTATTTTTGTTATTTATTAAATACAGGTTTTACATTACTAACCTGAAATCAAGTAATTTAATGTGTGACTTCAAAAACTGTTTTATGCATCAAATTCAATGAGCATCTTTCAGTGCCAAGTTAAAGGACAATATTCAAATATTTGAAGAAAAGCCCTAAAATTATTTCATCTGCACTGAAATTTATAACTGTATATAATGTTTGAAGGGGTCTTAAACTCTTTCAAAGTTTAAACTAGTCTACTATATCTCCTCTTTTAAATTAATCATAGTACTCTGTATTTGTACCAGTCTGGCAATTATATAGTAACACCAAATATTTTACATCTTCTAAGATTTTTCTTACCAACTCAAGTATATCTCTTTGAGAAGCAAAAGTTGATTTTATATTTTCCCAAAGAAGATATAGAAATGGCCAAAAAGCAAATTGAAAACATGCTCAACATCATTAGTCACTAAGGAAATGCACATCAAAATCACAAAGTGGTAGCACTTCACACCCACAAGGATGGTTTATAATTTTTTTAAAAAGTAACAGAAAATAACAACTGTTAGAATAGATGTGAAGAAAATGGAACCTTTGTCCACTGCTGGTGGGAATGTAAAATGGTTCAGCCACTGTGGAACAGTTGTCAGTTCTTCAAAGTTAAACACAGAATTACCATATGACCCAGCAATTTTATTCCTAGGTATACACCGCAAGAACTGAAAACAGGTACTCAAAGAAGTACATATACACACGTGTTCAGAGGAATACTATTTACAATAACCAAAAGGTAAAAACAGCCTAGATGTCCATCAACAGATGAATGGATAAATTGTAGTATATACATAAATAGAATATTATTCAGCCATGAAAACGAAATACTAATACGTGTTACAAAGCGAATAAAGCTCCAAAACATTATGCTAAGTGAAAAAAAAAAAAAGAAAGAAACCATACAAATAGTTATACAATATATGATTCCATTTATCTGAAATATCCAGACTAGGCAAATCTACAAAGATAGAATGCAAACTGGTGGTTATCAGGGGCAGGCGAAAGAGAAGAAGAGGAAACAACAGCTTAAGGAGTAAAGGGTTTGTTTCTATGGTAAGTAAAATGCTTTACTTACTCTAGAATAGAGGTGGTGGTTGCACAATACTAAATGTACTAAATGCCACTGAATTGTTCACTTAAAAATTATTAATGTTATGTGAATTTTTTAAAGTTTATTTTAACCATTTGGGATAGAAATATTTCCTAACTGTATTAGATACTTTTATAGTTGTGTTTCCCTTTTCATAAAGCAAAGCACACTGAACATACTACTACTTTCCTGTAACTCAGGATCATAACTGTGAATAATAATGACTGCACAAGTAAGTCATTCCGCTTCTGTCTTAATTATCTTTGAGCCTCAGTTGTCTCATCTGTAAAATGTCATATTTTGGCTAGATCACAGGAGCTTAATGTATTTCATTTGTAAAACTTCATTTGTGCACTTTACTGTTTGTATATTCTACCACAACTGAAAAAAAAAAAAGACACAAATAGTTGCCAGAATATAGTGTACCTTTGTAAGTTAGAATGGGTAACAGAAGGGTGATGTGTTAGAAATCTTACAGTAATATGTAAGAGGAACTAAAATGAGAGCAGAAAAGATAGATTTTTAAGTCATTTAAAAGGTAATAATACCAGCTAACACATATAACACAATGTGCCATATGCTGTTCTATGAGCTATACATATAATGGCATTGAATCCTCTTAAGAATTCTGTGTGACAGGTATTACTATCCCCATCTGACAAATGATGAAACTGAGACTCAGAGAGGTTTGCAATTTGCTCAAGGTCACAGAGCAATGAGAACATCCATGATAATAAACTTTCTCTTTCACCACTCCAAACCATATAATACCCATGAATATAAAAATAAAACAAAAAAACAAAACAAACTAAAAGTGGCAATCTTAACCTACCAGTGGAAACGAGAACTAAAACAATGCTTACAGGGATGGAGTGCATCCAGCAGCAATATCCCTTTTCCCCATCCTGTTATCTTCAATGTCAGTACCATCCTCTCACCAATTTTAGTCATTATTCCCACTTGACTATAAATCTCACTCAGCAAGGACACCATCTGCATAATCAATCACCCTTATGTCCCCTACTCCTAAAATAAGGTTTCACAAAATAAAAAGTAGCTTCTCACAAGAATAAAAATGCTCAATAGCTTCACTAGGGTGATGGTTACAGCCACTGAGCTATAGATTTAAAATGTGTGAATTTTACTGCAAGTAAATTACCTTGGTAGAGCTGACTTAAAAAAAAACATGTTACTAACATTGAAACAGGTAGGAAATTAAGGAGAACCTCTTGGAAGAGGAAATGAAAATGATCCATTTATTTTAGATATATTGAACCTGATGTGTCTATGGATATCCAAGAAATACAAGAAATCTCAGGTAGGCAGATGGATATAAACGAAGGGTTTGGGAGAGGCAATGGAAAGAAAGAAGACCAAAGAAAGAAACAAAGAAAAGTATCAAGCGCTAAGAGACATCTACAGTTAGGAAAAGTCAGAAAGAAGAAACAATAAAAAATATATTTTTAAAGAAAGGGGTGGTAGTGCTAAGCATTGTAAGTGGAAGACATAAAGGACCACACATAAATGTAATCTCCTTGCGAATTCTAAACCTGTCTTTCATGAACACCTTTTTTTTCCCTAGCACTTAACATAGTACTTTGCACACAGGGAGAGAGTCTCTCTAAACTCAAAGTCCCGTTCCCCAAAAATCTAATAAACAAATTAGAAAAATTTTTTACTTTTTTTGTGCACACTAGAGTACTAAGTGAAGAAAACACCAATAAGTTATATATTCTAAATTAGCCAAGTGCACCATACAGTTAACTTGCTAACAGTAAACTTTTCAGGTCTCTCCTTCTCAAACTTTTGATGAAGTAACTGTAAATGTTTACTGTTCTTCTACAGACTTACATAATAAGGGATTATTTTCCCCTATGCCTAATCCATCATTCAAATGTTTAATGCCAACTATCTTTGAAAGGATACAAAAGAAATGTGGTTGCCTATGGGAAGGAGTACAAGTTGGGTATAGGACATATATGACACGATAAGTTTTCATGTTGTAACTTTTTGCTTCTTTTGAATTTTATGCCATGTATAACTTATTCTAAGTAACTTTTTTCCATTATTTAAGGCTTTTCTGATTTTAAGGCAAAAGCTGATTTTCCAAAGACCAACTGGGCCCCAACGTGCAAAGATAGCTTGGATACTGGAAATGCTTTAATTAACTTCTCAAGGGTTTCCCCATTATAGAGGCTTAGCTCTACCCATTAACTTCATGTCAAAGTACTGTCAGCCTCTCAAAAATAAGCACTTTCCTTCCAACAGAGGTAAGAAGACAGTTTTACAGATCAGATTTGTTTCCTTTAATCTTTCCTAAGGCTTTCTTACAAAAATCCCTACTTCTGACTCAGGCTTCTACTTCACTTTCTATTCCTAACAGCCAGACGCCCTCTTATTCTAATTACCAACACCCCCACGACTAGCAATTCACCAACCTGAAAGGAAACTTTAAGAGTAATAGAGAAGTAAATCACATACACTAGCATTCCATATATATAAAGAACTGATAAAAGATTCTCACACTCAAAATAGGTAACCTTAGAGAACAGATTTAGCAGAGCAATCCAGGCAGAAATCAGATAGAAGTTGGTTAAAAAAAATAATAATAATTAATGGACAAGAAACAGCTTTTAAACCCGTGAATCTTTAAAATGCAGTGAAATAGTGTAAACTTGTGAAATTTCAGAAACAAATCTTAGAGAAAAATGATGTTTACAAGAAGAATACATATCACTGCTATATCATTTACGTCTACTTAACAATATTTGATTGATTAGCCAATCAAAAAGGTTTTTTCTCTCTCCACCCTACTGCCAAGTAGGTGCTACTCAACCAAGTAAAGTACAATTAGCTCAGGCTTTAGACACACTTCTAGCTCCATCACTTACTGGTTATGTGATCTTAAATGAGTTATTTAACCTCATGAATATCAGTTTCCCCACTATAAAATAGGACTGCCATCTACCTTGCAGGAATGTTGTAAAAAATAAAAATATATCTTAAAGTACCTGGCATACAGAAAATGCTCAATAAATGGTAGCTCTTATTACTAAGATTCTTACCACAAATTTCAACATAATTCACTTTTTACAAGACTAAATATGCTGTAACTCAACATATGACAAATATTTACCATGGTTGAAATATTTCAGTTCTCTTCAAGACACATCGTAGGACTGCACACTTCCCTATCCCCTGTGGAATCTCTTACAGTCATATGACTTGTTTTAGCCAATGAACAATAAGCCAAAATGTCAAGACCCTCTTCTAGGTACACACTTTAAGAGCCAGTAATCAGCAACCGCGTCCTTCGCATTGCCATGGAGAACATGGAACAGTGTGTTGAAATGAAGTTTCCATCATCCTGAGACCTTGCATATCGAGAACAAGCAGAACCCCTCACCAATCCACACTATACATATAGCACGCAAGCAAAAACTTTGTCCTATTAAAAGCTACTACATTTTTGAATTGTTACCCTAACATAACCTGGTCTCTCCTGATATACAACCAAAGTCAAAATCATTATCTTTCCCTTGTTACCTTACAAAATAGTCACCCACAACATATCCTTTCCCCTACCTCTAGGAAGACCCCAATTCCATCAATTTTTCTAACTTAATCTCTCTCAAATCCATCATGTCAGCTCTAATACTTATTTAGACTTCTGTAATAACCTCTTAAGCTCCTGTTCTGCCCATCTATTCTCTATAATACCTCCAGAGTATTCTTTTTAAAACATAAATCTTATCATATCATACATCTGCTTTTATGTAAATTTCACATCAATTAGGAATACAGCAAAAACTGCCCTTCAAGAAATAACTGTAAGATATGCTAGAAATGTTCCATATCTTCTTCTGCTTGGAGGTTACATGAGTAACCTCTGCAAAAAATTAAACACTTAATATTTATGCTCACATTTAATATTTATGCACTTTGCTGCATTAATTATGCCTCAATTAGTTAAAAGAAAAAAAAAGTCTCCAAAGTACCTTTTCAGCTTCTTTTTACCAAATTAATCCATCCAAACCTTGTAAATTGCCTATAGCCACAAACTATTAGTAATCACCCTCTTAGATATTGATTTTTCATGCTCTCAGGTATATAATACCCTTTCGCTCCTACTTTTCCTCAAGACCCATATACAATCTCACTCCCTCAGGAAACATTCCATCTAAACATCCCTTAATTCTACTTCATTTGTACTATAACAGCTCTTTGTACATTCCATTTATGGTAACCTTAGCATTCATTACACCAGTTGGTCTCAATCAGAGGTGATTTTGTTCCCCAAGGGACATTTGGCAATGTCTGGAGACATTCTGGATCATCACAACTGGGGGGAGGGAGTGCTACTGGCATCCAATGGGAAAAGGTCAGGTATGCTGAAAAATATCCTATACTACACAGCACAGATCCCCTTAACAGTGAATTATCCACCTAAAACGTCAAAACTGCCATGGCTGAGAAATCTTGCACTGCATTATTGTATGTATTTGTTTGCAAGTCTATAACCCTACTAAATTGAAGAAGGGATCAAGTTTTCCTCATTTCTGTATCCTGGCACAGTACCTAGCAAAGAACACTTAAAAATGTATGCTATAACATCTATTATTCTCAAACTATTCCAAAAAATTCAAGAAAAGGGAAGGCTCCCAACTCCTTTTATGAGGCCACCATTACCTCGATTCCAAAACCAAAGACATTACAAAAAAAGAAAACTATAGGCCGATATCTCTTACGAACATTGATGCAAAAATCCTCAATAAAATATTAGCAAACTGAATTCAGCAATACATTAAAAATATCATATACCATGATCAAGTTGGATTTATTCCTGGGATGCAAGGTTGGTAAAATATCCGCAAAACCAATTAATGTGATATACCATATTAACAAATCCGAAGATAAAAACCATATGATCATATCAACAAATGCAGAAAAAGCATTCAACAAAATTTAGCATCCATTTATGATAAAAACTGTCAGCAAAGTGGGAATGTTGGGAATATACCTCAACATAATAAAGGCTACATATGACAAAACTACAGCTGACATCGCACTCAAATGAGAAAAGGCTAAAAGCATTTTCCTTAAGATCAGGAACAAGACAAGAATGCCCACTTCAACACTGTATTAGAAGTCCTAGCCATAGCAATAAGACAAGAAAGAAATAAAAGGTAACCGAATTGGAAAGGAAGAAGTAAAACTCTCCTTATTAGCCAATGACATAATAGTGCATATAGAGAACCCTAAAGAATAAAGATTAGAACTGATCTATGAATTCAGTAAAGTAGCAGTTCACAAAATAAATGTTCAGAAATCAGTGGCATTTTTATACCCCAATGATGAACTTTCAAGAAAAGAATTTTTTTTATGGTGACATTGATTAATGAAATCCAGTAAGTTTCAGCTGTACAATTTAACAGTAAGGCATATATATATTTACATTGTGTGTTCACCTCCCATAGTTAGATTTCTTTCTCTCACCACACATTTGACCTCCTTTACCCCATCTACCTGCCCCCTCTCCTCACACCCTACCCTCTGGTAACCACTAG
>NW_006443570.1:20270087-20307767 GCF_000325575.1 Pteropus alecto | reverse complement strand
TAAAAGTGGTTTCCTTATGATCAGGAACAAGACAAGAATGCCTACTTTCACCATTTCTGTTGAACATCGTATTGGAAGTCCTAGTCATAGCAATCAGACAAGAAAGTGAAATAAAAGATATCCAGATTGGAAAGGAAGAAGCAAAATTCTCGTTATTTGCAGATGACATGATACCATATATAAAGAACCCTAAAGATTGCACCAAAAAACTGTTAAAACTGATCAATGAATTCAATAAAGTAGCAGGATACAAAATTAATATTCAGAAATCAGTGGTGTTTTTATACACCAATGATGAACTTTCAGAAAGAGAAATTAAGAAAGCAATCCCATTTACAAGAGCATCAAAACAATAAAATATCTGGGAATCAAACTAACCATGGAGGTAAAAGACATGTTCTCAGAAAGTTATAAGTCATTGGAAAAAGAAATTGAAGAAGATATATATAAATGGAATCATATATCATGCTCATGGGTAAGAAGAATCAACATCGTTAAAATGTCCATATTACCAAAGCAATCTATAGATTCAATGCAATCTCTATCAAAATACCAATGGTATTTTTCAGAGAGCTAGAAAAAATAATCCTAAAATTTATATGGAGCCATAAAAATCCCCGAATAGCCACGGAAATCTTGAGAAAGAAGAACAAAGTTGGAGGTATCACACTACTTGATATCAAACTATACTACAAGGCTATAATAATCAAAACAGCATCGTACTGACATAAAAACAGATACACTGATCAATGGAACAGAATAGTGAGCCCAGAAATAAATCCCCACCTATACGTTCACTTAATATATGACAAAGGAGGTAAGAATATACAATGGAGTAAAGACAGTCTCTTCAACAAATGGGGTTGGGAAAATTGGACAGATACATGCAAAAAAAAAAAAAAAAGCGGGAACACCTTTTTACGCCATATACAATAGACTCAAAATAGATTAAAGACTTAAATGTAAGACCCAAAACCATAAAACTTCTAGAAGAAAACATAGGCAGTAAACTCTCTGATATTACTAACAGTAATTCCTTTTCAGATATATCTCCCCAGACAAGGGAAACAAAAGAAAAAATAAACAAATGGGACTACATCAAACTAAAAAGTTTTTGTACAGCAAAGGAAACCATCAACAAAACAAAAAGATAACCAACTGATTGGGAGAAGGTATTCACTAATAATACATCTGATAAGAGGTTAATATCCAAAATATATGAAGAACTCATACAACAACAAAAAAAATACAATTAAAAAATGAGCAGAAGACCTGAACAGATACTTCTCCAGAGGGAATACAGATGGCTAACAGATATACAAAAAGATGCTCAAGGTCACTAATCATCAGAGAAAGGCAAATTAAAACCACAATGAGATATCACCTCACACCTGTCAGAATGGCTATCGTCAATAAATCAAAAAACAAGTGTTGGCGAGGATGCGGAGAAAAGGGAACCCTCTTACATTATTGGTGGGATTGCAAATTGGTACAAAAGCTATGAAAAAGAGTATGGAGGTTTCTCAAAAAATTAAAAATGGATATACCTTTTGACCCAGCAATTGCAATTCAGAGTATTTATCCAAAGAAAACCAAAACAATAATTCATAAAGATCTATGCACCCCAATATTCATGGCAGCACAATTTACAATAGCCAAGACTTGGAAGCAACCTAAATGCCTATCAACAGACGACTGGATAATGAAGTTATGGTTCATATATACAATGGAATAATACTCAGCAATTAAAAAAATGAAATCCTACCATCTGCAACAACATGGATGGACCTAGAGGTTATCATGCTGAGTGAAATAAGTCAGACAGAGAAAAGATGAATACCATGTGATTTCACTTATAGGCAGAATGTAAGGAACAAAAAGAACAAACTAATCAAAAACAGACTCATGAATATAATGGACAATTTGGTGAAGAACAGAAGGGAGGGGGTTTGGGGGTTGAGAGAATGAGGTGAAGGGTTAAAGAAGTACAAATTAGTAGTTGATAAATGGTTATGGGGATGGGGAGCACGGCATAGGGAATGCAGTTAGCATTAATATATTGACTAGGTGGAAAACCAAAGGAGAGAAGGAGCAATTAGGGGGATAGTTTTTTAAACTATATAAATGTCTAACCAATGCACTGTATACTTGAAACTAATTTAAATAAATTTTAATTTTTAATTTAACGTATAATAAATGCGTCATTACTGAACCTATTTTGATAAGCAGAGTGCTTAATGTAGCACTCAAAAGTTATATAATAAATACTTGTGTTATTACTGAATCTTATTTTGATACCAAAGCTACATAGCTTACTGGCTAAATAAACTAGTAGTCTTTAAATTTGAATTCCATCAATTACTACTTTGATTTGGTATTTTCATAGTTTCATACCGACAAACCATACATTTTTATGACACAAAGAATATTTTTTCCAGTTTTATTGAGAAATAACTGACACACATCACTATATAAGTTTAAGGTGTCCAGCATGACGTTTTGGTTTACACATCGTGAGATGATTACAATAAGTCAACATTCATCATCTCATATACATACAATTAAAAAAGGGAAAAAATGTTCTCTGTGTGATGGAACTCTTAGGATCCAACACTTATCTACTTTCCTATACATCATACAGCAGTGTTAATTATAGTCATCATGTTGTACATTATGTCTCTAATATTTATAACTGAAGTTCACACCTTTTAATTACCTCTTCCAACTCTCCCTCCCCCTGCCGCACCCTCCTAACTCTGGTAACCACAATTCTGATCTCTTTTTCAATGAGTTTGGTGGGGTTTTGTTTGTTTTTACTAGATTCCACATATAAGTGAGATCATACAGTATTTGTACTTCTCTGACTTATTTTACTTAGTATAATGCCTTCAAGGTTCATCCATGTTGTTACAAATAGGATTTCCTCAGCTTTATGGCTGAATAATATTCCATCATATATATAAATATACATCACAACTTCTTTATAAATTCACTCATCAATGGACACTTAGGTTGTTTCCACATCTTGTCTACTATAAATAATGCTGCAATGAACATGGGCCGGAGGGGGGGTGGTGCAGATTTTTAGTGTTTTTCTTTCCTTTATATATATTTCCAGAAGTGGAATTGTTGGATCATATGGTAGTTCTATTTTTGATTTTTTGAGGAACTTGTATACTGTTTTCCATAGTAGCTATACCAATTTACAATCCCACTGGCAATGCATAGGAGTTCCTTTTTCTCCACATCCACATCCGGCATTTGTTCTCTCTTGTCTTTTTGATAGTGGCCAGTCTAATAGGCATGAGGTGTTATCTCATTGCGGTTTTAATTTGTATTTCCCTAACAACTAGTGATGTTGAGCATCTTTTCATACACCTGTTAGCCATTTGTATAGCTTCTTTGGAAAAATGTCTATTCAAGTCCTTTGCTCATTTTTAATTGGATTATTTGTTTTGTTTTGTTTGCCAAATCTTAAATTATAACCTATGTGAATACATCAAGAAAGTGATAAATTGAAATTGATTTCTATATTAAGTTAAGCATGAGTAAACCAAATAGCTCAAAAACTATGCTTCAAAAGAATTTTGAAAAGAACACTTTTTAAAAAATGTTTTAATCTTATATTACAATGCCACCTGAATAAGATAAAGTAAAATAATGGATACTAAAATGTGTGATACCATTTTACCTAATTTTAATATAATGTGTTAAAAAAAAAACAGAATGGTGTTGTACTTTAACATATTAATGGTCATAAACAATTAAACAGTTTTTGCATTATTTAATAACATTAGAATCATTTTGTTAATGACTGGATTTACTATCTCAAAGATAGTCGTAAAACACATTTTAGATGTTTACTTATTGTATCTACTTCACCATTCCTACCATACTATATTCCATGTGATCACCTGGAAGGTTTAATGAAAATCTTTATTTACAAGCCTCCTAAATTAACCAGATGCCTTGTAAAATTTAGCCATTTAGAATTGACAGACTATAAAATATTGAGAGGCTAAATTCTCTAATTTAAGGTAAATTTTGGAAAGAATGATATATTATTAAAATATCTACAGTCCATAATTGATAAATAAAAATAAAAGTTCTTTATGAGATTCCTATTTAAAGTTCTCAAAACATGACTTCCAATATAAGTTTCTTCTTGTTGATCAAAAAATTTTTTTCAAAAATCACATTTAGACCTCCTTACAGCACAAAATCCAATTCAATTCCAACACTAAAACTACTAAATGAAAAACAAAACATAAACAAAAAACTCCATCATCTTTATCATTTATTTGATAATTAAATAATAAACAGCATCTACTTCATATGAATTCAATCAGAAAAATAAATATATTTATTTGGTAACAATCCATTATTTAAGGTTTTGATGTAACATCTTTTACTATAGCAGTAAACTCTTGTAAAACTTATTCTTCTAACTTACCAAATTATCTAATACCTATACGAAAACAAAATTCATGTATCAGCATTTTAATTTTTGTCTAAAACCATGCTATTCTTGAACACAGTTCTCTCCAACCAGTTCAGTATACATTAATATGTATACATATGTATAATCAGTTCAATCAAACTGTCACATAAACACATATCCATATTCTATAATTTCTACTGCTAGCAATCAAGTTCCTCTCCTACAGGACATTCCTTCCCTAAATAGAGAATTTTCACACCTTCCTTCTAAAAATCCTTTTACTCTTAAAGTTTTATGGCATTACTTATAGAAGTGAACATTCATACATAATACACAAAAATATTTTGTCAGTACCTAAACTGAAGACAAAAGGATCTTTTCATTTCTCTATTTTCAAATTATTCATGCTTTTCTGGATAATGGAAAAATTTTCAACAATAACAATTATATATTAAAGAATCTGAAAGTGGGCACATTACATTGTCCCTCTGGGACTCAGGATTCTTTAAAGAAACCTACTGAAATACTGTCCTCCTGCAATGTGATGATCCTGATAAAACATCACAATCATCATTGACCACTGACACAATTAGAGATTATTTAAAACACTATATATTAAATACTCAAAACATACCATAAAGCGTTTCTGTGCCACAAGGAAGAGTAAAGTTTCCTTATCAAGTACAACACAGGTTACTTAGTAATTTTAGTCTTAACAATCAAGGATATGAATGCTTTTGGCAAAGGGATAAAGCTTTTCCAATTTTAAGTGACACTAAACTCCCAAGTGTAAAAAAGGAAAAACCTTGACCTTGTTTAGTAATGCTATTCATCAACTTTTTCTGAAATCTCTCTGTGTGAATAAATCAATCCAAAATATAAACTAGAGACTATCACTAGTAGATTAAAAACATCAACTAAAACATAAAAATATGGTTAGATGTAATGGATTGAAGCACGTTGAAATTTTAAAACTACAGTTGACCCTTGAACTACACAGGTTTCAACTATGCAGATCCATTTATACGTGAAGTTTTTCTCAATAAATACCTGTACTGTTTTCAATCTATGGTTGGGAGTCCATGGATGCAGAGGGCCTACTGCATGCACTGATCTATGCCAGGGGACTTGAGCATCCACAGATTTTGCTATCCTTAGGGAGTTCTGAAACTAACCCCCCTCAGATACCAAGGGACAACTTAACTTCTGGGAGAGTCAAAAGTTATACACGGATTTTCCACTGCATACGACACTGGCGCCCTGAACACTCATGTCATTCAAGGACCAACTGTATACTTAATATACTTATTTAATACATTTAAATAGGCACATAATCTTATTAAAACATATATTGCAATTAATATTTTTGAATCAAATCTACTGAATAAAAATAAAAGATATTTTCTTAATATGCACCAAATTGCTTTTTTTTTAATTCTGCAATTCATGAGAAACTTACACAAGTAGGATATGTCACTAGATATGGGATAACACATTTTCCTCAATACAAAAACCTCAGAAGTTACCATCATACCCAAAACTGGTGGCAACCTGCCCAAGATCTTTCTGGCAGATTCCTCGGTAACCTACAAGCTTTGAGACCTAAGAAAGGTAAATATGTACAACTACCAAAAAGACTAGCAACTAGAATCAGGAGAGACTAAAAGTAGAGTTGAAAAAAAAAAAGAAAAAAGATATTCATACTTCAAAGACATGAGATTAAAAGTAAAAAGGATGAGTTGGAAAAGAAATTTCGAAAAAAATCAAAATACAGGGGAAAAAATGCTTACCCTCACTTACATATCACATACTGATAATTCACATTATTTTTCATTAAAAAAAAAAATTGTTATTGTGACCCACCAAACTGAATTCACAAGACACTAATGGGTCACAACATAAAGTCTGAAAAGCACTGGCTTAGAGGAACTGACAACTATAAGGTCCTTGCTTTCCTATATCTAGTTTGAAAAAACTAGTCAGGAGGTGGAAAAAATGATAAGATGGAATCCCTCCAGAGCAGGGACTGTGCCTTACTGGCACATAATCATCACTTAATGTTTGTTGAATTAATACACTGTGGAATATAAAGCATTTTCAAGGTGAGGACACACCTACAAAGGATACCTTAAAAAAAAAAAAAAAAATTAGGAAAGCATGAGTACTTAGGATGCCTTCAAAACCAGGGATTGTGAAAATAGCTTCAGAAGGTAAAGGAGTGAGATACTAAATGATTCTTAAATAAACAAATGAAGTACCAAAGGGAAAGGAAATTTCATTTTTTAGGATAGGCTTTATATCCAGCAAAGGAAAAAGAAAATCTCTTGTAGAACTGTATAGGAGTCCATTATAAGTGCAAAACGTTTGCAAGCTACCCTGGTTAGAAATTCTAACCATTTCTTTCAAAAATATGTCAAGCTCCAAATGTATAAATCCAAATTCAAATCAAATTACGGAATCCATTTATTTTTAAATATTACCCCCCTCATAGTCATTTGTAAACATTTAATAAGCAGCTAGTGTGTGCTAGCCAAAAATTTACAGAGTGCTTACTATGTATCAGGCAATACATTAAGTAGTTAACAAGGGTTATCCCATTTAAATACCTAACAACCTTGTAAAGTGGATATTACCTTCATTTTATGAATGGGGAATGTCAGGCTTAAAAAGTTACATAAAGAAGTTACACAGCTAATAAATGGTAAAATTAAGGTATATTAAGTGCCAGTTTTATTATTACTGGTGGCTGCAAATCAGAATATTCTGTTCCATTCCATTATTTGTTAATGCTTTTCTCAGAAACTAAATATTGCATGTCTTTCTGAATGAAGTGATTCATCTACTTCTAAATCTGTATAACACTATTAAACTGAATAATTTTATCAAAAGAAAAATTAGCCCTCAACTTTAAAGATAAATTGGAGACCAATTAAATGTAATTATTTGTAAATATCACTGACAGTGACATTTTTAACAGGCTATATATTATGCAGAGTATTTAGTAACCTCTACTTTTATTTACGTGCCAGGTACTTATATTTTGAAAAACCTTTCCACCTTTTATGGGCCACTTATTTTGTCACTAGGTAAGAAGATGCAGCCTTAGACTGTATTTCAAAACAAAAAGCCTGTTTCTAGCATAAATGGAAGAGACTGATATAAAAATAATTGTTACCAAATGTTGACAGAACTGAAAATAATGTTTTTATTTAACTGAAAACATTATTTTCCCAACTGAAAATGTTTCTAGTCCATCGACACAACTTTGTAATTCACGTTGATTTTTTAGAAGAAATGGGACATCTCTAATGAAATTAAATATTAATTTTTTTATCTCTAAAAATTAAAATACTTTAATCCACAATGGAATATAATGGAATGAAATACAGATTTGTATCTTTTTAACATACATTTTAGAATGTGAAATCTTGAAGAGTATCAAAATACAATCAAGCCATGAACAAGTACAGAAACCTAAAGGCAAATAACATACATTGGCACCCTGTTTAATGAAACAATCTCAATTCTATGCAAGACTTGACTACAGAAATAACACTTTTTAGAAGATATTCATTTATATATGATCTTGAACAGCAGCCCTTAACTAATACTAATTTCAAAAAGGTTAAATTAGTATGAGTGCAATTATTATAAGAGACTACTGTTAACCAACATGAGACCCAATGGAAGAATTAATATTAATTGGTAATTGGAATAACAGGTTAACCTCAACTCTAATTTCAATACCAATAGCTGGTCCCTATATAACCTTAGGATTTACTAAGCATTCATATCTACTAAGTACCAGTGAATTCTTAAAATAAATTATATTCTTTATGGTTAGTTAAGAGCATCCAGTCTCTCTGGTATTCTGTAACTAACCAGTTTCTTTCTTTTTAGTGGGATGGCAATATAACATGAGACCAAATATGTACATGCCTTGATATACAGAAAGGTTATTTTATACTAACACATATTCAATCAATTGCCATATTCACAGTTCTTCCAAAATCTATATTATAGAAAATACGATAATTATTGTCTATTCAGTTCATTCATACTTTTGGTCCTATGCACTGTTGTATTTCTTAAAAACCTCTCACAGTTTAAACTTGTTTAAGAAACTATTCTTTAGTTTGGAAGGAAGTTTAGTTACTGTTAAGATAATCTCATACTATTCAAAGCCTTTAAACAAAGCTGAGTCTTAGAAATTCTTCCATCTATAAAACATAAGAATTATAGCCAAATTAACAAATCAGATATCAGAATGCCAAAAATTAAGTCATTAAAAGAGAATCCAGAAAAAGGACCAGTTGTGAAAGAACAGGAAGTGATGCACACTGTCATTTTGTAGATGAACTATTTAGAAACATAAGTAGTACCATGCTAATCTGAAATCAACCCAGACTAAGAGCTCTCAGTATTCCTTTCTGACAGTGGCATCAGAGGTCAGCTGAAATAACCCTCGGGGTTTTTCCTTAATAATGAACTTATCTAATTGATCAAGAACATATTTTTACCACTTTTAGTAGAATTCCTTCCAGCTATGGAAAACAAGGTTTCTTTTCAGCTGTCCTAAAGAGTACCTCTTAGTTCTAACATGCTGAAATACAGTAGTTTACCTATATCCTGTGTACATCCTTAAGTTTTGTAGCCTTTCTTGATAAATTCTCTCTGCCTGCATCTTTCCAAGATAAAAAGTCACTCTTTACTGAACAGTATGCATGGGTTCATACATGCTAATGTATATAAATTAATTATCAACAACAAACCGTAACATAGAGGATTAGACTTTACAGAATAATTTGCCGTATGGGGGAGACTATACACCACTACATGCAGCTTTGTGCCATGAAATAGATTCAAATGAGAAGCGCTGTTAAAGTAAATTCAGTTGAAAATCAAAAAAATAAAGAAAACAAGGAGAATTCCATTTTGAGGAAACAGTAAAACTGATTTAATATACCATTAATGTCTCCCTATGTCAAAGTTATGAAATAAGATGACAGAAACTAAATTAGTGCCTAACACTACTACTATCTTTAAAGCTCTGTCTTAAAATAGGTTTCAAAATGCAAAAACAACAACAACAAAGCTCTTATGGCCAATATTAAATGCAGATGGCATCTGAAAGTATTTAAAAATAAGTCACCCAAAAAATGAAGCTTAAACACCAAATACAACTTGTTAATAAAATATCAAGACAACTCGTATCTATACATATTTAGTCATCTCCATCGCTTTGTGAAAAATTTAATTCTATGAATATTCATATATTGAACATTTTGAAATCACTTCATCAGTAAATTTAAATATTTTTTTAAAAAGTTATCAACAGTAGACTTCAAGACTGCTTTTTGATCACAAAAAGCACTTGGCAACACACTTCCAGAAAGTCAAATTTTTTATTCTATTTATTTCTACTCTACTAAGGACAAAACCAAGTACTACTGTAAACCAGATAAGAAGATGTCTTAAATATGGTATGAAGCAAAAGTGGAAAAACGACTTATTTACTACAGAAGAGGGGTACAGATTATATCACAACATAATTAGGCAAGTTAGTGTTTATTTTTTCATTTCCTTAAGAAACAAAACACTTGCAACAGAAAGATATGTAACCTAAACATTTTCGAAAAATTCCAATTTCGATGTTATACAAAACATTAACCCTAAAAATTCACAGCTCAAGAAGGAATGTCCATCAGACGGCCTGTCTGTATGCAGTAATCTTTAATAATTCTTCAAGAACTACAAAAGTCATAGGAAGAAAATGTGAGGGAAGTGAGGGGGTAGGGAGTACAAAATTATTTTACTTTAACCCTAACGAAAACGGAATATGCGCTCTCTTTCTCTCTCTTTCTCTCTCTCTCTCTTTCTCTCTCTCTCTCTCTCTCTCCTCTCTCTCACACACACACACACACACACACACACACACACACACACACACGCGCGCGAAACGTCAATCCAATGTTTAAAAGAGACTGAGACATAAAAACTGTTCTAACATGGCAGGGTCCCTCTCAAGAGCCCATATCCCCCAACAATAACAACAGGAATAGATATACTTCCCAGGGACAGACCTCAGGGGAAGAGTATTAAACTGATACTGTTATCGATTTAAAGCCAAAGGAAAGAGAGTAACCTTTCCAAGGAAAGCGCCATTTCTTCCCTCTCCTGCTCTCCCTCCCTTCGGGGTACACACGGGCCTGTGTATGAAGAAACTGCCTTGGACTTCTGCAGCACTGCAGTAGACTAAAGGATAAGGAAGGGGGAAGGGTAGGGGGGTGAGAAACGCTTCCATTACCCCTACAGAAAAGAGGTATAGATTTCCTGGGGGGTGGGGGCTGGAATCAACCCAGGAGGCTAACCAGAACAGACTCTCTTCCCAAGAATACACAGACACTACAAAGGAAAGGGAGGAGCAGAGGGACCAGAAGGGAAAGGGACCTCGCGCCTTTTAAACTGGGGTGCACGTCAACTCAGTCTCCCTCTGAGGGCCACACCTTCTTCGAGACATCCCCTTCCACCACTCCTTCCGCTGACCCTTAAGAAAGAGAAATGTAATTGCTCTTGTCCCTCAAAACAGGAGGGCGTCCAGCTCACCAGCTTGTTCACCCCACCCACAGAATCACAGACCATCCTAGTCTCCCTCCCCCACCCTACCCCCACATCCCTTCTTCCGCGCAGAGGCCAGAGTGGGCCGAATTTCCCCGCCCCCTCCAAGTCTCTTTTCTCAAAGCAGAGGTGCCCTTACCCTTTCGCCGGCAGATCTGGGGCGGAGTAGGCAGGCGCAGCCCCCTACAGCGCTCAGGTAGCCGCTACACTGGAGGGCGAGGAGTGAGGAGGAGGGGGTCTGGCGACACACTGCCGCCCCCCCCACCCCGCGGAGCCCCAGCGAGCAGCCCAGCCCAACTCTGCGACAAGGGGCGGGGGGGGGGCCAAGGGACGACCGGGGTCGAGGAGGTGCCCTCAGCGCTTGGGCTCAGCTAAGATGGCGCGGGGAAGTGCCGGGAGCCGCTGCCGCTTCGGGGGAACCGGCCCGGGCCTCGGCCGCCTCCCTTCCGCACACAGCCGAGGCCCTGTCGGTCCCCCGTCGCGGCCCCTCGGCGGGCGGGCCCACGCACAGCCCTCTGCCACCACCACCACCCCTGGGAAGGGGGCGCTCACAAAGGGAAGAGAGGCCGCGGGCCGCCCGGCCGGCGGCGGGGCGGGGTCCCCAGGGGCCGGGAGGCCTCAGAGGTTCGTGGGTGCCTCGCGCTCTCGGCCCGCGAAGGGCGCAGGCAGGCGGGACCCCTCCTCTCTTCTCAGGCAGGCGGCGGCACCGACTCACTCTCTTTGCCACCCTCCCTCTCTCTACCCGAGCCCTGAAGCCACAGAGCCCAGCCGCTGCCCAGGTTCCCCCCCCCTTCCCCGACACCACTCCCCTCCTCCAGACAGTCATCCCAGTCTCCGATCTCGCGAGATTTCGCGCCTGACAGGCCCGACCTCGCGCGAGACCCGACTACGTACGCGTGCACGCCCTCACGGGAGCGCGCGAATACCTTCACTGGGCGGAGTCTCCCGAGTGGCCCATGCCCCAACCTCTGTCCAGCCTGGCTTCGCTCAGCTGGCAGAGCTTCTATGCCACGCGGGCGTCAGGTGCATTCATTTCACCCTGAAATCTGAGAAAAAAGAGCTTATCTGCTCTCTTTCCTTCTTCCCACTCCCAAAGATCCGCCCCAGACTAACCCTGAGATTGAGAAGTTTGCCCTGACATGTAAAATATCCCATTCTTACACACCTTAGTTAACCCCTCCGTGGAATTCAGAGGTAAAGTGGTCAGTGTAACCAGTATGTAATTAAGTTTTAGAGATTCTAATGGTTTATAATAATTTTTGGAATAGTATTAAGAGTTAGAAATCAAAACCATCCTGTATGTTGGTAAGGATAGGAAAGAGACAAATTCTTGAAAAGTTTTTATGGATTTTTTTAGTAGATGAGTGGTGAGAAGTTTTTGGAACAAGAGCAGTAAACAGAGTCCTAAGAGTCGTAATGCAAGAAAGAGGTAAGCTCATTTTTTATGGTGAAAACTTTTTTAGAGGAAAACCCCTTCAGTGGACCACAAAAAGCAATTTTATTCAATAACTAAAAGGTGTGCTTAAAGAGCAGTCATAAAAAAATCTCAATTCTTCAATCAATTAAAAAACTGAAATAAATAGATCTGTTGAGTGAGACTTGTGAGTAAAAATGTACTCTAGAACAGTTATTGGAAGATAAACTCAAAGTAAACTGGCCATGATCAGAAAAACAAACTCTGTTTCAATGGGATATACATATAATTTGTTCTGTATATTCCCTCTCATAGTAAGTAAGAGTCCTATGAGCCAGTCATTTCTCTTTTCATGGTCAACCACTATATGGTCAATCACTGTCAAATAGCAACTGCCCCTCAGCATAAAAAATATGCCCTAGTTTCTCCTTCTTTGGGAGGGGGGATTACAATCTTTACATCTCCCCCGCTTCACAGCCAAGCTTCTTAGAAAAGTTGCCTATCTTCCCACCTCTACAGGAACTGACCTTGCTGAGGTCCAGAGTGAGCTTCTAGTTGCCATGTCTAGTGGAGTCATTTAAATCCTTTTCTTCTTGACATCTGCATTATTTGACATAGTTGATACTCCTCCAGTCTTGAAACTGTGTTCCTCCTTGGCTTTTTCAACACCACTCAACACCAGTTTCCCTTCTATCTTCCCACCCCCAAGGCCTCTCTTCCTCCACCCATCCCTTAAATGATGCCCCTCCAATCCTTATCTTTCTTCTGAAAATGTTATAGCAAGAATATTCTCTTCTCATTATTTCATACATTTGGGAATGGAGATTCAGCTTTTCCCATGGTATTTATTCTTTTTTTTTTTTTACGGAAAATTTCAAACATACACAAAAGGAGTAAGATAAAATAATAAATCTCCATGTGTCTATCACCCAGCTTCGACTATTATCAATACTTTATCATTCTTTTCTCACCTATTTCTTTACAACTCCTGATGTATTTTTAAGTAACTCTCTAGTAAACATATTGTAACATTTCATCTGTAAATACTTCAGATGTATCTCTAACAAAGGCTTTTGTTGCAACAAAATCACAATGTGATCACACCTTTACAATAATTATTTAATATCATTTAATACCCAATCCATGTTTAGTTTTTCCCAATAGTTTCCAAAAATATTTTTTATAGTCTATTTATCTGAATCAGGATCTGAACAAGTTCTACACTTTGGATGTGATTGATAAATATACCTCTTAAGTCTCTTTTCATGTATAACAGTTTCCCTTTCTTTTTCTTCCTTCCTTTCTTTGTCTTCCTTCCTTTCTTTTTCTTCCTTCCTTTCTTTTTTGTGTTCAGTTCATTTGTCGAAGAAATCAAATTATATATCTTGTAAAATTTTCCACATTCTCAGCTTAGCCAATTGCGTCCTCATGATGTTATTTCACATTTGCTTCATTACCCACATATTTTATAAACTGGCAGTTAAATCTAAAGGTTTAATGTTGTATAGGTGGTGTTTTTATATTTTATATCTGCTACTACCTTATTCTCACATTTACCTCTATCTCTACCACAAATTATAGCAACCCCTACCTCCCCCCCTGTTTCCCTAGCACATAGGGCATCATAACAGTCCCTGGCTATCATTATTATTATTATTATTATTATTATTATTATTATTATTATTATTCCAGGTCTGTGCTTATGATCTGATGCCAATAGGCCTTGCTCCTCAGTTCTTCAAGTTACACACACACACACACACACACACAGGCTTATCTCAACATCACATTTGTTCAACAAGAAAGCATCATTAGTAGATATTGCAAAACTTATCAATTATTTAATTTTCAAAATTGTGTCAAAAAAATTGCATTCATTAATGATAGGAAAATAATGTCAATATTGTCAATAATGTCAATGGTTACAGATATTGCTCATTCTGTGGGATGACCTTATGAACATTTCTCCGACTTGTCCTCTTCTTCATCCCCACTGCCTCTGCTATGGTGGTTCATACTTCGGTTTCTCACCAGGGGTACTGTAATTGCTTTCCAGATACTCTCCTTGATTCCCAGGGTGCCCCATTCTCTATACTAAGGTGAATGGCTTTAATCTTCCAAAGATGCAGTTCCTAAAAGCTGAGTGTGTCATTTCTCTACTTAAAACTCTCCCATGGCTCCCCAAAGTCCTCCAAATAAAATCCAGACAAAACCCCTGCATATTTCTCTAGCCTTATTTAGGATGTTCCTGCCATCCTGAAACTGTTCTGCTAACTGCTAATATGCTGTCTCTAGGATGCAGCACTGCATTCCTCTGCCTGAAATGTCTTCTCTAGTTGGCTAATAATCCTTCCAGATTCAACTCAAGGGACACCTCCCTGACAGGCCTTCTCAAAGCTCAGTTAGGTATCTTTTGAGCCTGTATATCAGAGTCAAAAACTGTGGGGAGAATAGGTATCAACCATGTTTTGACCTTGATAAAAGTTACCCAAGCAAACACAAAAATACAAATAAGATCTTTCTAAACATCTTGTTTAATCCTCACAACAAACTTGTGAGAAGGGTCATATTATTATTACCTCCATTTTATGGTAAGGAACCAGGGTTCAGAGAGCTTATGTCACTTGCCCAATATCACCAACTAATGAATAAGTGGTGAACTAGAATTTGAACCCAGTTGTGAATGAATCCAAAGCACACTCTCTCTCTACCATATTGTACTCCTAGCACCACCAACCAAGGAAAGTGTGATGCCATGTACACATTTCTAGTATGTGTAAAAGATGCTTGACCATGTGTAATGTCATTGTATTTGTTGTCACAGACATATCTGTGTATGAAAAGATAACTTGTAAATGCGTGGGTAGGTACTCTGATATGGTATCTATCCAATAAGAGTATCTTTTCAGTATTGTCACTCAGTAAGAGATCAAGTCATGTTCAACTCCACATAACAAATACTTGTTGAATTTCTACTGTGTGTTAGGCTTAAGTAAAATACAGAAGAGGCAAATGAAAATAACGTTTATAGAGTTATTCTGTGCCAAGAACTTTATGAAGCAAGTGCTTTATGTTCATTATCCCTTTGAACTTCCCAATTACCCTAAAAGAAGCATAATGATGATGATTCCCATTACAGAGGACGAAAGCTCAGAAAAGTTAAATAACTGTGTAACATCACATGGGTAGTAAGTGAAGAACTATTAGATTACAGGTTCAATCTTAAGACCCTGTTTTTCTTGCTACCTCCTAGTCTCCTTCTTCTCCATACTAAGAACTCAAAATCCTACTAGAGAGATAAGATGTGCACACACAAAACATTTAAATAACGATGCAGAACGACCTATCAGCAAGTGATGCACTGTATCGGACCTTGATTTTACTTTTCTGGCCTCAGTTTCCTTTCTAACTGAAATGGACTAGAATTATCTCTAGAGTCCTTTTAGTTCAAAAATCTATAATTATAGGAATGATGCAAATAATGTGTACAGATAACTCGAATTCTGAATGTGTGTGTGTATGTGTGTGTATGTGTATACATGCATACTTAGAAACAGAAAGAAAATACTTCTTTGGGTGTTTTACCAGACTCTTACTAAAATCTTCATTGGTCATGATGATATCTTCACCCAGCATTAGCTAGTATATATACTTTTTGCAATTACATTGTGATTACTTATGAAAATCTCTATTTCCTCACAGAAGGCAAAAACCAAAAAAGCTGAGTATATAAGAGGGTAGTTGGTGAGAAGGACATGTCTTAGAATTTCCAGTTTAGAAACCATGGGTGAGGCTGATAATCATTGAGTAGATAAATTTACTGGATGCCCATTCAGTGCCTCCTGGGCTGTTATCAATGCTTCCATATATTTTGTCTTTAGGCCCCAGGACCAACTAAGGCAGGTTACAGTCTGGCTGTCATACGTCACTCAGGCATGTCTACAAATGGCTGCCTAATAAGCAAGCATGGTTTCACAGGCTGAAAAAGAAAGCTCATCAGGTACAGAGTTGTTCTTGAGCTCTGCATTCCCATGTAATTGGATCCATTTTTAAAATGCCAATCTTTTAAAAATGCCTGCACATGGAGGTAGCAGATTCTTCTATTTCAGCCTACAGGAATAGATAAATGTTGGGCCAAGATCCCGTAAGGAAGATAGAATACAATTCAGTTTAAGAAAGTCCTGACCTAGAAATCTTCAGTCTCAGGTGTCTATCAGATAAGCATCTGCAGTGAGCCATGAATAAGTTAAAGCAGCTGCACCAGAGTCTAAAAAATATCCAACGCTGAAGATGTCAAGTAATAGATGTGAAGGTAGCGCAGCAGTAGTTAAAAAGATTGATGTGGAGTCCCACCTCCATCACTTTCTAGTGCCAGTGACTACGTTACTTTGTTGATTTAATAACCAGGCTGAATTCCTTTCCTCATCATCTGACATGGGATTAATATTACCTTCCTCAGATGGTTGTGTGAGGATTAAATAAGATAATATGTAAAGTGCCTAGCCCACAGAAAATGTTTTAAAGTGTTAGCTCTTATTTTGTATGTGTAAGAAGGTAAATATTCATCCCACTGCTCTGACACTACCCTCTGACAGGCACCCCATGATCAGTGCATCATGATTGTCTGGAACATCTGTGAATGTGGGAAGGGTTGGACAGCATGTTTGTGGACTGAGAGGTTTTTGAAATGTATCTTCGGGACCAATTGGTGATTTTGTCATGTCCTTCTCTTTGACTGATGTCTGCCAGTATTGAAAAAAAAAACTACACAAATTTCTACTAGAGTTGTACCACATAGGATATGAAACAGAAACAGCTAGCAATTAAAACAAAATAAGTTAATATTTTATTGTCCTTGGGCCTCCTCTTTAGCTTTCTCTTTACTGGGTAGTAATTCTATGCTAGTAAGAAGTCTTTTGGTTGAATGTGACCGTTCAACTCACTTTAAAGAGAAAAAAATGGAAATTTATTAGACCCTGTAATGAAAAAGTCCAGTGCCTTAGGAATGAAAAGAATTTTGTTAGGTGCTTGTCTCTTTCTGTCTCTCCATTTTCTCTCTCCGCACACCACACCCAGCTCCCAGTCACTTGGGTATTTTTCTAATAGATTAGATGTTGTTATAAGGTTGTCTGTATTTGTATTAGGAGGAGCAACTGGGGGGCTCAGGTGCTTCCCACTGCTGCCACCTAGTTTAATATAGCCCAGCACTGCTCTCATTGGTACTGTCTATACACAGGAAATGAATCAAGGAGATTTCTAATACTGCTTTTAACCAAATACTTTTATTGACATATTGTATTATGATCACTAGTGACATGAGCCCTTGTACCAAAGTTCAGGTTTATACCACTTAAACTTGCCTGCTATGTGACCTTTCCTATACAATCAACTCTCTCCTACCTGCTGAGCAGGTCTAATCTAATTATCAGATGGTACCGCATAAATGATTATCATGACACTAATCCTTTATTTCTCTTTATAAATATTCTGAACACAGAAATGTTACATTGTAAATGTAGAAATTGAAGGCATTTGGGACTTTGTGAGGATGAGCAGACCAGAATTTGGGGCTTATGGACCACAGACATGTTTCCATAAGAAGTTTAAGCAGGCTTCAGATAGAACATGCTGAGGAGAACTTTTATTGTTGTAGTTTATTTCATACAACAGAGGGAGGCTGAACTGGGGTGGGAACAAAGTGGAGTGGAAGGAATAGCAACAGAAATTTATATTTACATCATCCCAGTTTAATGATCCTGAAGGTAAAGGAAAGCTTCTCACTCTCACATAATAATATATAAAATCCAAAGGAATAGCTCTGAGTTGTCCAGCTTGGGCCCTGTGTCATAGGTCCCTCTGTGGGCTAGTCACTTCACCAAAGGGTAAGATGTTTTGATTGCCCTTGCTGGGATTGTGTGTCTACCTTGTGGCAAGAGGCTTAGAGTAACAGCCTCACAAGAGCAACACAGAAAGGTAGAGAGGAATTCCCCCAAAGAATATAGGATGCTTTTTGCCAGAATGAGAGAGAGAAATTCTGGACAGACAAAAACAGATATTCACTACATTAGAATAGAACTGCTGGTAAGACCAAATGATATGGTTTTGTGGGGATGCTAGCTAGAGTAGGATATGTTAGCATTTGCTATGATCAGATAAAAGAAAGCAACTATCACCTGGTTACAGTAGAACTTTCATATCTATGACCTCTTTTGTTCTTCACCATAACTCTGAGAAATGGGTAGGGCATAGTCATTTTACAGAATATACTTTTGAGACTCAGGTAACAGAGAAGCACAGCAGAAAACACATGGTTCACATGTCAGGACCAGGTGAAAATCTGGTATGTATATACCAGATTTGGAAAGCAGGTACCTTCCAGACATTCTTGGAACCTTAGACAACCCTGAAAATATCTGGCATATGCAAGAACCCAGAAGTTGCCCATCAGCCAGGCACATAGTGTCAAGGTGACAGCAACTTCCTGGGAACCCTAGCATGTGTGTGCATCTTTTCCTAGAGTTCTCTATCATATAACCATTGCAATTATTATCCTATACATTGCAGGCTAACTGTTTCCATTCACTCATTTTTATTTGCACTTCCCATATCTAACCCAATTTCTGGCACATAGACAACTCACAATAAATGTTTATGGAATAATTGAATTGATCGATAGCAAACATTCATCAAATGTCAATTATGTGCACTATGCTAGGCTCTGTGGATATGAAAATAAGATACTATTCCTATTTTTGAGATCATGGCCTAGTGGGAAAGGCCAACGAATAAACAGTTCTAAGTCATTTTGGATTGTAAGTAACAGAGAACCAGACCTAAAGTAGTTTAAGAAAAATGGAATATTTTGGCTCATACAAGCTAAGAGGTACGAGGTCCAGAGTTAGGGCTTAAATGTTCTGGTTTCATTTCCAGGACTTCCACTGTGTTGCCTTTGGTCTGGGGCTATACAAGAGGTAGCAGCAATTCCAGTCCTTACATCCTATCAAGGCAATAGAATACAGTGGTTCAAAGTGAAAACTGGTTTGACACCTGGCCTCACCACCTACTGGTTATGAGACCTTTAGCAAGCTAATCAAAACTCTGTGTCTTAGTTCCACCATTTGTAAAAAGAAAACGATAATCATACTGACCCATCATAGTTATTGTGAGGAGTAAAGAAAAATTCAGTGTTCAGAACTCTCTCTGGCATAGAATAAGCATTCAATAATGTTAATTATTACATTATTATTATCATTACTGTGCTCAGAAAATTTCAGGAGAAAAATAAGAGGTTTTTTCCCCCCGAAACGCCAGGGAAAGTTATATTGCATTATATTGGCTTTAATTGGATCATGTGCCATTCCCTAAGCCAGACCTAGGGAACTAGCATACACTGCATACATTGATTGCTTAGACCTGATAAACAAGTTCTATCTCTAGAATGCAGAGTAAAGTCAACTTTACAAGAACCACACAGACTGTGAGTAGAGGAGAGGCTGGTTCCCAGCAACTAAGGTAAAATGACCAGAAACAAAGGCAATGGATGATAGGCAGCAAAAACAAGATGAGCAACACAACAGGCTTGCTGATAGTCTGACCAGAACTATGATCAAGGTAAGCATGAGAGCCCATCTGAGGAGCTTTAGCCCCATACTGGGAAGAACTGACGTCTTTATTCGATTAAATATGTCCCCTAATCCCAAAGTGGTTTAGGTAAAATATACATAACAAAATTTACCATTTTAAACATTTTAAAGTATACAGTTCAGTGGCATTAAGTGCATTCGCATTGTTGTGAAGCCATCACCACTATCATCCATTTCTAGAACTTTTTTCATCTTCCCAAACTGAAACTCTGTACCTATTAAACAACAATTCCCCATCTTGCCCCTGCCCCCCGTCCTAGCTCCTGGTAACTGCTATTCTACTTTCTGTCTATAAATTTGACTACTCTGTATATCTTATATAAGTGGAATCATATAATACTTGTCTTTTTGTGACTAGCTTATTTCACTTAACATAATATCTTCAAGGTTGATCCATGTTGTAGCATGTATCACAATTTCATTCCTTTTAAAGATTGAATAATATTCCATTGTATGGATAAACCACATTTTGTTTATCCATTTGTCTGTCAATGGGTTGCTTCCACCTTTTGGCTATTGTGAATAATTCTGCTATGAACATAGGTGTACAAATATCTAAGTTCCTGCTGTCAAGTTTTTGGGTGTGCAGAGGTTGAGCAATGATAGAAAAAGCAACTTTATTAACTATTTCTTTCTCTTTTTGAAAACTATGTTAAATTCCCATACTACCATGCTACATTTGCCTTCCCACTTCATTGTCAAACCGTAGAGTCAGCCCTTATTGCTGAGGATATACGTGAATAAGAGTTTTCCCCATCACCACCACTGGACTCAATGATCTGCTTTGGAATTGGATACTGCACTGAGAGAGCTAGCTTTCCTCTCAGATCGGACTCTTTGAGTAAAAAGAGAAGTTTCGGACTGAAATTTTGGTTCCCTGGGAGAGAATATGCCAGCTGTGAGAAGCCCAGAGTTCTAAACTGTCAGATGGTGACTGCCTGTGAAACTTGTCAAGATTCCTGACAGCTCAGCTGAGAACCTAATTACCAGTTACAAAGAGAGACAGGAAAAACGTGTTGTCAGAGTACGCCTGGTCAGAGAGAATGAGGTACAGTGTCCTGGCCTCATCATCAGCCTCCTTCTTGTTTCAACTAGAGCAAAACACATTAGTATAATTGACATTACACATGTTTATTATCTGGAACAAAGGAACCATGTCAAACCACAGCCTTGTGTCAGCTGAGTCTTTAGTAATCATATAAATTGAACAGTGGCATCTGACCTGGTTGTACAAATACTTCTGGTATTCTCAGTGCCAAGAATGATACCAAACCATATTTAACCTTTCTCCTGGAGTTTACACAAACTTCAACCAATCCTCCTTTCTTGAAGTGAAGAGGAGCAGTGATCTTCTGTTCTGGTGAAGCCCAGAGAGGGATAATAACTTACCTAAAGTCACAGTCAATCAGCAACCCTGCATTTTATCTTCCAAGGAAAATAGATTAGTATCGACCATGCTCAGGAGCAACGTGAGGAAACCAGCAATCTTCACCAAGAATCCCTAAATTGGGGAAAAGTAACATTAGTATGTTCACATGCTAGTTTTTCCAAAGTCTTGGTCCACAAGTCTTACTTCAATTTATCAGCAACACCTGACCATGGATGCTAACTTTCTCAATGGGAAAACAAAAAACTTTTTCAGACCCTTAAAAGTCAGGGACCTGGCACTTACAGCAGCAGGAGGTAGGAGGAAAGAAAAAGAGTTAATATTACTAGACATATCTATCATGTTCCAGATATTATGTTTTACCTCTGTCTAATTTAATCTGTAAACCAACTGGCTAAGTAGATACAATTATATACATCTTCAAATGCCATACCCCAAGCTCAGAGAGGTTAGGTAAATTGCCCAAGATGACACAGCTAGTAAGTGGCAGAGCAGAATTTTTTTATTTCAGTGTATTTTATTCAATTTTTGGAACAGGGCTTGGAACTCACTTCTCTCTGGTTCTTTGTAATGCATTATGCTACCTCAGTAGAAATACAGAAACTAAAGGGACTCCCAAGAGATAAAACTGGTAAAATCAGCCACTCTGAGCTTCCGGTGCATTTGATTTTCTTATACATGTATGGATTCGAATTGCCTGGTTACTTTACAAAGAAGGCATTCAGCAAATTACTCTGTCAGATTCAAAGATACTACAAAGGATAGGGAACAGGGATGGAAAATGGGAGGAAAGAATGGAGAAGACATGAAAGAGGAGAAAGAAGGACCAGGAGGGGATATGACTGGGAAGAATTTTCAGGGGCCTTCCACCAAGACCCAAAGAAACAGTGTAGAGCTGATACTCTTTTTTGCTACACTCACCATTTATTTTCTCTTCTCCTATAAAAGGATTAGCAGGATGGGCTCAGTGGGAAAAGAGGCCCCTGTGGGATCCTGTTACCAGCCATCTGTGTTCTGTTCTTTACTTTTGAACAAGACAGCTCCAAAACTCTGAACTGGAGAGGGAGTTGGAGCTGCATACAGATCAGCAGAGCTGTTGCTAACAGCTCTGACGCCTGCCGGATGACTCAACCCTCTGTGCCTGGCAGAGTCAGCTGTGGTCCCCTGGAGCCTCCTACTCTAGGGAGAAAATCAGAGATGTGGGAAATGACTTGGAGAGAGGATCAAGATCCTTGATCTTGGGCAGGAATTCAGGCTGGAAGGATAGGTAGGGGCACCTTGAGTCTTCACTTAAGAGTTCTGGCTGCCGATGGGGGAAGGAGTAAATGTGTCAGTGAGGAAAGCACAATTCTTTATAAATTTTAGCTGCTCTGCAAGAAGAATATGCTGTCTGGAGGATGGCAGCCAGCAAAAGCCATATGGCTGTGTCACCAGGAATTCAGCCCAAGCACAAATCTCACTCACTTCCCTGGTAAATTTTACTCAGGTAGAGGCATCTCCTGCTGTTCTGTCACTTCGGAGGAACCCAAGGACTCTTTCTGTCCTTATCCAGTGCCATTAATACTTAAGAACATTATCATGCTAAACAGTTGCTACCTTTAGACCTCTCCCCTGGTTACTCACTCAGATCTCTAAGATAGGGGCAATTAAGAGGAAGTTACTTGTACATTGTGCCAGGAGACATCTGGATTTACCTTATACTAATACATAAACACTCTGCTTCACTCACACCCCCCTTCAGTAACCCTAGGCTTCCTCAAAGAGCTTTCCTTTCAGTTGGCTCCTTATCACTCCCTCACTAATGAACAGCCCCCAAAGTTTGGCTTTCTGTTCCCATGGCAACTCAAAGGAACTGGTTGAAACTGCCAATAAAGGCATCTGCAAGAGCTCCCTAAACCAGGACTTCGTTCAAAACAATGGTGCAAAGTGGAATCACCACTCTATCCACTTTCCCTGCCACACCACATACACACCCTCAATTGTCAGTTTTATGGAGAGACTAAGTTATTAGAATAGCTGAGAAAGTGGTTGTTTTGGCCAATGAAAGGTTTTCATGTTCTAATACAATCGTTTCTTTAGATATTAGCCTAGAAATCTGACTAAGCTACCTGGTATTAGCACCTCTAAGGGCCTGTGAGTTTACAAAATATATCTGTATGTGCCTTCTACTTATACTTTATCTGTAACTATGGGAAAAATCTACAACTACTGGCTGGTTTCCCACAAGGGGTGAGAGGTTTCCTGATGTTCTCATATATACGTGAAAGTGCTTTGTACCCTGTATAGCAGTGTTCAAATACTTCTATTGACTACTATTCCCTGTCCACATTCCCTTTTAGTTCAAGGCCATGTTGTGTTAGACTCTGGAGCCAAACTTCCTAGTTTGAATCCTTTCTCTACTCTTTACTTTGCACTTTTGGCAAGGCTTTCTCTGTGCTTTACTTTCTCCTTCTGTGAATTGCAGGAAATAATAGTATTTACTTCAGAGGGCTTTCATGAGAATTAAAAAATTAAAATATGTACTTAGAACAGTACCTGGTTTTATATATCAAGTATGCCTCTAGACAGAGTATGCTACTGAGAAACACAGACAAGATACCCTGTTCTCAAAGAGTTCACAGTCAGATATCCACATGGTAGAGATAGACAAACCAATAATTATAGGTAATGTGACAAGCACTTCTCTAAATGGAGAGAGAACAGAGAAGGGGGCCTAGAAGTTCAGCCTTGAGGAATGCGTGGGTTTTCCCAAAACAAAGAAAGGCTTATCAGTTAGACACTCTGGGTTCCAAAGGACAACTCACTCCATTTAGCCTAACAGTGTTATTTTAAAGATGTATGTCACAAGAAGCCAGGAAAACTAACAGCCCAGCAGAGCATTTTAGGTATTTTCATGCTAATGCTCAACCATAAGCATGACCTAGCTATTCCTCTCCTGGCAGGGCCTCTCTTAACACTATGAACTGTTTCCTTATTCCTCACTTTGTTTTTATTTCTATTTTTCAATTATAGTTGACATTCAATATTATATTAGTTTCAGGTGTATAGCATAGTGGTTAGACATTTATACAACTTACAAAATCTTCACTTTGTACTCATGTTCTCTACCTCATAGTTGCTATTTCCTCGTAGCTGTAGCTTGCCTTGACCCCTCACGATTCTGAGCTTATCTCATGGTTTTTCTTTCTACACTATTTTAGCTCTTGTTCTTGTCATTTATAGCCATATTCTCTCCTTTTTCTAACTCAAATTTTAGAGAATGAGAAGAAATCTGATTGACCTACTTCTTTTTTGGTGCCAGGCATGTTGTAAGTTGCTGACCAGGTTCTTGATTGTCCACCTTTGCATCAGATGCCAATTCTGGTTCAGTCAGCTAAGGCAAAAGTACCTCCATGAACTGTATGTAGCTATGGCTACCTAAGACCTACCTCTTCAACAGAGGCTGTAGGTTGCGAAGTTTCCCATGGCAAAGAAATATGAATGTAGCAGTCCTAATGTTCTGTTTAGAACAGAAAGAAGAAATAACATATGCACAGAGCATGTAAAAGGAAGTTCGGTGGGTCTAGAGTTGATTCAACAGATATTTACAGAGGCATTGCTAAATGTCAGTCACTATGCCAGGAGTCGATAACGAATACCATGACAAATGTTATATAGACTGCTATAGGAATCTACTGCAGGGCCACCTGACCCAGATATGCAGTGTCAAGAAAGATTTCTTAGAGGAGATAAACTCTATTTTGCAACCAGAAAGAGGAGCAGGATTTCAAAGAGCATGGCATATTCCAGGGTCTGAAAATAGCTTAATGAGGATGCCAGAAAACAAGAGGGAATAGCAAGAGGCAGGCAGGGAACACATTGTTCAGGACCTAATAATCATATAGCTACCATTTATTGAACAGAAAACTGAACATTGTGTTAACCATTTTATGTATATTACCTTATTTAATCCTCCCAACAGCCCTTGTGAGGTAGGTAATTATTCACATTTTTTTCAGATGGAGAAACCAAGACTCAGTGAGATTTAGTAACTTTCTTTTTGTTACTTAACTAGCAAGTGCCCAAACTGCTAAATTATACTTACTGTGTGGGTCATATTAAGGATTAAGAGCACTGGGAAGTCATTGAAAAGTTTTTAAGCACATTTGCATTTCAGAAAGATTACTTTTGATGTAGAATATAAAATGGATTACAGGGAGCAAAGAGGAGCATAGGAAAACCCCTCCGGTTTCTATTGCAGACCACGTGAGAGGCAACAGTAAGGTGGACCAGGTTGATAACAGTGATATGGGTGTAGTCATTCATTTGTTACTTTAATCAATAAATATTTACTGAATTTCTACTAAGAGTGCTTGCTAGGTCCTAAGGCTATACAGACAAATAAGGTAGATGCGGTCCTTGCCCTCACAGAGTTTATCTGAGAGATAGAATAGACAGAAATTAGTGGAGTTGAATGTGGGAGTGATAGAAAAGGGAGAGTTTGGGATGATCTACTGGCTTGTAGTTGGCCCCAATGCCCTTGCACTTTCCACCTCACTACTTCCCCTAGAATTGTGAATGTTCAGGGAGGGAGCAGAAGACAATTTGGAAAGAACTTTGTATACCATTCTCATCAGCTCATACTTTATTCTGGAGACTTTAGGGAGCCACTAAAAATGTGTAAGCAGAGAAGTGGCTTAATCAGATGTACATGTTATCAAGATCAAGATTTATCCCTCTAAAACGTAGAATTCCTCCAGGGCTGAATAGCCGATTTGAGAGGGTGAGAATGCTTAAATCTTCTTTTCATATTCTACCCTCTAGTGGTAAGAGGAAAAACAGCAAGTTCCAACTCCACAGTTTTGTAAGGAGCACCCAGCTTTGATTTGCCTTGAATCTCACAGCTCCTTCGTATCTCCGTTCTGTTGCTCAGTCTTCAACAGAGACTATCCATTTACTCGGATTCCCCCAATGCCATGGACACAGCTCTGTCTCTGTATAGAGAGCCCTCTTCTGAGAATTCTCACCAGCCTGGTTTCCAACCTCCCACCACAACCTCCAAACTCTTCCTCTTTTCAGTGCACTGGCAATGCATATCTCTCAGTAGGCAGCCATTAGGAGACGGCAAAGTCTACCACTGCTGCCCTCAGGTGGGAACCTAAGGAAGTGCATGTCGCACTCCCCCTGGAACCACTTCTCAGAAAGTCAATTCTTAAAACTTGGTATCTTATTGAGCATCCGCTTCATTTACAACTGAGTTATAAAAGGATAGTGTCCCCTCCTGCTCGCCGGTTCAAATATAAGAAAGCAACGTGGAAGATAAAAAAGCAGGAGCTCCTCTCCATAAATTCAGCGTTGTCACCATGCCACTACCAGCAACAGACTCAGAAAACAACTTTCCCAAGGCTTGAAGATAGAGAGTAAGGCAGATGTAGGGTAGTCTTTTAAAGGATGTCACTGCTTTACTTGAAAAGAGATGTTTTCTTTGCCTCACACCTTTTTTCTCATCCCTTAGCCTCAGAGTCCCTGTGCTTCTAAGACGGAGCTCTGATAATGTCCATTGTAATAAGAGTCTTATTAGTCTACATAGCTTGGAAATAAATACTGGAATCACTTCTCAAAAATCCGGGTTGATTTAAACACCCTCTAGAGATGTTCCTTTGGCATCCCCACCAATGCTAATGAACTTGGGCCGCAGTTTCCTCCACTCATTGACCCAGCACTTAGTGGCAAAGTGATTCTTTAAATCTAATCTCAGCTAAAACAGCTCTTCTTACTTGCTGAAAGGGTGATTTTGTGAATTAAATGCTGGTGCCGTTTTTCTAATTTAGCGCATAGACACCACCTACAGACAATTTATTCCAGAATTTCTTTTAAAGCCGAAGGCTTTAAGATTTCTGATCGACAGATCCCTCTTCAATTCAAGCCTTCTATTCACCCAGGAATTTGTGATGGAAATAGTACTGCTGGCTAGAGTAATGGCATACCAGTGCAGCTGAGAGCTGAGTGGCTGTTGCCAAGGGGGTGAGAGTGTTTGTATAGAACTGCCTAAACAAGGTGATAGGTTTGAAGACTGCTTAGATCCCGAGGATTCTAGAACTGAACCAACCCCCTCATTTTACAGATGAGGAAATTGAGGCCCAAAGACTTAGTTAAATGACTTATTCAAGGTCCTAGGGCAAATGAGAGACAGCATTGTGCTCTTTGCAATACATCGCTCTTTTTGTTAAAACACACGTGCTGGTCGAATGGATCCTCCTCCAGCCATTTCCGCTAATGCCACTGTGCTATTCTGGCACCACCAATTCCAGATAGAAGTGCCAGAAAATGCAGGACTGGCAACAATGGGTATAACCTTGCATTTGTATGCATGCACGTGTCCATCAAATTACATGTGTACACCTGAGGGTGATTGTGCTAACTAGGTATTTGTATAGCTTTGATTACCAGAATTCCTTAAACCTCATTTTTCTCATGAGCGAAATTTAGGTAAGAAAGAAACCTATCTCAAAGGATTAAATGAAATAATGAATTTAAAGTACTTAAGCACAGTAGCTGGCAAATAATGTGTTGGGCATTATGTTGTTTCTATTGTGTCTGCAATGGAATGTGTCAGGGATTGCCCTTAATGCATTAGACTAGATGCTTTAATTTTTCATTTGATTTTCACAAGAATCCTCTGAAGTAGGTTCTCTCATTTTCTATATAGCACTGATGAGAAAATTCGGCCTAGAGAGGTCGAGTAACTTGCATAAAGTCACAGGGCTAGGAAGTGCCTGAGCAAGAATCAAACGAAACCAGGTCTGTCTAATGTTAATGCCCTCAATCTTAATAGTTAGATTATACTGCGTCTTCTGTAGAAAAGCAGAGGAATAACTGGTCTGTTCTAGTGTCTTCAAATTTGTTTGCTAGAACTCTAAATCTGAATAATTAGATACATGTTGCACATGGAGTGAGCTGGCTCATACACATAAAAATGTTTTAATTAAAGCCATTGAAATATAAGCAGAGTTTGTTTTTACTTCCTTTTAATTACAGTTCTTTATAGAGACCCTATTTAACCATTTTGTACAAGAGACAATTTCCTAATGACTGAATGCTATTTTTATTCAATATCCTATTGTTTCAAAACTCCTAGTTGGTCCTGGTGAGACGTATGTAAAAAATACCAATCTAATTGAAATCATGTCACCAAATGCTTAGGATACTACTTATCTAGTAGGCTGTCTATCTAGTCTTTAAGTTATCTTAGGGCTAAAGACAAAAACTAAACATCTTTCTTTAATAGATGTACTCTCGTTCTTATTAAAATACCAGTTTTAGGATCAGCCAGAGTCTAAACCAAATTTCTCTTGTGGTCACACCACTCAGTTTCTATCAGATCAATTTCAATCAGAGCTTAGTTCTTGGCTGTCCCTTTTACCTAATCTCTATTTTCTCCCTGAGTGATTTCATCCACTTCTGTACCTTCAACTACCCCTGCTAGCAGAGCTCTTGATGCATGGTATACAGTTCAATATTAATAATCAATTTAATAAATCCAGAACAGAACATCCCTAAAGCAAATTCAGTTTGTCCCAAAAGCTAGTAATAAGAGACCTGGTAGGACTCTGAGAAAAAGCAAGGGCTGTGTTAACCATGCCTCAAATACCTCTTTTCTTCAAAAATCACAGAAATCCTTAGAGAAGTCTCTCTTTGGATTTTCTTCCCATATGGAAAAACAGAGAAATCCAGGAATGAATTGAAAACTTGGCGAAATTAAGGATCCTTGGATTGACTAGTAGGGCTTTAAGAAAGTTGAGTGCTCACTAAGGAAAATGGGAATGTTACCTCTTTTTACTCCTCTTTATGGTGAAGAATTGGGTCCTACCCCCACCCCCTGACATTCTGATTTAATTGGTCTAACATATAGGCATGATATTTTTAAAAAGGTCCCTAGATGTGTAGCCAAGCATTGTAGAACGGTGTTATAGACTGAATATTTATGTCCCCCTGAAAATTCACATGTTGAAGCCCTAACCCCTAGTGGGATGATATTTGCAATCAGGGACTGTAGGAGGTAATTAGGTTTGAGGGCTCCATAGTGGAATTAGTGTCCTTATAAGAAAAGGAAGAAACCAGAGTTCATCTGCTACCTGCCTTGTGAGGATACAGTAAGAAGGCTGCCATCTGCAGGCCAGGAACAGAGCCCTCACCAAGAACTCAATCATGCTGGCATCCTGATCTTGGACTCCTCAGCCTCCAGTATTATGAGAAATCAATGTCTGCTGTTTAAGCCAGCCAATCTACTTATTTGTTATAGTGGCCTAATCTGATTAAGACAATTGACAATCCATTGGTCTTTCATGTAGTTGTGGTGAACAGAGATTCAACAAGTAACCGTTATCATACAAAGCACTTTGGAACACTGCTTGGCACATAGAAAGTGGTCAATAAATGTTAGCTAGTCATAGTAGTAGCAGTATTAGCATTATCATAACCATCTTCAAGTAGGTAGCCAGGGGTTGTTACATCCTGTATTTCCTTAAATTTTTAGGAAAGAATTACCAATGGATTGTTTTTCTGATACAGAGATTAAGATTTAGGAGAGTTAAGTGGTTTGACTGAGATTTCAGAGTCAGGATTGAAATTATGACTGAAATCTGAATGTCTTTAATTACACCTGGTTGATGGCAGGAGAAACAATCTCCTGTTTAGTGTTACTCAGAATAACAATTCCTAAAACTAATATTACTATTTATACTTATCTTGTTTCCTTGGCCATTATCCACTTTTGTTTTCCAGATTAAGCCCTCAAGAGAGGCTTAGACAAAAGTCAGTATGAACTAAAACCAAATACAGGTGGGCAGAACTTTTGGGCTTAAAAACCTAATGATTTCACCTGGAAACAATTAATCTTATTTACAATAACAGAGCTGCCAGCTCTTGGATTATTCTCTAGCCTTGAAGAAATCAGATTGCTAAAGACAGCCTTTTTCTAGAGGTTCACTTCTTATCTAGTACTCATGCTTTTCTACACTTGTCAATATCTACAATTGTTCTCAGAGGATAATTCCTAGAAATGAGCCCAGAAGAGGGAAAAGGTGAGAAGTGCTATGCTGACATTATCCCAATATCTCCAGGAACCCAGGTAAGTAAGGGTACTTTTTTTGTGTCTTGATTTTTTACTGAGTCCAAAATTAGACCAGGTTTTTGAGAGTCTGACTTTCTTGAGATGAGAGAAAAACCCAAAGATGAGCTAGATTCTGACCATTTTCACTTGACTAATATTCTTCCTTAAAGAATCAAATCAAAGTAATCTCTTTTGTGACATCATCACATTTTCCTCTCTGGCTGCACATTGGAACTACTTTCACTATAACATTTATCATTGAATTAGAATTATTTGATTACTTAACACTTTTTTTTATCTTGCTATGAAAAACTAAAAGGATCTTATCCTGTTTATATATTCTCCTAACAATAGCAATTACACAATGGCTGACACATTGGAGGTGCTCAGTAAATGATAGCTAAACAAATGGATGCATGAATAGGTCTCATTTGGGCCTGAAGTTATGATACAATTGCAGAGGATGTGTTTTGTTTTGCATTATTTAAGCTAGTATCTGTGCATTACACTAGGTGATTAACTAGATGATAAACTTTATTTTGCTCTATTCATCTTTGCATCTTCAATAGCATCGGTGTTCAAGAAATATATGTTGAGAATCTGTTCTGCTCAGAAATTTAATAGAATTCATATATTTTAACTAGGGCAAAGTCCATTATAAATCTAACAGACATTTATTGGATTCTTGCCATATGTAGAATACGATTGGAGATAGGATGTATAAAAGGTTGGGTCAGGATTAGTCTGAAAGGGGATTTGAATCTGGAACTTGATTTTTTTAAATTGTCAATTTAGGATTATAAAATAACAGGGTGTTTTGGTCTATAGGAAGAGTATAATCAAAAACAGGCAAGAATGGGTATAGTGTATTTGGGAGGCAGTGGTTGGGTGGCATTAACTTTGTAGTCATGGGTTCTTAACCAAAAAAAGATATATGAATGACTAACAAGTACAGGAAAAGATACTCAACATCATTAGTCATTAAGGAAATACCAATTAAAACCACAATTAAATATCACTTCACACTCAGTAGGATGGTTATAATAAAAAAGATTGACAATACCAAGTCTTGATGAGGATGTGGAGAAGTTGGAACTTTCATACATTTTGTATTGATGGGAATATAAAATTACACAACCACTCTGGAAAATAGTTTGAGAGTTCCTTAAAACATTCAACATAAACCTACAATGAGTCAGAAATTTCATTCCTAAGAACCACCCAAGAGAAATGACAATATGTCCACTCAGAAACTTGTACATTTGTCTGTAATAGCATAAGTCATAACAGGGTTTCAAAAGTGGAAACAACCCAAATGTACATCAGCGGGTGAATTGACAAATAAAATATGGTATATTCATACAGCAGATACTGCTCAGCAATAAGAAGGAGTGAAATGACACAATAAATAACATGGATGAACTTCAAAAACATCATGCTAAGTGAAAAAATTCAGACACAAAAGATTCCTTTTACATGAAATGTAGGATTCCATTTGTATGTGTTCCACAAAAGGCAACTCTCTAGAGACAGAAAGCTGATCAGTAGTTGTCTGGGGCTAGGACTGGGAGCAGGAATTGACTGCAAATGAACACAAGGGAACTTTTTAGGGTGAAGGAAATATTCTAAAACTGATTGTGGCAATGGTTGCACGACTCTAAATTTACTAAGAATCATTGAATTATACACTTACAATAGGTTAATTTTATGACATATAAATTATACCTCAATAAAGCTGCAGGGGAAAAAAAAGACACAGGACAAATCCTGGCTCTATTACTACCTATGGACAAGTTATTTTAGCTCTGTAAACCTCTATTTTCTCATCTGTAAAGTAGGGATGATAAAAATAGTACTTAGCTACCCAAGGAAGACTAAGAAAGATCGTGCAGTAAAGCATGTAGCACATAGAAATTTCTCAGTGAATGTTAGTTCTTGTTATTATGAGTGTTATCAGGAGATGGTGAGGTGAGCTGCCTGATGAGATGAGCGCATGGCCCATACTGGAAGCATAAGTGCTGGGGTGCAACAAGTGAGGTGGGACTAGCTGATAGAGATTATGGTGTTTGTATTTATTTTCAAAAGGTGCATGGAGATTTGGGGGGAAGAGAAGATATTAAATTTCAAGAAGGAAAGAAACTAACTGTGGAACTTTTTTTTCCTCATTTCTCTGAATTATTCCTCTTTTTAAATTAATTTATTTTTTATGGTGATATTGGTTAACAAAATCTAGTAAGTTTCAGCTGTACATTTTAACAGTAAGGCATACACACACACACACACACACATACATACATGTGTATTCACTTACCATAGTTAGATTTCTTTCTATCACCACATATTTGACCCCTTTTAGACTATCTACCTCCCCCTACGCTCTGGTAACCACTAGTCTATTGTCCATGTCCATGAGTCTCTGTTTGTTTGTCCTGTTCATTTGTTGCTTTTAGGTTTATATCCCACATATAAGTGATATCATGTCATTTTCAACTTTTTCTGTCTAGCTTATTTTGCTTAGCAAAATATGATTATCTCGAGATCCATCCATGTTGTCGCAAATGGCAGTATTTCATCTCTTCTTATAGCCTAGTAATAATCCATTGTATATATGTACCACATCTTCTTTAGCCAATCATCTATTGTAGGACACTTTGGTTGCTTCTATGTTTTGGCCACTGTGAATAATGCTGCTATGAACATAGGTGTGCATTTATCTTTTTGGATAAATGTTTTCAAGTCTTTTGGGTAAATACCCAGTAGAGGGATTGCTGGATCATAGGTAGATTCTTAAGTAAAACTGCATCCCTTTTTTAAAAAATTGCAAATAGGTGGCAGTAAAGAACACAATGAATACTAGTATGGTTTGGTGCCACTTCCTTGATTTGTACTAATACACCAGTTTTACTCACCATTGCTTTTGCACAGTTAGTGCAAATGCCAACACAGTGAAAAAGGCAAATAACATTTTGGTATTGTTATGCATATAAGCCATTCCCCTCCACCCCCAAGAGTCCCCAAATCACTTTGAATATTACTGCTCCAGAGCCTTACCATCCAAAGTATGTTCTGAAGATCAGCAGAAGTATTGTTACCTGAAAGCTTGTCAGACGTGCAGAATTTCAGGCCTAACTCCAAATATACTAAATGAGTACCTGTATTTTAACAAAATTCTTAGATGTTTTGTACTCATATTAACATTGCACAATAGAATCACCTGGTGAGCTTTTAAAACAGCCATGACCAGGTTCTCTAAGACCAATGAAATCAGGATATCTGGAGTCCCCAGCCTTGGTATTTTTTTTTAAGCTCCCTAGGTGATTCTAAGTTAGATTGAGAAGTACTACACTAGACTTTCCCCCCAGGAAAGTGCATCTACTCATGGACACATTTTTTAAGACTCTTTTATTACAGCAATTTTAGGTTCACAGTAAAATTGAGACAATATAGAGATTTCCCACACATGCATAACTTCCTTCATTATCAATATTCCCTACCAGAGTAGCACATTTGTCACAATTGACAAATCTGCACTGACACATCATAAGCTTCCAAAGTGACACAATATTTTTGCATATGATTTCAAAGAATTTAGAATACTCTAAATGTTGTCCATAAACTCCAGATTAAAAACTTTTATACTAGATCCTTTAAATAAAAGAAGCACAGATCAAATAAAACCAGGAGAGAGTTGCTTATCTTCTGGGCAACCTAATAATAATATTAATGGTCATAGTAATAATAATAAATTTCTTTTACTGAACTGTATATAGCTGTAATATTTTCAGCTTTTATTACAGGCACTATAAGAAACAGCCCTTCAAAATTTACCTCCATGCTTACTATAAGGAGGATGCTGTTGAAGGTGACATTGTTCACCAGATTTGCAATCAGAGAAAGCACAGGAGAAATTTATGTCAAGTCTTATCTTCAGGAAGGGTGGTGATTTTCCTCAGTGAGCAGGCTGTTTTCCCCTATGAACACTGCAACTTAATCACATCCTCATCTTTTTGTTGGTTGTCAGTGAACTTAAAGTCAAAATTGTTTATTGCCCTTATTAGCAAGTGTATAGAGCTTTATGGTATGCATTTTTGAGATTCTCTCACTCTTGGCTCCATTTTACTTGGCTCCATCCTACCTTTATACTCCCTTTGCTTCACCTTTCTAACATGTAGTATATTTTGTCTTGCTATTTGATTTTGCAACTTTCTAAGCCACCTTAAGTTCTTTGGAAGAAGACAAACTATAGATAAATGAATAAATGAGTTCAATAAATGAGTTCAATTGAAATAGGTGAAGGTGTATCCCCATCCTGGAATCTCCATTAAAGACAGAACTAGTCATTTTTTTAGGTGGGCTTTTAGATGAGATACTTTAATTATATTTAATAGTCATGAAATAAATATCTATTAAGCATCTACTACCTGTCAGGCTCTAGGCTGGGCAGGTTGTCAGGAAGTAGAGGAGCCCACTTTTCTTCTTTAACAGAAAAGTTAAACACAAAGAAAGGAGGCAGACAAGTCCTCCAAGTGAGAATAGAAAAAAATTATTGATGGCTTTAAAATCTTTATATTCCTTGACCTAATAATTTACTTCTGAAAATTATCCTAAGAAAATAATTTACTAGTAAAAAAAGTATATGTGTGAAGGTGTGTCATCTTTATAATAGTGAAAATAGGTTTTTAAGCCATGGTGTTAGATGAACAATTGTAATAGCTACTTCTTAGAGAGGTATGATGATTAAGTGAGATAATTACTTAGTGTAGTGCAAAGTAAATGCTTAATAAAAGATGGCTGGCATATACAGTCAACTAACATTTGACAAGGAGCCAAGAAGACTCCATGGGGAAAAGATAGTTACTTTAGTAAATGGTGCTGGGAAAACTGAATATTCACATGCAAAAGAATGAAATTGAACCCCTATCTCTCACCAGTCATAAAAACTGAAATGGATTAAGGACTCAAATGTAAGACCATAAAACTTCTAAAAGAAAATCTAGGCAAAAAGCTCCTTTACAGTGGTATTGGCAATGTATTTTTGGATATGACACTAAAAGCACAAACAACAAAAGCAAAAATAAACAAATGGGACTATATCAAACAAAAAAGCTTATGCATAGCAAAAGAAACAATCAACAAATGAAGAGGCGTCCTTGGAATGGGAGAAAGTATTTGCAAATCATATATCAGTTAATATCCAAAATATATAAGGAACACATAACTTAGTAGCAAAAACAAACAATAACAAAAATAATTTGATATAAAAATAAGGAGAGAACATGAATAGACATTTTAACAAAGAAGACATACAAATGGCCAACAAATACATGAAAAGGCAATCAATATCACTAATCATCAGGTAAATGCAAATCAAAACCACAGTGAGAGATCACCTCACACCTGTTAGAGTGGCTGTTATCAAAGAGACAAGAACTAACAAGTGTTGGTGAGGATGTGGAGAAAAGGAAACATTTTTTGCACTGTAAATTGCAATGTAAATTATATTTTTTCAATGTAAATTGATACGACCATTATGAAAAACAATATGGAGGTTCCTCAAAAAATTTAAAATAGAAATACCACACAATTCAGCAATCCCACTTCTGGATATTTATCCAGAAGGAAATGAAATTGTTTCTTTATAGAGCTATCTACACCCCCATGTTCATTGCAGTATTATTCACAATAGCCAAGACATTGTAAACAACCTAAATATCCATCGATGGATGAATGGATAAATAAAATGTGTTATATCGATAGATAGATACATACATACATATATACACACACACACATATAATGGAATATTATTCAGCCATAAAAAGAAGAAAATCCTGCCATTAGCAACAACATGGACAAAATAAGAGCATTGTGCTAAGTGAAATAAGTCAAACAGAGGAAGACAAAAACTATGATCTCATGTGTAGAATCTAAAAAAGCTAAACTCATAGAAACAGAACAGATTGGTGGTCATTAGGGATTAGAGGTTAGGGGAAATAGGTGAAGGTGATCAAAGAGTACAAAGGAATAAGTTCTGGGGATCTAATGTACAGTATAGTGACTACAGTTAATAATACTGTGTCATATACTTGAAAGTCGCTAAGAATGTAAATCTTAAATATTCTCACCATAACAACAAAATGGTAATTGTGTGATGTGAAGGATGTTTTAACTAACCTTATTGTGATAGACATTTTGCAATATATAAGTGTAACAAATCATCACAATGTACACCTTAAACTTATACATTGTTATTTGTCAATTATATCTCAATAAAGCTGGCGGGAAGGTGCCTGATCTTATGCTAACAAGCAGTCCTCACCTTTGCAATGCTGATCTCTTTCTCTTCCCCAATATTCTATGCTTACACTTAATAGAAACTTGTGCACTTGAAAAGATGCCTTAGGAAGGCAGGAGAACCATACCCAACTTCTGCTTCCTCATTTCTCAGGTAGGTCCCTACCACCTCAATTCCCCAACTTTTGCACATACATTACCTTAGAAGTAGAACCAACAATACTTGCTGATGATTTTCTTGGGCAATGGAAAGATATAGAAAGAAAAGAATCCTCCTCCTCCTCCTCATTCTCCTCACCTGAGTGTATCAAACTTAACCTGTTCCAAACTGAAGACATTGGTTCCTCATCCAGGACCTCCAATCCTGTCCTAAGTAAAAGTATATCCTTCCAACTTCCCTTTTTCGGATAAATGACACCATGATTCTAGTTACCCTTACTCAAAACACCAATATCATTGCTTTTTCTTTTACTTTTTAAAAACTAAATTAATGATACACGCCTATTGCAGAAATATAGACAGCAACAATTTTTAAATTTAAAATTCTCTGTAGACAATGGTATAAATAACCATTTTTTTTTTTTAATGCCTACAGCACCTATTCTTCCTAGGTGGTCTCCCATCCAAGTACTAACCAGGCCCGACCCTGCTTAGCTTCTGAGATCAGATGGGATCGGGCATGTTCAGGGTAGCACGGCCATAGACAAATAACCATAAATAAGGAACTTGTGAAATAAATTATGAAAAATCCATACAATGAAATATCATGGAGCAGCTAAATTTTTTTTAAAA